>NW_026948600.1:9763206-10072176 GCF_035770615.1 Melospiza melodia melodia
GGTGCCCAGACCTGGTGTTTGCTGCCACTGCCAGTGCTCACATCTGGATATTTCCCTGTTCTGGCAGAGCCAAGTCCAGCAATTTTCTGGTCAAGAAAGCCACAACCTGGCAATTCCCTGCTACTGTCATTGGCAATGCAAGATCTGGTGTTTGCTGGCACCACCAGTGCCCAGATGCAGGAATTTCCCAGTGCCAGCACAGCCCAAGTCTAGTAATTTTCTGGCAAAGAAAGCCAAAACCTTGCAAATACCTGGTACCTACAGCAAGCCAGTCTTGTGTTTGCTGACACCACAAGTGCCCAGATCCAGAATTTTTCAGGTTCCTGCACAGCATAATTCCAGGAATATGCTGGCACTGAAAGTTAACATTTGGCAATTTCCTGGTGCTGGCACATTCCCCACCCAGATCTGGTGTGCGCTGGCACTGCCAGTGCCCACATCTGGCAATTTCCCTCTTCTGGCACTGTCCATGTCCAGCAATTTGCTGGCAAAGAAAGCTAAAAGCTGGCAATTTCCCCATTGCCAGCACTGCCCCATCTGGAGATGTCCGGCAGCAGGATCCCAAGAAATAAGGAAGGAAAGAAGGAAAGAAAAGAGGAAGGCATCCAGATCCAGTCCTGCCTGGAGCCTGGAGCCTGAAATGGGCTGTTTGCTGGCACTGCCAGTGCCCAGATCTGGAAATTTCCCTATTCTGGCACAGCCCAAGTCCAGCAATTTGCTGGCACAGAAATCCAAAACCCGTGGCAGCTTCGTGCTACTGGGCCTGGCACCGCCCCCACATCTTGTGTTTCATGTAACCAGAACCCAGATTTGGAAATTTCTCAGTGCCAGCAGAGCCCAAATCTGGCAGATTTCTGTCTCTGCCAATGACACCACCTAGATCTGGTGTTTGCTGGCAGCACCAGCGCCCAGATCTGAAAACTTCCTGGCGCTGGCACAGCCCAAGTCCAGTGATTTGCTGGCACAGAAAGCCAAAATTTGGAAATTTGCAGGTTCTGGCTCCAGCACCATCCAGCTCTGGTGTTTGCTGGGACTGCCAGTGCCCAGATTTGGAAATTTCCTGATGCCTTCACAGCCCAGGTCTAGCAATTTGGTTTTAGCTAGTTTAGGAAGAGAAGTTCCTCAGACTGTGACTTTCCTTTCTCTTGGAACTGTTTAAACCTGCTCTGGACTGAAAACCCAGACAAACACTGGCAGCAGCTCAGACCTGTGGCCCACCGAGCTCTGGGACACTGCATTCCAGCACCAGAGGGACTCAGGAGAGACCGAGTGAGCCAACTACAACCCACAAAAAGGACTTTCTGAATTTGCCATCTCTTCAGCACTGTCAGAGGTTTTATTTAATATTATTCATTTTTCATGCTTGTGAATACTTTACTTTTTAAATAAACTGGGGTTTTTTCACTTTTCTCAAGGGAAGTTTTTCCTGAACTAGTAGGGGGAGGGGCTGCTTGACCTTGCTTTCTAGACGGGCCCCTTTTGGAGGTTTCCTCCCAAAATTTGCCCTAAAGCAACACAGTCACAATGAAAACTGCACCAGTGGCGGAATTTCCTGGTAGCAAATCTTGTGACAGAAGCTTGACTTTGTTCTCCATGAGAGATTTTTGGGAAGAGCAGACAAGAGAAGATTCCTGGAAAACTCAAACAGCTTTCCAGATGTGAAATGAAAATGAAAGAAACAATCCATGATGTTTTCCTCTATTAATTTCTGTGCTCCCCTTTTCCATGTTGCACTACTTCTCCATCCCAGTAATTCCAGATGCACCTCACCTCTAAGATCGGTGACTTAGAGATTTTTAGACACTGTAAAATATCATGAGCCACACAGAGTTTTCCTTCCTCTGTTTTTACAGGAAAGTAACGCTGGAGGTGTACGTGCAGTGCTGGGGTCAGTTAGGAATCCTACCCCAAGGGAAGGTGGACCGACAGTGTTTGCCCCTCAGCAAGGACAATGCCCAGCAGCAAGCGAGAGGATCGCTGTGCCAGTGTGCAGGAGTCAGGGCTCTGCATCCGGGCCCAGCACTGCAAAGTTCCCGTGTTTGGGCAGACGGAGGGGCTGTCCCCGGGGCGCGCGGGGCTCGAATGTGGGGCTCGTGGGGTGAGCGGGGAACGGACACGGGGACGAACGGCCCCGGTGCTTCAGTTGCAGCAGCGGCAGCAGCAGCGGCGGCGGCAGCAGCGGCGGCAGCAGTGGCAGCAGCAGCAAACAGATACTTTCGAACACTCTTTCTCTCTTTCTTTCTCTTTTTCTTTATTTTTCACTCCCTTTCCCGCTGTCGGGCACCCTTCTCCCGCGGTCCCTTGCCCGGCGTCCCTCTCCTCTCCCCGCCTCCCTCTCCCCTGCCGGGCCGGGCCATGCCCCCGGCCCGCCCCCAGCCCCGGGCGGGGCTGCCCCATGCCCGGCCCCGGCCGTCCCGCCGCGGTCTCGCCTCCGCCCGGCTCTGGCCGTGCTGGCGGTGGCGCTGCTGGGCGGGCATCAGTGCCTGGTGCGGAGGCGGCATCGCCGCCCTTCGGCTCCGCCTGGCCCGAGCCCGGCCCCGGACCCGACGTAGGCTCCAGTCCCGACCCCGGCCCCGGCTCCTCCCGGGGCCTGCAGAGGACACACGCGGCGCGGCCGCTCCCGCCGCTTCCGCTGCGGCTTCCCCGGCCCGAGCTCCGCCGCTCGGCAGCGCGGCCTCCGGCCCCAAGCCGCCGGGGCCCGGGGCGGGTGGGGATGCCGGGCCCGGGGCGGGTGAGGGGCGCTCGGGGGCCGTTGCTGGTCCCGGGCCGAGCGCTGACAGCCGCGTCCCGCCCGCAGGGGAAGCGCAGGAGGCCCTGCAGGAGCGGTACCGGCTGGGATCGCTGCTGGGACGCGGCGGCTTCGGGAGCGTCTTCGCAGCCACGCGGGTCTCGGACGGCGTCCCGGTGAGCGGCGGGGCCGGCGGCGGGAGCAGGCAGAGGGGGCGGAGGAGGAGGGAGGAGGAGGAGAAGGTCGGGGCGCGACGGGACGGGCGGCGAGCTCAGCCCGCTGCTCTCCCTCGCTCGCAGGTGGCCATCAAACGCGTGCCGAGGGATCGCATCCGGCACTGGGGCGAGCTGGTGAGTGAGCGGGGCCAGCGGCAGCAGCCGGGCCGTGCCGGGCGGCGAGGAGCCGGGGCCCGGCACGGTGGGAGCCGCCGTGAGCCCTGCGGGGAGAGCGGGCGTGGGTTGAGCGGGGCATGCAGAGCATCCCGGGCTGGCTGAGGGCTCCCAGAGCCCCGGCACGGCCTCGGCCCCACTGACGGCGTCGTGCTCCTCCCGCAGCCCGACGGCACCAGCGCACCCCTGGAGATCGTGCTGCTGGCCAAGGTGTCCTGTGGCTGTGGCGGTGTCATTCAGCTCCTGGAGTGGCTTGAGCTCCCCGACAGCTTCCTGCTGGTGCTGGAGCGTCCGGAGCGGTGCCAGGAGCTCTCGGGTTTCCTGGCGGAGCGGGGGTTCCTGCCGGAGGAGGAGGCGCGGGGGCTGTTCCGCCAGGTGCTGGAGGCCGTGCGGCACTGCACCAGCTGCGGGGTCCTGCACCGGGACATCAAGCCTGAGAATGTCCTGGTCGACCTGGCCAGCGGGCAGCTGAAACTGATCGACTTTGGCTGTGGCGCCTTCCTCCAAGACACAGCCTACACCCAATTTGCAGGTGAGCCCTCGCAGGGGGTGCTCTTGGGCATCTCGTGGCCCAGCCTGGGTGCAGCACCAGGGCTTCCCCCTATTGCAGCCGGGATGGGATTGATGCTGGAGCCGAGTTGATTTGGGTGGGGTGTGAGGGCGGCCAGCTCCCAGCCCTGCTGACAGCCTTCAGCACCCACTGTGCCCTGGGCTGGGGCTGGAGCTGGGGCAGCCAGCCCAACACAAACCCCCATGGGGGCAGCAGAGAGGGAGGCCTGACCACGTGCCCCAGATGGTTTGGTGTGCAGGCGAGGAAGGGCTGGACTGCTCCACTCCCCTTGTTCACCTTGGCTTATTAACATTTTTGGGGGCCGTGCAGGTGGGGAGGAGAGTGGGTTTTCTCCACTACTGGGTGGGTTTTTCGTTTGTGTGTCATGGTTGGGCTTTCCCAGGGATTCTGCTGCCCTCTTCCAGCACCAGTGGCTTCTTTTCCAGCCGCGAGTTTGTGCACAAGTCCCAGGTGCTGGCGAGAGGGCAGCACTCACCCCGTGTGCCTCTGGGGCAGCCCCCACATGCCCAGGGATGCTGGGGCTGGGCTCTGGGAGCAGCAGCATCCCCCTGCTGAGCTGTGTCTGTGTTCCACAGGAACCCTGTCCTACAGCCCACCAGAGTGGATCCAGCACCAACGCTACCATGGCGAGGCAGCCACGATCTGGTCCCTTGGCCTCCTGCTGTGCCACCTGGTCATGGGGAAGCACCCGTTCAGGAGAGGCCAGGAGATCATCCGGGGGCGGATCCTCTTCCCACGATGGCTCTCTCAAGGTGGATCCTCATCTCTGGGCACGGGGGAAATACCAGTGCTGGGAGACAGCAGCAGGCTCATGGGCATCCCACTCTGGCAGCTGCTGAGGAGGTGGCATATGTCCTGCTCTCCTGCTCTCCTCCAAACAGAGCATCCATGGAGAAGTTTAGGCCCAGCTCTGGTCACACCCAGCATGACCTGGGCATGGGAACAGGAGGGCAACTTCTCCAACTGACTGGTGATTTCTGATTTCTCTCCCCAGAGTGCCAAGATGTTATTAAGAGGTGTTTGTCCATGCAACCCTTGGACAGGCCATCCTTAGAAGAGCTTTTCTGTCATCCTTGGGTGAAGGGTGTTTCCCTGCCCTAGAAGACTGAAGAAATCCACGTGCACAGTTGGATCCAGGGGCCTGGCAGGTACCAGCTCCACGCATCTCTTGGCAATCAGTGGCAAAGCAAACCAGGCTGGTTTTGTCCTGCCTGTAGCTCTGAGCAGGGGTCAGCAGAAGGGAACATGCAGCTCTTGGGCTGGAGCTGAGCTGGAGACCCAGTGTGACAAGCACTGGTGGCCACCATCCCCCCGGTTTTGTTTGTATGGTTCATGGATGGCTGGGGCCCTGGGCAGAGCCCTGACAGCCTGGTCTGACCCCAGGGAAGGAGAAGGAGCCCCTGGAGAAGCTGTCCCAAATGGGGCTGGTGCTGGAGACACCAAGGACAACCTCAAGGATGACAATCTCTTCCTTGGCCTGGCCAGCTGAAGATGATGGACTTGGATTCTGGCACCTCTTCAAAGCCAGGCTCCAGGTCCAATTTGCAGGTGAGTCCACAGGCAGGGGCTTGCTCCCAGATTTGGGCATGGCACAGCTGGGCACCAAAGGTTCCCCCTTAGCTGGGGCAGACGCAATGAATTCTTCAGTCAGCTGCCCAGCTGCTTTTTGACTCTGGGCAGCTGCTGAGGGCTGGATGTGCCGTGGCTGGCTGCAGGCTGGGCACATGTCCTGCCCTCCTGCTCTGCTGCCAAAGGCAGCAGGGATGGGCAGCTCTGGGCACAGCTCTGGGCACAGCCAGCATGGCCTGGGCACCGCAGGCCTTGGCACAAGGGCACAGGAGCCCTCAGCTGACGGGCGGTTTCTGCTTTCTCTCCTTGCAGCCGGGCTCTGCAGGTGCTGAGGCTGCTCTGGGCTCTGCCAGGGCTCTGCTGGGCTCAGCCCTGGGCCCAGCTGGGCTGGCTCTGCCCTCACATTGCTCTGACAGCTCTGCATCAGACGAGCCCATTGCGAGCACAGCGCCTGAGCTTTCTGCTTTGGCAGGTGAGTGAGACTCTGCTGCAGGCCCAGATATTGCAGCTGGGGACACACATGCAATTGGCAAGGACCCAAACTCTCCACAGTCCCAGCTGAACACCTGGATCTGCACAGGGTGTTTTGTCTGTCCCATTCTTCCTTCTTGATTGGCTGGAATTGTGCAATTGCACTTTCTTCCTCCTCTAGAAGTGCCACGAGTGGGCCAAAGCTGGCGAGTGGGCCGTGCTGCTGAGGAAGTGCAGTCTGGAGCTGGTGGATGGAGAATTGCCCTTCTGCACTTCCAAACCAGAGTAAAAAGCCGTAAGTGGGACTTTGTGACTCTAAGAGATCCCTGACAGTTTCAAAGGGAATGTGCAGCCCATTCCCAGGCTGAGAAGGAAGATCATCTTGTAAAGGATTTGGGCTTTGACAGAGTTTCCATTCCCAGTCCTGTTTGGAGCTGGAAGGGCACAAAGCCTTGCCTCGACCACAATTTAAAATAACAATATTGGAAACAATCCCCAAAAACTTTTTGAAAAGACTGCTGAAGTCAGTACGATGGATCCATGCCATCAGCACATTTACAAAGTAAATAACTGAGTTTTCTTTCAAAAGATCAGTTGCCTCTTAATTCAAAGTTAGAGAAGATTTTTCACTGCACTCTTGGGTTTTGTTTTTATCTTTCACATTTTATATAGTTTTTGATTACTTTTTCCTTTTTTTTCCTTTCAGTAGAAAACATGTCCTATAAAAGGAGTGTCGTTTGCTCCTGGTTCCCGTGTGGAGCAGCTCCCTTCCTGCTGGCTGAGCTGCTCAGGCAGAGCCCGGCAGCTCCTGGCCCTGCAGGGCTGAGGCTTTTCCCCGTTGCTGGGCACAGACTGATGGAGCAGCACTGCTGAACATGGGCACACAGAGGCACCAGCAGCAGCTGCCTTTGGCCACCTGAGGCTCCAAGGCCAAAACTCTGAGCAGCCAGGGCTGGAAGAGACTGGCAGGATCTGATCCCTGACTCTGGGCCAGGGCTGCACAAATGACCCCACAGCAGCAGCAGCATCAGCAGCAGCATCAGCAGCAGCAGCAGATGGAGCTGACTTTGAGCACAGCCCCTGCCCCTCTTCCCTCCCATGTGCAGCGGTGTCACAGCAGCCTGAGGCACCTGGGAGCCCCCAGTGCCAGCAGGGACTGGAGATGGCAGCCCTGGGCTCCTGGAGGCTGTGCAAGGAACAGAGCTGGGCACTCCCTGTCCATGGGGAGCTTCCAGATCGAAAAGGCTGCTGTGCCCAGGCAGCTGCAAGGGCACAGAAAGGAGGCTCTGGAGCACTGGATCTGTGCCAGTGCCACAGTCCTGGGCAGCAGCCAGCGAGCCCTGGGGGAACAGAGGGCACAGCACGAGGGACAGAACCAGGCAAGGGCAGATACTGGAGAGAGCCAGGCCTGGGATCAGGAACAGCTGCTCCATTGCGCTCTTGGAGAAAGCTCTTGGCTGGTTCAAAGCGCTGAAAGGCGTGAAGGGCAGAGAGGAGGCCACAGCAAACAATGCTCCTGTTTGCACAGCCTCCCCTCTCCGTGTCCCAGAAGGAATTGCATGGACTGTGTTCTTCTCTCTGAGCCGTCTCGTTCAGCATGAGCAGCTCAGCACCAGGAGCTGAAGGAGCTGAAGCCTCAGGTCACAGGAGCTGGGCAAGAGGGAACTTTTGGAGCAAAGCAATGCTGCTAAAATAGCCCCAGCTGAAGGATAGAATGATGGAATCACAGAATCCTTTCCGTTGGAAAAGCCCTCTGAGCTCAGCCAGTGCAGCCGCTCACCCAGCAGTGCCAAGCCCAGCACTAAACCACGTCCATGAAGTGCCAAGGCCTGGACACCAGCCCTGAGTGAGGCCTGGACAGCAGGCCCTCAGCCAAAGGTGGCCTCTGGATGAACCTTCCAAGCAAAGGTTATCTTTGTATCTGCTCCCTGATGAAATATGCATGGTGATTAGCACTGTGATAGATGTAGCCACTCCTTAGTGAAACATGTCTTGACCTTTGTGTATTTAGAAGCCAGACAAGGCCATGAAATCTGACATCTGGCCTTGTTTGGGGCTGTATGGTCAAAGTCAGCTCCCTTGGTTCCTCCTTGAGCCCTGGCCAGGCTTTGGGAGGGACCCAAGAGGAGGATGAAAGCAGATGTTGCCACACTAGCAGTGCTGTCAGTTTGTTCATTCAGCACTGTCAGAGCTGGGCCCTCTCTCAGTGGGGTTGGAGCCTCACCTGGGGCTGGAGGCACCTGCAGGAATTCCCAGTGCCCAGGAGTGGCTCTGCAGCCCTTGGCTGTGACAGCTTCCCCAGCTGCTGTGTGGGTGTGGGGGATGGTAAAGGCTGAGGGTAAATGCTGCTGGATCTTTCTTAATCACTGCAGGCAATCTTTGGTGGGGATGGTTGGGTGCATTGCTGAGCTGCTCCTTTTGTGATTCTTTGCTGCTCTGAACTGCAGGAAATGACACTGATTCCTTCAGCTGGAGTCTGTGTCTTTGGTGCTGACCCTGCCCACTGGTGAAACAAAACTGGCACAGTCTGGCCAGATGCCAACAAAATGTCACTTGTTCAATGTAAATGTGAGGAATCTGTCCCATCAGAAATTCCCAGCTGGGAAGCCCTTCCCTGGAGTTCCCTGGCTCTGGAGTGGGCTGAGGTTGGAGCCCTGTGGGAGTAGTGGGGCAGTCGGGTAAAAGAAGCTGCACCCCTGGATGTCTTCAAATGCATCCAAAAATTGCATATGGAAAAGGAAACAACCTTGTGGGTTTGGGCAGACAAAGATGAATTTGTTAAGAGTACATAGGAAACAGCACCTTCAGAAGGAGCAATTATTGTTGGAATGCTCCCACATGGAGCAAGAGAAGAAGGTTTTAATCTTGAGCTCAGATGCACTTGTGCAAGTGAAATATCAATATAATAAACAAGTATATACATATTTATACGATAATAAGACCTTCATGTTTATATTTATAGATTTATATATATGTCTATATCTACGTATCTACATCTATATTTCTATATCAATATGTACATATAAAATAAGAATAATGTGAAATAGTGCTGACAATACTAATTTGGTATCTTTGGCTGCTCAGGCATGTAACACAAAATACCCTACAGAACAGGATTGGCCAGGACCCTAATGTCAGTGGTCAACTTTGTGAGATTGTATACAATGAGAAAAGGAGGAAGGGAGGAAATTGGCTATTTTTACAGGGTGTGCTGATACTGTGATGCACAGTGCTTTGTCTGTTCCTGTGAAAAATACAGTGATTTTGCCTGCAGGGTTTTTCATGTACCACACTATCCACAAGCTGCAGGATTGGTTGAATGGGTGAAGGGGTCGTTAAAAGAGCAGTTGAAAAAATGAGGAGATGGGAACCTTTGCCCATGGAGAACCCATCTCCCAGATGTGCTTCATGCCCTTCACAATGGCCCACTGGGGAAATGGAAACCCCCTGGCTGTGCCTGACTGCCCCCAATTTGCAAATCCAGCCATGGGCAGTGAGACTTGGGCTGCCTGGGAAATTGTTCTGGCTGTGATGGCCCCTGGCAGGGCCAGCCCAGAGGCTGCAGGGCTGGGCCTTCATGCATTGGAATTCATTAGTATAAATTCAAAGCCAATGAGAGCTATCAATACTGAAACAGGAATTCAGATTCCTCCAGGACACTTTGCTTTGGTAACTGCTCCCTTGCAGCTTGGCCTTGCAAAGTGTTCCTGTCGTAGCAGGAGGAATTGATGCAGAATATCCAGGAGAAATTACAGTAATTCTGTTAAACAATAATGAACAAGATTGGATTATTAAACCCCATGACAGGGTAGCACAATTATTGACCTCAATCTTAACTGTGTTATTGAAAGAATTGTTAGGAAGGTTGTAGTTCATTGTAGGTCTCAGGACCGATCAAAGTACCAAGGCCTGAGCAGGCTGTGATCATGGCCTGAACAGGCCCTGAGGTAAAGTTCACCTCTAGAGGAACCTTCCAGCCAAATGTTATATTTGTATCCAGTCCTTAAGGAAGAGTTATTACCAACATGATCAGTGTATGCGTTCTTTGATAAAACAAGGATTCATCTTTCTGTGTTGAGAAACCAGACCTGGCCCCATCTGGCCTTGTTTGGGGCTGAAGGATCAAAGTCAACTCCCTTGGTTCCTCCTTGAGTCCTGGCCAGGCTTTGGGAGGAACCAATGAGGAGAATGAAAGCAGATATTGCCACAAGTAGCAGTGATGTCAGCTTGTTTGTTTAACAGTGGAAAAGCTGTGTCCTCTCCCAGTGGGGTTGGAGCCTCCTTGCCTGCAAAGGTGGAGGCACCTGCAAGAGTTCCCAGTGTCTGGGAGTGGCTCTGCAGTCCTTGGCTTCCCCAGCTGATGTGTGGGTCTGGGTGATGGTAAAGCCTGAGGGGAACTGCTGATGGATCTTTCTTTAATCACTGCAGGCCACCTTTGGTAGTCATGACTGGATGGATTGCTGAGCTTCTTTTGTAATTCTTTACTAATAATGATGTGCTTTGTTGAGCTTATCCTTTTGTAAATCTTTGCAGCTGTGCATGATATAAATGACACAATTCCTTAACTTGGTGTCTGAGTCCTTGGTAGTGACCCTGCCCACTGGAGAAACAGGGCCCCCTCTTGCCTAAGTGTTCCCTGGGAAGGCAAAAGCCCTCACTCCAAAATTCCCCCCTTCCTCCTTGTTCCCCCCTTCATACCCTATGCATGATGTGCTCTGCTCTGGGCTATGCCTGGGCTCAGTTGGTCCTCTGTCCTGGCTGTGTCCCCTGCCCAGCTCCCCCGCAGCCCCAGCCCCTCCCCAGCATGTCTGGACGAGGGGCAGGACAGGCCTTGGCTGTGCTGCAGCTCAGCAAGAACAAAACCATCTCTGTGTGCCCAGCCCTGTGCTCAGCACCCGGCCCAGCAGTGTCTCAGTGCCAGGGGCTGTGCCCTCAGTCCCTGCCAGGGGTTTCCATGACAACTGCCAGGCCAGGTGACCCAGGTGTCCCCCCAGTGCCGGTTGCCATGGAAACAGTGCCCAGCCCTGCCCCTTTCTGTCTGGCTGACCTGGCCTTTGGCCCTGGCAGTGCCGGTGGCTGCTGGTTCCTGGTGCCAGAGCGGCCAGCGCGGCACAGGGCAGGTGGCAATGGCACAGCCCCCAGCAAGGGATCCCCTCTGGCTCTGGGCACTGACACCAGCCCTGAGCAAGGGACCAGGACAGCTTTCCAGATCAGCAATAAAGAGATTTAACTGACCTAGCCCCAATCCTGAGCCCTGGCGACATCCCTGGATGTGACTTCCTTCCTCAGCTGCTCTGAGTCCCAGGGCTTGGATGGGAGAAATATTGGGGTGGGGGTAGGGACATCTGAGTGATTTTCAGCCATGAAGGGTTTTGATTTTCATATCTGTTCAAACTGCATTAGGAGGTGCTGGGGGTCAATATCAATTGGACATTGCTGATCTCAGTCTATGCACAGGAGAACAAAACTGAACAGGACAAAACAATTCTCTCTTCATTGTTTTCAATATAGTAGATTCACATTGAATAGAGTTGTGAAAGCTGTGTAATTAACCACAGAAGGATTAAAGACTTGAATTATTCCAAAGGGCTTGTCTTGTTTGGGTGTTTAGAAGAAATGTTTATGAGCTTTTCTCACTGAATTCCTGAACTGAAGAGCCCAAGAAAGAAGTGGCCTGTGGAGTAATAAAATTCATCAGCACCCTTCAAGTGGCTGAGGATCCATGCCCATCAGAGCAGCAATGAACAGAAATGGGCACAGCTTTGTGGCTGCCCCAGCTTTGGGATGGGCCCTGGGCCTGGAGCAGGAGCAGCTCTTGAGGGCCCCAAGGCCACGGCTCTTGTGCTGCCCTGGGCAGATGGGATGGCAGCAGGGGCTGCAGAGCTCTCAGCACCTCAGCCCAAGGGGAGCAGGGCAGCCAGGGAGCCCCCTTTGGCCTTGACCAAGCACCTTCCCCCATGGCTGGGGCTGAGTCCTGTGGCAGCTGCAGCTGCTGCTGTGCCCTTGCCAGGGGCTGAGGCCGTGGGGCAGTGCCCAGAGCAGCCTGGCCTGAGCAGAGCTGTGGGGCCAGAACTGGCTGGGCTGGGGAGAGGCCCTTGGTGCTGCCCAGAGCTAGGGCAGCTGGCAGAGTTTGCAGAGAGCTGGGCTGGGCTCAGAGAGCCTGGCCCAGAAACCATCAGTGTCCATCTCAGCCTGGCTGAGCGTGCAGGGGCAGGACTCAGGCCAGGCCTTGTGGGGCAGGGCCAGCGCCTGTGCAAGGCATTGCAAACAGGCAAGTGGCCCAGAGAGGAGGCTGCTCTGTGCCCTTGGTGGCATGGACAGAGCAGGGAGGGGGCCCAGGACATTTGTCAGCCCCAGCCTCTGTACCCAGCCCTTGGCAGCCCTGGCTGCTGAGCCCAGCTTTGGCCTGGGCTGAGTTTGGCTGTGGCCCAGCTCCATCCTCCTGCGGGGCTCAGGGCCTATTCCGGGCCATGGCCAGCCCTGGCTGCCTCTCTGCTGGCCCAGGGGCCGGCACAGCCTGGGGCAGGGCTGTCTGTGCAGCCCCACAGGTGCCACGGGCTCTGCAGGAGCTGGCAGAGGCTGCCCAGCAGAGCCCCAAGGCTGCTGTGGGCACCACGGCACAGGGGCCGTTCCCATCCGCAATGCTCCTGGCCTGGGCTGGGCCTGCACAGGGGCTGGGCCACCATGGCTGGGCCAGCACAGGGCCACAAAGGGGCCACGCAGCCGCTGCCGGGGCTGACAGCAAGGCCAGGCACACACAAGACATTGCTGAGCATGGTCTGCGCTGGCCAGGCCTGACTGTGCCAAAAGCAGAGCTCAGCTGTCCTTGGGGGCTGCAGGAACAGTCCAGAGCCCAAAGAGCCTCCATGGCTGTGCTGGAGACCACGGCTGCAGGAGGGAAATGCAGGGCTGCTGAGGGATGGGACAGGATGGAATTCCAGCCGACTCATCAGCTTGCAAGGGGCCAATCTTAGCTTGGCACCTCAGGGCACATCAGCCCTACAAGTAGAACTGCTTGGATGAACAGAACATCAGAAGAACTGATGTCTGCCTGGAAAGGAGCACAGGTTTTATTACCTGTTGTGTCCTCTGAGTTGGATGTACTGCAGAAATACCAACAAGACATTCTCAGGAGCTCAAAACAACCAAACAGCCTTTACTGAGAAATTTAGAAATTCAGTGAAACTTTGGCAAAAGATTTAATATGACAGTCAATCAACAAACACTTCTCAAAGCATTAACTTGGCCCATTCAACTTCAGGAACCCAAGCCTTTTCAATTTTAAGTTAATCAAAATTTGCAAGGGGAAAGGAATAGAAGTAGACACAGAAAGAGAGAAAGAAAAATAAGATATAGAGAAGCACCCACGCCCGGATTCCAGTGTTGTTCAGACGGAAATTCCAAGAGGAGGTAGGGTCAAAATGTGTGCTTGCCTTGTTGTCAGCCTTAAATACCCCTTGGTCTTCCTGGGCCCTGCCCCCAGGTGGGCCTTGGGGTCATTTGGTCCTTCAAGAGCTGGGCTGGGGGCTCCAGAGGTGGCTGTGGAGCATTGCCTGTGCTGTGCCAGGGACTGGCAGCCACTGCTGGGCTGGGATAGAGGCTCTGGGGGGGATTGGGGTTGCAGGGCAGGGCAAGGCTGGACTTGCCCCTTCCTCCCCACACATGAAATGATTCAAGCCAACAATCTCCTCCAGTTTGTCACAATAGGCAGTGTTGGAGATGGAACCCAAATTTGGCCATGGGCACCTGGCTGAGAAGGACAGTTCCTTTCCACAGGAAGGAAAGCACAGAGCCTTCCCCAGGGTTTTGGGGACAGGTGAGAGGTGACCCTTGTGAAACCACTGCCAGACAGATTTGTCCTGGCAATATTGCTGTGGGAACAATCCCTGGATATAAGGAAATTTGGAGGTGAAATCCCAGTTCTGGCCATGGGCGCCTGGAGGAGAAGGACAGTTCTTTCCCATAGGAAGGAAAGCACAGAACCCCAGTGTTTCAGCAGCAGATGAGAAGAGACCCTCAACATGCCAAGGTCAGCTGGACCAGTCAGGTGGCCCACGGGAGGCCAAACCAGCCAGACCTGTTCTGTCTTCCCTTGGTTTTGTGGGGCCCTGACGTGTCACAAGGGTGTCTTGGTTCCATGGGGTCCCACAGTGTCACAATGGCCCCCAGGTTCCTGAAGGTCCTGCAGTGTCTCAATGGTCCCAAGGATTCCATGGGGCCTTGCAGTGTCACAATAGTCTCTGTGGTTCCACAGGCCCCACAATGTCATGTCACTCCTCTGTTCAGTGAGGCCTGCACTGTCACAATGGACCTTTGGATCATGGGGGTTTGTGGTGTCACAATGGTCTCCTTTGGCTCCACAGTGTCACAATGGACCATTGATGACAGGAGGCCACTCTGTCTCACCCTGGAGCTTTGGTTCCATGCAGCCCTGCCATGTCACAATGGTCCTGCTTGGTTTCTTAGTGTCACAATGGACCACTGCAGACAGAAGGCCTCGCAATGTCACAAAGGCCCCTTGGTTCCATGCAGCCCTGCAGTGTCACAAAGGCCTCTTGGTTCCATGGTGCCCCACAGTGTCACAATGGTCCCTTGGTCTCACAAGGCCCCACAGTGTCACAATGGTCTCCATGATTCCATGAGTCCCCTCAGTGTCACAATGGCTGCCTGGTTCCATGAGGCTGTGAAGGGAGTTAATGGTTATTCCATGGATCCATGAGGCCTTGCAATGGCACACTGGACCTTTGGTTCCATGGAATGTCACAGTGTCACAATGGCCCCTTGGTTCCATGACACCCCCAAGTGCCATAATGGTCTCCAGGGTTCCATGAGGCCCAGCAATGTCACAAGGGCCCCTTGGTTTGATGGGGCCTCTCAGTGTCACAAGGACCCCTACATTCCATGGAGTCACACAGCATCAGTACAGTTCCCCTGGTTCCATGAGGCGCAGCAATGTCACAGTGCTCTCCATGATTCCATGAGGCCCCACAGTGTCACAATGGTCTCTTGGTCTCACAGGGCGCACAGTGTCACAATGGTCCCTTGGTCTCACAGGGCGCACAGTGTCACAATGGTCCCTTGGTCTCACAGGGCCCCACAGTGTCACAATGGTCCCTTGGTTCCATGGGCCCTGTGCTGCTACATTCCCCCCTCCCCTTCTCAGGCCGCCCTGCCAGCTGAGAAATGCTCCCTGGGCCTCTGCCTTGGCCAACAGCCCCTGGGCTCAGCTCCTCTGCAGCTCATCACAAACACTGTCTGCTCCAGGAACTGCTGCTGCCCAACCAGCTCCTGGTTCCTGTAGGAGCAGCCCTGGGACCTGTTTGTGTTCCCTGAGCGGCGCAACATCCCTGTTCTCACCCTGCCAAAGAAAGCTGTTGGTGCCAAGTGCGGCCAGGATGAACCATTGCTGGGACTGAAGCCCCTCTCTTGGGGCCCTACAAACAGCGCTCCAAAAGGAGCCCTTGGAGCTCTCCTGGGCCAGTCACTTCCTCTGAGTGGGGCCTCTCCCAGCCGGGAACTCTCCCGTTTGCTGCACTCGGGGATCCTGAACAACGACGGAGCCTGGGCCGATCCCCCCACTCCTCCAGGCTCAACCCTTCACCTGCTGGGGAGATGCCAAAGGATCCACAGTGAGCATTTCCTGCCCTCAGGGGAATTTCTTACAGGTGCCTTGCACTGACTCTTTGTGTCTGTGTGCACACAGGAGTGCCTATGCTGAGGAAATGTGGCAGAAATGCTGCACTCTGAGGGGGTTGAGTGCCTTGGATAGCTGAGTCAGTCAGGCCTGCAAGGAAGGGTGAGTCACAAGCTCTAAACTATGTTAAATGCTCCTAAGGGTTGTTCTTTTAGTAAGTAATGAAGTTTAGTATAAGTTATAAGATAAGTTGAATATTGTTAAGAGTTATTCCACTGTGAAATTATTAAGTCCTAGGTTACAAGTAAGGTTAAATACTGTCAAGTGCTGTTCTTTTGCTAAATGCTGAAGTCTAAGGTATCAATCAAAGTCTGTTAAGTTTGAGCTCGGCTTAGCTTTTTGGCTGCATTCCTTTTATCCTTGCCCACACTGTCCTTTAGTCACACACACATGCACGCACACACACACGGAGAGTTCATGGTTCATTTCTGGTTTTATTGCCTGGATTCTGTTTGGTTTTGTAGTTGCTTTGTTTCCTTGGTGTGCCTGAAGTGCCCAGTCAGGAACAGAGTGACTCTTGCCAAGGAACTTTGTGCTTCTGTCCCTTAATATTAAATCTGGTTTTGGCTGATCCCTTGCCAGGGGTTTTTCAGCGCTCTCAAGGCCTCGTTTGTAACAGGGTGAAGGAGCCCTGACCCAGGCTCTGCCCTGGGGAACACGGGGATGCTGCCGGGGGGTCCCTGTCCCCCTGTGCCACCCCCAGGGCCCCGTCCCCCTGTCCCCGTGTCAGGCTCTGGGGTCGATCTCGTGGAACATCCTCTGGGGGAGGCAGCGGGGCCGGGGGCGGGGGGACCCGGGGGGACAGGGGACCCCGCTGTGCACGAGCAGCGTTGGACTGCTGTGGGGGGAGCTGTGAGGGGGGCCAGGGCAGAGTGACCTCCCCAGTGACCTCACACAGCCCCTGTGATGTCACACAACCCCTGAGATGTCACACTGCCCCTGTGATGTCATACTGCCCCTGTGATGCCACACAGCATCCTTGTGAGGTCACACAGCCCCTGTGATGTCACAGGCTACCAGTGATGACACACAGCCTCCTATGATGTCACACAACCACTCTGTTATGTCACACAGATTCCATATTATGCCATTCAGCTGATATGTGATGTCACAGAGCAGATTTGTGATGTCACAGTTTCCCTGTGATGTCACAGCCTTGTCTGTGATGTCACAGCCTTCTTTGTGGCATCACACAGCTGCCCTATGATATCATACTCTATGTCACAACCCACGATGTGATGTCAAAGAACCACCTTCTAGGATGTCACAGCTGCCTCTGTGATGTCACTCCCCCCTCAGTGTTGTCACACAGCCCACTCTGTGCTGTCACACAGCCCCTGCTGACATCACAGCTGCTCTGTGCCTCTGTGACACAGCCCCAGAGGTGCTGCTGTGACACAGCCCCCTCGGGGACATGCCACAGGCCCTGCCAATGCTGAGCCCCTGTGAGCTCTGTCTGTGCCCTGCTGGCGTCCCTGAGGGGCCCTGGCAGCGTCCCAGCCCTGCTGGGCTGTGCACAGGAGCTGCTCCTGGCCAGAGCTGTCTCTCTGCAGCGCTGCCCCTGCCAGGAGCTGCCTCTGGGCCAGGAGCCCAGCCCAGCTCAGCAGCACAGACACAGCACAGGGACTTAATGACCCTCTGGGGCTTTGGTGCTCTTTGCATCAGACCCACTCCCTCAGAGTGGGCTAAAAGAACTTCTCAAGAGCTCAAAGTGAGATTGAAACACTGAAGTTTCTTGTACTTTCAATAGATCCCTGTGAGGGACAGGACTGAAAAAGTGTCCCCAGGTTCCAGGGAGAGCAGAACACTGGAGGCAGTGATGACAGCTGGGGACAAGCAAGGCAAAGATATCTCTGTGCTGAGCACACCTGGCTGTGTTTCAGGAATTCAAAGGGCCAAGGCCTGAGCCCCAGCCCCTGGCCAGGCAGATCCTGTCCTGCCCTGCTTGCTCAGGGCTTTTCCTGGGATGGGCACTGGCATGTGGGCATGTGCAATGCCAGGGACAGGAACATGGGGCAGCCCCTGCCAGGCGTCTGAGCAGGGACGAGGAGGCAATGAGGCCCCAGGCCTGCAAGGGTCACTTGTCCCATCGTGGCCTCAGGCCCAGGTCCAGCAGCCATGGCCGAAGTGCTGCCCAAGTTGGCTCTGGCAGGGCTGTCTTGCAGCCGCTGCCCATCCCTGTGCCCTGTGCAGCCCAGGCTGTCCCACGGTGTCCCTGCCCTGCGCCTCTGTCCCTGCAGGCTGTCGGCATCCCCCGGCTGCCGCACCTGGCTGGGCCCTTCCTTTGCTGACAGCTCTGCCTCCTGCCTGCCTCTGCCTGCCCACAAAGAGCCTTGGGCTGCTCCAGGCTCCTGCTGGAGACGTGCTGCACCACAGCCCTGCCCTGCCAGGGAAATTCCTTTCTGCTGCTGCCCAGGCTGGGCCTCCCCAGCTGCCCTTGTGCGGGGTGCGGAGGTTCAGGGATATCACACACTATATTTATAATAAATCTCTACTGTCCACGTGTCTCTAGCTAATACATGATTGGTTAATCCTAGCTGTTTACACATCTAAATTAGAATGCTGATTGGATCACCTAATTTTTCATGCGTCTTGCTGTCGTCTTCTGGCCCACTCATGGTTCAATTTTTTCCTTTTTCCCAAGCTTGCTGTCAAACTTGCCGAGTCCTGATGACTCTTCTTGTATTTTTCTCAAGGATATACCAACCCCATTTCTGAATATGTCCATTATCCATTGTTTGTGAATGTGTCCATTGTCCATTAGTACAAGCAGGTTGGATTGTGCATCGGCTGAATATGGCCCTTGTCTAGCAAGAACTCCTCAATCTGCAAAAAAGTCTCAACAGTTCCCTGGTTTTGTTTTTGCACAAGCCAGACTGATTTAAAAGCACGCTCAATTATTTTCTGCACAGCAAGGCACTACAAGCAGAATTGAAAAAAGAAGACAAAGTATCATTATGCCAAAGGGTACTAAATCCTTGAGCCAGCCTGTTATTCCCCAGGATTTAAGCCACTCATCAAAAGAATTCTCAACCACTCTGAGCTTTTTCATATTCTCCTTAAGCAATGACAATTTCTTGTCAATAGATCCAGAGTGGTCAGAGAGATTCATGCAACACATCCCTTCAAAATCTTCACGCTCATCTCCTTGTGCTAGCAACAAAAAATTTATAGCAGTCTTATCCTGTAACACAGCGTGGTGTATGCTACCTACATCAGTGGTAAGCTCATTCTAAATTGCAGATGTAATGTTAATTTGTTTTCCTGTCCAACAAGCCAATCGTTTGAATGATGTAAGGGCCTGTGATGAAGCTAATCCTGGTGTAAAAAGTGATGCCAGGATAACTGAAGGCCAATTCCACAATTCTACATTATCCTTGCAGTCTGAGCCTAAGAGATGCTCACTACATTTTGGACGTTGGAATTTGTGCCTGATGTCAAGCATCTGTTGAATGCTAGGGGCAAACAGTGTCAATTTCCCAAACTAGCATGGTCCTCCTAATCCTTTGTGAGGAATTGCAGGCCAAGCTTTATCTCCACCAAAGAGAAACAAAAGTAGAAAAAAGTTATTGGAGAAGCTATTGTAGAAGGGACTTTTCTCTCCAATGATGTAGAAGCTTTTCTTGTAGTAACTAATGCTGCAAGTAGAGTTTGAGAACCTTTCGATTGGAAGATTTTAGAAAAGATGAGAGCTGCATTTTCACAATTTGGTTGAAAATGCCAACTTGCACAGTCACTTCTGCAGTATATTTTTCTATCTAACGCATTAATTCCAGCTGATGTGCATACCCTAATAAGACTTAGAATGCCACCCTATCAGCAGGTGATGTTTCAGAAAAGCTGAGAGGAAAAGTGTGCTCAAGAAGCTGCAAGAGCTAGAGTGATGCAGGGTGATCCTCTGTATGGTTTAACAGCACAACAGTTACTTGGCAAAGGGCTCGGGGCTACTGCCCAGGCTAGGAGCATTGATCAAGTCTTACAGATGAGCCAACAACTAGCATGTAATGCATTTCTTGCACTTCCAGATAAGTTACACACTATGTCTTTTACACAGATTTGTCAAAGAAAGAATGAAGACTTTGATAAATTTGTAGACAAATTGCATTAAGCTATCTATAATCATTCTGATTTAAATTCAGACACAAAGATACAATTGGATGGACTTGGGGATCATTTCTCCATTCCAAATGGCTTTCCCTTCAGTCACAAGAGCCTTCCATCTCTTCCAAAAATTGCCTGCTGAAACTCTTCTGCTCCCATCCTAATCAGTTCACTACTCCAGCATAACCCTTGAAGCACGGACAGATGACTCTTCAACTAATTATAGTAGAAAAGAAGGGTATTTATTGCAGCCGTGGTCACATGTGAACTAGTTTCCAGAGACATGTGCAAGGAGTTGCAGACTCCTGCTCTCTATTTCTACAGAAAAGGTTTTACATTAGGTTTCTAAGGACCCATAATACATAATTATTACCTGCCTGCTTCGCATTTTTATCAGCTGAATATCTATTACAGCTGCACAATTGTATTCCCTTAAGTGGATTGGTGGGATTTTGAAATGAGGGAGTGGTTGTATGGGAGGAAGAAAGCAGTCTTCCTCATGGTGAACTCTCCTCCCATGGCCAGCTGGCAAGACCTTTTCACCTGCTGCTCATGGTCCAAGCCTCTCCTAACTGTCCAATTATTCTTAAGGCAAGGTCTTTCTATGGTCTCAGCTTCTTCACAATTGCTTCCTCTATCCCTGTCACTCCTAGCTTTATGTTCCTAATATATTTGGTACTCTTTAAGTAAGGCACATGATTGCTGCTAGCTGTATTACTAACTTAGCTTCTTACCTCATTTTAAAATCTTAACTAAAATATGCAATCTTCTACTATCCCAATTGTATTCCCAGCTGGGCCCTCGACCCATCTGCACATTTCAATTTTCCTCATTACATTTTCAGCTAAGCCCTTGACTCACCTCAGGCACATCCCCGACTGCCTCTCTCCCAGCAGCTCAGACCTGCATTGCACAGCGCCTGCTGTGCACCACAGAGCACAAAGCAGGCTGGCCTGGTGGGCCTGAATATTTCTGCCAAACACTCTGCATCTCACATCTTTGCTCTGGTTCAGTGCAGAACTGCAGGGTTGCACGCGCTTCCTCCCAGAGCTGCGTGAGGCGCTGGCTCCTGCAGATGGGCCCTGCCAAGCTGTCCCTGCCTCACGCTGGCCTCGCTTCCCCTGGCACGAGTGCCGGGCCTGAAGGAGCTGCCCTGTGCTCCAGCCTGCCCAGCAGCCCGGCTCCCTGCCCCGGTGCCCAGAGTGCTGCACACACTGCTGGCCTTTGCCAGGAGTTGCAGGGCAGCCGGCAGAAGAGGAGGAATCCTCAGGCAGCCCAGCGGCCCGTGGCTGCCCTTGGCCTTTCTCTGCTCCTGGGCACACTCCAGACGGCCATGGCCTCCAGGCCGGGCTGTGCCCAGCACGGCTGCGCTTCCCCTCGGCAGCAGCCAGCTGCCACCTGGGCTCTGAGAGCGGAGGATTCGCCTGCTCCCAGCAAGAGGCACCCAGGGCCCGGCTGCTGCCTCTTGCAGCTCCAAGGGCCTCCTTCCAGCCTGCCTCTGCCGGGGCTCAGGCTGCTCCGGCCTCTGCCGGGGCTCTGCTGGGGCTCCAGCCCGGGCAAGGCCGGGCCCACTCTCACCTCACAGGCACTGACAGCTCTGCGCCACAGGAGACCTTCCCGAGCACACTCTCTGATCTTTCTGCTTTCTCACTTGAGCAAGGCTCTCCTCCAGCCAAAGAGATTATTGCATTTAGGGATACAAATCCAAGTGGCAGGAACCCCATTGCTCTCCAGTCACAGCTGAAGGCCTGCATCTGCACAAGATGTTTGGGCTGCCTCATTCTTCCTTTGGTTTTGCCTTCAAATGCCATTGCCCTTTCTGCCTCAACTAGAAATACCACAGCTGTGCCATAACCAGCCAGTGGGTCATATTCCAAAGGCAGTGTGGTCTGGAGAGGATGAATGAAGAAGAGCCCTTCTCACTTATGAAACCATACAAAAAAAGCCATATGTGTGACTTAGTACCAATAAAAAACAACTGGTAATTCAGAAAAAAATGTGGAATTTTCTGAAGGGGTCAGAAGGAGGAGAATCTTCCAAGTGAGTTGATGTTTCAGAAACTTTATTAATTACAACTCTAATCTATAATTCTATGCTACAAATCTCTTTAGCAACCCTACTCTACAATCCTACTCTAAATTGGTAACAGAGATAACATCTTGACATGATTGCTACGTTCTCGTCTCCTAGGGTTAGGCTTAGGTTTAGGCTTAGGCTTAGACTTAGGTTTTAGGCTTAGGCTTAGGTTTAGGCTTAGACTTAGGTTCAGGTTTGGGTTTAGGTTTAGGCTTTGGCTTAGGCTTATGGTTGGGGTTAAGGAAAGGGTAAGGAAAAGGGTAAGGGATAGAGATAGGGATAGGGTTAGGGTTTGGGTTAGCATTTAAGGTTAGGGTAAGGTTTTAGGTTTAGTGTTTAGGGTTAGGGTTATTCGTCTTCTTCACTGAGTTGATGACTTGTGCCAGGATGAATGGTGGCTTGGCTGAAGTTACAAATGGATGCTGTCCACTGGAAAAAAAAAAAAAAAAAAACAAACAAAGAACAGTGAACCATTACTTTCCAAGCTCATTGCTTCAGGGACTCAATCAGGATACATCAAGTTCCTGGAAAGACCCAGAAAGAGGAGCAATGGGACCATCTGCTCCCCAGTCACACCCAATGTGCAAGACCTTGCCATCACAGGCAAACCTGGCCCAGAATCCCACTCATCTGTTTATTGTGATGTCTTCATCATGCTGGGATTTTTGCCCTGCCAGCGCTCTAGAAATGGTGCTTTCTGTCCCGGGGTTTTCTTCCTTTCAGGAAACTCCAATGACTCACATAGGTCCCTGCCTTTGAAAGACAGGCACTGTGCTGATTCCCACAGGGACAGAAAGCAGTGTCTGCCTTTCCATGCCCTGCCCCTCGTGTGCTGGATGGCACCTTCCTTCCCAGCAGGGCCAGCCCATTGGCACTGGGCCCTGCAGTTCCCTCTCTGCCACACAACCTGGCAGTAACCCTGGCACAGTTCCCGTCTGCTTGAGCGTGCCAGGCAGCAGATGGGGCTGGGACAAGTCCCTCCCAGCTGTCCCTGTTTGCATGGCAGAAACCTCTGAGGGTGGGCTGGGGGGCACCAACCAGGGCCCCTCAGAAGCTCACAGTGAGCCCCCCACAGCCCCTCCTGCCCACAGCCAAATCTCTGACCCCTAGGCTGGGACTGGCTTCCTTGGGTTCCTCCACCACCATTTCATGTCTCTGTACCCTGTATTGCTCTACTTCAATTTTTTTGCCATTAGATAAAACTGAATACTCCACCAAATCACAAAAGAGGGCAACAGACACAGTCAGAGGACAGAGCACCTCTCCTCACAGGAAATGCAGAGGGAGCTGGAGTTATTCAGTTTTGTGAAGGACAGGCCCCAGGGAGACTTTATTGCCACTTTCCAAGACTTCACAGTGGCTTTGAAGAAAGTGCGGGACATCTTTTTTAACAAGGCCAGTTACAATAGGATATGGACAAATCTTTTTAAACACTAAGGGCATCTAATCAGAGTAGGTCTAAGGAAGAACTTGTGTACTCAGAGCATGGTGCCACATTGGCACAGCTTGCCCCAAGAGCTTGTAGGTGCCCCATCCCTGCAACCATTCCGGCTCCGGTGGCAACGGGCTCTGAGCAACCTGATCTCTTTAAAGATGTTCCTGCTCATTGCAGGACACTTGCACCAGAGGACATTTACAGGGCCCTGCCAGCCCAGCCCAGTCTAGGATTCCTCACCATTTTCATTTGAAGAGCACCAAGAGTGGAGGTGAGGAAGAAGGGGGCTCATCTGTTGCCTTGGGCTTGAGTGGAGGAGGAGCCCATCCCTCAGAGCCTGTTTCACTGGCAGCCCCTTCACATTTTACCTGCAGGAGCTCCTTGGCAGACCAGCGCTGCTCCTCGTCTGCCTGCAGGCAGCAGCTCAGGAAGTCACGCAGCAAAGCCGAGAGGAGCTTGGGCTGCCGCAGCTGTGGAGTCCCTACTGTGGCTATCAGGTATGTAGCCTGGAGAGAAAGGAGACACCAGGCTCCACCTCCTGCTTTCACATCTCTAAGGCTCTCCCAGATCCCTTTGTTTAACCTCTGTTCTTCAGTGGCAGTTTCTGCCCTGGCACAGACCCAGAGATGACTTTCCTTTACCAACCATAAACCCAAACCCCGATGCAGCCACAGCTTTTCCACCATCCTGCAGATCTTGCCTTGGCAGCTGATTTCATCGCCTGACCTAGTTAGTGGGAACTACATCAGCAAAAAAACATTTGCTTCTCTGAGGATTCATGCCAGCTTGAGATGGTTTTTGGAAGAGCGACTTTGCTATACTAACTAATTTCAAGGGTTAGTAGATGAAAGGCATCTCTGCAGTGCTTGTTGGTCCTTTAAGCGCACGTGCCTTAGAACAAAACTCATCAAGCTTTTTGTGCTGTTCTTGAAAACAATGGGAATTGGAAGAAAAGAAAGGAAATCCATCAGTTAATACCCAGGTAGGGAAACAAACATTGAAAATCTCCTCTTCAACACAGACACGTTAAGATGCCTGCACAAATGTATTGGGATGAAAATGCCTGCTTGGGCACACAGGAGCCACTTGCAGCTCTGTCTCTCAGCAGTCTGAAAATTTCAGCTTCCCATTTCTGCAGCCAAAGAAAAATTGTCTAGGTCAGAAGAAGGAGAAGTTCCATCCCTATGGACACCCTCTAGTCATTTGGCTGCTCAAGTCAATGCATTAATGGTAGGCCCATGCCAGAAAGTGCCAGGAAAGAAACAGGAGGTTTTGGCAGGCTCTCCACATCACCAGGCTCTGGCTTGGTGACATGCAGAATGTTGCTTGGGCTAGGAGAGAAACACGGTCACTGAGTGTTTCAGCAGCACTGTACAAGAAGCAGAAGAGACTCTGTGCATTACATCCTCATGCCCATGTTTTCCAGTGAGAAGAAACTGCACACAGGGTTAGGTTCCGCTCTAAAGACCACGGTTTTAGAAACTTTGTTGGGTTTGGGTTTCCTTCCTTCATTTCTGGAAAGATAACAACACTTTTAAGATGCTTTTCCCCTGTTATTAAGGCCATCTACACAGACAAAAGAACTGGAACCACTTAACCCAAAGGAAAGTGTTGAGTGAGAATGGAGTTTGTTTGGAGTTTGTTTGCATGTGGTAAGGCTTGAGTTCCCCCACTGATGCAACCAAAAGTACAGCAGATGCTGATGTGTTGCAGGGACATTTGTAGGAGGGGACTTTGGTGGAAGTAGTTCCAGCAGATGGCAATGGGATTTTGTCCAGTGGCACACAGGACATGGGACAGGTGAGAAAGACAGTGGGATCAGTGAGTATTTGCTCCTTACCGTGCCAGAACTTTCGCCCAAGTAAGGAGGTTCTTGTTCTATCATTTCAATTCCCACAATTCCAAAAGACCATATGTCCACTTTGGGGCCATATGGTTGACCTGTCACCACTTCAGGCGCCATCCACCAAGGAGTCCCGGTTACCGAGCACCATCTGCTCTGCTCAGGGGTGAGCTGAGTAGCGAGGCCAAAATCAGCTGAGGAGAAAACAAAATACTGGTTTTATCTGAATTCTGTGCAATTAGGAAAGCAAGCAAAAGAATTCCCCAGTAGAAGTTTGAAATTGCTCTGTGGAATCTCCTGGCATTGGCGACTTTAAAAATCCCCCCATGTTTTACATTGCCTCTAGCAGTGGCTTTTGTTCTTTGGAAACTTTAGACTTGTAACTCCCTCCCTCTGGAAGGGACCCACACAGAGCAAGGCCACTCTTGACTGCTTGTGGCTCCTTCTACCTCTGTGCACATTGCAACTGTGCCCTCAGCTTGCAGCAGGGGTCCCTGCACTGCCACCAGCACCATGTTTGGGGAGCTGGCAGTCACGCCAAGCAGCCCCACACCCACATCCCTGGAACGCTGCACCTCACCAAGAATATACTGACCCAGTTTGACAGAACCGTCGGTTCTGAGAAGGATGTTGTCACTCTTCACGTCTCGATGGATCACATCGTTTGCATGAAGAAAATCCAGTCCTTGCAGGCACTGAGCGAGAAAACAGAAACAGAAGGGCAAAAATGAGTGATGTGATTTCATCACACAAGGAAGGAAACAAAGAATCTAAAAGATTCCCTCTCCAGGGGAATGGGGAGTAATGGCAGAACAGTCATGGCCACTGAGAGGAAGAGCTTGCTGCTCCAACACTTGCAGAGCAGGACCTTTCTGAGGAAAGGCACGTCAGCTTTTGAAAGAGCAACAGCACCTGCTGTTGTAGGCTGTCCCCTGCCAACCAGCCAGGATGACTCCTGCTGCAGCGCATGTGCTCAGAAACAAAGAGCATTCTGGCTGCACTCCTATACTTTTTAGCTGAGCACTGAGAGAAACGAGTCTCTCTCTTCTTTCTTTGCTGTTTGTTTCAAATCCTGCCACCAGCACCTTTGCTTTTACAGGCAAGGAATGCAGTGAAGACAGACTCCAGGCAAACATTTAGAGAGGCAAGGTGGAGAACAGCAACTACAAATACAAGAGACAGAGCGAGAATACAACATCAGGAGATAAGAGTACTGGCACTGAGTACAGGGAGTGCAGGGGCACTGGCAGGCCTTTCACTTGAGATGCTTTTACTTGCCCATAGCATACCAGCAACACAGAAACAAAACTCGGCATAGGAAACCTCTCCTGTTCTGAGCCCCTGTTTCCCAGACAATCCTGCCCAAGCCCTTGGAAACACAGCTGGGATTGCTGACCTCCCGACTGATGGCTGCCATCTCATCTTCAGACAGGCAGGTCTGGCTGACGATGTCGCTCAGGACACCTCCATCCATGTACTCTATAACCAGCAAGAGTTCCTCGCCTAGAAGGTAGCTGAAAGAAGGAAACAAGGGGGTAGAGATGAACATGCATGGCTACGTTGATTTTTTGCTTCCAGGTTTCTTATTTCCAGATGCCTTTGTGACAAGGACAGAATCAAAGGAATAGACACTCCCTCTTGGCTGTGCATTATTTGCAATCTGTGCTGTCTCATAGAGAAAGACACATCTGTGAAAAAGGAGATGTCTTAGATGGGCAGCAAATGAAAAGTGCAGTTTAGAAAGAGCCCAGATATAAAACATGCCAGGCATGGTGTTTCTGGAAATAAGCACCTAGTCTTCCTGGCATGCATAGCAATGGCAAAGAGGGGCAACAATCCAAGGGAAATCCACTTTAGGATGGTTCATCTGCACTTTAGAAACTTTAAAAAATCAATCCCAAATAAATGTCGAGGCAGTGAACTTTGAGGCCATTGAGTTAGGAAGATACAGCTGATCCAGGTTTTGAATAATTTTGGAGTAATTATCAAATTAGATGTGCCAGGGAAGACTCATGCAGACAAGATGCACTCTCTTCTCATCCATTGGAGAGGAGTAGAGAAATATGAATAAATAAAAATTAACAGCTTTACTTGCTGCCACTGACGAAAGTGGGTTTTTAACCTCTCATGTTTGCTTTATGTAAACACACATCGATGGGATAAGACCATGACCTCTCACCTGTCTAAATAATTCACAACATTGGGACTCCTATACCTCTTCATGATCATTATTTCATTAAAGGTTAGCTCCTTCCTCCTCACTCCTTGAAGATTTATTTTTTTCATTGCCACCTAAAATGACATTGAAAATCAGTAACTTGAGGGCTTGGTGGCACGAGACCACAAGGCACGTGGGAGCGAGTGATTTTGCAATGACACAGCTGAGCTGTGCCAAACTGCCTTGTGATTAGGCACTGCAGTAATCAGGAACTGACATTCCAACAGCCCATTTCTCTGCTCCCTTGGGAGCCAGTTACAGGACACGTGGGGCCACTGACATTTTGCCTTGACCACTTGGTAACAGCGATGTCTCAGTTATCACCCACAAACCTCTGACCACACTCTCTGCTGCTTTGTTTGGGACTCAGAAGAAGGAATCCATGCCTTAATACTCTGTGGATACATCTTGTGATATGGGCAGGGCTTAGGGCTTTCAAGGACGCCTTGCAGATCTCTCCCTATGTGCAGTTCCCAAGTGCAGCACTGCAGGTGGCTAAGGAACTACCAGTAACTTTCAGATGGATTTGCTGGCAGCCAGAAATGAGAATTCAGGACTCTGAAGCTGTAGCCCCAAAGAGCAGTGAGGTGCTCGAAGGCACCACCTTTGTTTTAGCAATGGAGAGCGAGTGAGCGCGTCCTTCTCTGAAAGGAACCGCTGCCCTCCGTGCCTTCCTTCCGGCAGCTGAGGAGGACAAAGTCCCATATGTGTTCTGTGGGCTGGCACCAGTCTGTGCTTCTTGTGCCTTTTCAGCACAGCTCTGCCCAAAGCTCCAGCCACAGCTCACACCAGAGGGGAAAGCCCTCGAGTGCAGCAGAGCCTGCAGGGGCTGTTGACATTTACCTCTCCTCCTGTGGCACTGTCGAGTGCTCTGTAAACATCTCCAAAAGTCCTAGAAAATAAAAAGAAGCAGAGAAAGCAGAAGCTGTTTAGATCTTGCAGTGAAAGCCAGCCCACACAGGAGATCTCTGCTGGAAGTGTCAAAACCTGCAGGATGCAGGAGGGCTCTGCCAGAAGGGAGATCATGCATTTTCCTCTCAAGTGCATGGGCACTGGGCCTGTTCCTGAAGCACTGGGGCCCAATTTCTAAAGGGAGTTTAGTCTTTCCTCTTGGGTTTCACTGTCTAAACAGTGTGGTTCCTATCCTGACCACAGAGTGTTTCCCTCTTCAAACCAGGGGAAAGAATTGTTCCTGGGAACTGTTATCTCACAGCTTTGATAGGGCATAGGTTGCTCTTTCAGGCAAGCAAGTTTCTTCTCTTTTCATTAGTGTGCCAGTATGATTTTGAGACACACAAAAAATGCTAAAGAAATTAACACAGAGCTGTCCCACACTTGAGAGACAAGGAGACCTTCCAGGTCCTGTTCCTTGATGCAGGCAAGACCTCGGTAGCAAGGCATCTCTGACAATGCCTTCTGAGCCCACTCACAAATTCTGAGCAGCATTGAGAGATGGGACAATCTATCCCCAGTGTGTGATCATCTTTGCAGCTGTCCTGACTTCACGCTGGATAGACATTCCACCCCAAAAACACCTGGCCCATGGTTGTGCAGGAGTAACTGCTGTTGGACTCACGCTGCCAATATAATTCAGATGCCTGTATTTCATCAGGGGATTTTCAGTGGTGTTCACCATTCTCCCTGAGGGAAACAAAATGCAAGATGCTGACTTTAAAGTAGAGATCCCAGCTTCCAGGAGATACAAAAGGCAGCCCCAGCGCCTGGAGCTCTGAGCCCTTTGTGGTCGGCTGGGTAACAACAACCACAACCAGGCAGACAGCCCTGCAGCACAGGTGGCCAGCACAGAGACTGATTTGTACAGTCTTTTGAAGAGTTCTCTTGACAGGAAACAAAGCACAGGGACATACAATCCCAGGAGAGGAGGACATCTTCCCCACCTTTCAGCAGTTTGCCAAAGGAATGCCTTCCCATTTGTAAACCAGAGCAGCTCCAGCTGTAACCGATCCTGATGGGGCTTTCAGCATCAGGACCCTGACCTGCTTGTGAGCAGGCTGAGCTCAAAGATGCCCCTCTCCCAGCTAAGGAAGGCTCCAGCCTCTGCAGTCCCTCCAGCCCTCAGGGACAGGGCAGCGACCACAACAAGGCTGGCAAAGCCCCAGCATGAGCACTGACAGGCACTGATGGGAAGAAGCCAGAGTGAGCCTGAGCCCCAGACAAGCTGTTACCCCCATTCAGGACACAACAGGATGGGCTTTGAGATCAGCCACACCGAGGCACAGATCAGTGCCCTTTTTGTCCCAACAGGTGATGGCAGACACAGAATTCACTGGGCTCTGGTCTCAGCCCCACCAGGTCTCTTATCTGAGAGCACAGCACTGGCAGCTGTTACGGGCAAGAAGCAGATTGATTGGGTTGTGCTGCAGAATCACAAAGGGCTTGATGTGTTTTCCTAGAGACTGATCTGAGCAGGGCCTGGGCCAATGGGTAGGATTCTAACAGTCATGGGAAAGAGTGGGAATCAGGTATGGAAAAGTGCCATGGATCTGAGGGATATACCATGGCTGGGCTGGAGGCTCTCTCCTGAGAAATGCCTGCAGTACAGTTTTATCTGATCACGCCACTTGGATGTGTCTCCTGAACACATCTTGATAAGCATAAAACTAGAAGATTAAATAAAGTTTGTTATCAAAGTCTCTGTTTTTTCTTTGGTGGCACATGGAAAATACCTTGTGCTCTCTATTTGTCCTGTAACCTGATGTTCTTTCAAAGTAGTTCTTATTGACAAAAAGATAGCATTCTCTTATTGATAAAAATATAGCATTCTCATGAAAATAAACTGCAGATGTAGTAGTGGTAACAGTAACAGTCATAAAATGACATCAGTAAAACGTGGGGTAGAAGGGCTCCTTCAGGATGGAGAAAAACACAACAAAAAACCCCCACCAAAAATGAACAACAGAAAAGCAATCCCACCCCACCCCCCCAAAACAAAATCCCCAACCAAAAAGACAAACTCCAAAGTCAGTCCATTTCTGTGAAGTTTTTTTGCTGTGATGACTGGTAGCTAGTCAGGAGTCTAAGGAGAATTTAGGAAGCTAAAAATTCTGTTCAGTTTGGCCACTAGCACACAGGACTTGCCTAGATCATTTGCTAGGTCACAGCCTTCTGCTGATCCAAGAACAATCCCTGCTTCAGCCTTTAGCAGAGAGGGAAGCTCAGGCAAACCCAAGCCAGTCCCAGGTGCCCTCCGAGGCAGCAGGAACACCCAGAGCTCTCTCGCTGCCTCGGAGCACAGCACTGCCTCTGGGGAGTCCTAAATGGCCCTGTGACACCGAGCTCAGGAGGAGCATTGGGTACAGCTCTGCTGACACCTGCACACAATACACTGTCCCTCAGATAAGAAACACCCCAGACGTACCCAGCAGCTCCAGGTACTCCTCCTCAATCTCCTGTTCCCGGGATGTGCCCGAGCCTGAGTTCCCAGGTTTCACAGAAGGGCTTCCTCGAGGTGATGCTGCTGCAGCAGCAGGTTCAGGGCCCATGATGTGCTGGACCTGGAGCATTTCTGGTGGGCACTGTTCCTGTGCCTCACTCCTAACTTGGGGTTCTTCATTGCCACACATTCCCTGCAAGTCTTCGCAGGCTGCCCGGTGAGATGTCAACACCTGCACCTCAAGTCAAACAGAACAAAGCAGTCAGACACTACAGCTTGTCCCTGTCAGCCAGGAGTCATCGACTGTGAGGAAAGGCAAAGAACAGATTGACAGGGGATACAACAGCTTGTTTCAATCCTCCATCTGGGTCACCAAGTTCCACTGTAAAAACAGCTCAAGAAAAAAGGAGAGCAGGAACAGGCCAGCAGGAATCAATTTGGATGACTGCTGGCCAAAAGGCCAAAGGACAAGTTTCACTGTCCAGGGCAGATGTTGAGATTCAGCACACCGGGAAATGTCCTTCAGAGTGACTGTGATACACACACTACAGCAGCATGGCACTCGGAGGCTTGGCCCCACTCCCTGCTGCTCTGCACTGGAAAGGCAAGAAGGGCAGAAACCACCAGATTGGTGACTGCAGTGGCTGCATCCCTCTTTCACTCACTTGGTTTTGCAGAGACTGACGGAAGCGATTAAGTTTCTCTCTGATGATTTTCATTTCTTCCTCCAGCTGCTTATGCCTTGCCTTGATCATACTGTGAGCTGTCTGAAGCTCTGCATCCAGCTGTTCCTTCATGTTCTCTAATAAACAAAAGAGAGGACATTTCATGAGTGGAGTGGCTGCCACTCTTTCATTCACCTGGTTTTGATGATCGCCCTTCTGCTGATGAAGATTCTCCTCTTGAATTCTTCCCATGTCTTCCTTGTTCTTTCTCTTCACTGCCATGCTGTCACTCTGAGCTTTGGGCAGCTCTGCTTGTGGCTCTGCCTTGATGTTCTGTACACACAAAAGCAGAGCAAGGGACTGAGAGCTGCCATCAGGCTCAGCTTTTTTCCTCTTGCAGCCTCAAAATCACATTTATTCAGCCCCTTCTTTCTCCTTCCCTCCCCACATCTGCCTCCATTGCAAACCTCCTGTCCCAGGGCTGATCTCTGCAGATTGCAAGGCTCTGTGCTTCCATTGCCTGTGGGACTCCTGGCCTCCTCAGTCCCAAGAGCTCTGGTTTATGCCCCTCTCCCTGCCCTTCCCTCTGTGCCCTGGCCAGTCAGGCTTACCTGGCCATTCTCCTGTGGCTCTTCCACCTGCTGCCTGAGCTGCTCTTCCTGCTCTCGGGCTGGGAACAGCTCTCCCTGAGTCTGGCATGGCAGCTCAGATGAGGCAGTGTGCTCCTGCTCTTTCTCTAGAAGCACCTGCACAGAAAGCAGGAGAAGATGGGTTTCAACTTCCCATACGCCCTTTGTGGGCCAAGACTCACAGACTGCTGGGCTCACACGTTCCCAAAGCACTGTGCTGCTGCTCTCCTGGGTCCTTCTCTGCCCGAGGGGAGGCACAGATTCCAAAGTGCCCCTGGCCCTACAATCAGGGGCCATCTGGGACTGAAGCTCCAACAGCCTCTCAGGCAGCTGACAGGGAAGGGGTGGCATTTCTCAAGGGTCTGGTGAGGGCCTCCCTCTGCTTCCGACGTGTCCTGTTTGTCTTTCAGTAGTGACTGACACCCCGCCCTGTCCCACAGCTCCATCCTGGCTCTGCAGGGGCTTCCTGGGTGAGCTCACTCCTTGTGAGAGACACTTCTGGAGTTCACCTTCTCTTCAGGCCTGCACCAGCATTCCTCCTTCCTGACATCCACACTCTTGTTAGAAAACCAGGTCATTCAGGAGATAAGGATGCATGCAAAGATCTCTGATGGAAGTCAGAGAACCTCTATGGCCACCTCAGTATATGGAGGAAGACCAAGGTGTTTCTTCTCCCTCTTTTGTCAACGGAGAATTCTGACCAGCAGTAACAGAGTTTCTCATAAGGCCCCATTAACGAATGCACTTACACAGCCCTGGGCTGCCAGTGAAGGAAACCATGTGCCATGTATGGCATGGCATGTATGACCAGAGTCACCAGACCCCAGCTACAGCATGGGATAGTTCCATTCCCTTAAGACATGCAAAAATTTAAAGGACAAATGAAGGCTTCAGGTCAGAAAAGGCTGGAGTAGGAAAACATGAGGGGAAAAAACAACCATCTCTGGAGGGGGAAACATCTCTGCCTGCTCAGGATCAGTCAATGGAACTTGTCTCTACTTCTCTCCTGAAGGGATGCCTTTGCATCTTCCACTGCTTTGGAGCAGAGCCAGGAAGATTAAAATAGATAGATAGACAGATCTCACTTTTATCATCTCTCTTTACTGAGCTGTAGAATTTACATTCTTTGAATGGAGAGAGATATAATTCTCTCCCCTAGGTTTTTTTTTAGGGGAAGGTAGTGAGAAACTCATAGAAGGAGAGAAAACAATTATTATCTCTACTTGCTGTTCTTGTTTTTTACTACATGAAAAATGTGTTATAGTGATTGTTTACTGAAAGTGATTTGTTAATTGGATTTTAGAGATAGTTGTTTAGACTGATTAGATAATTAGATAAAAGGCTGTGTGGAGACAGTCACGAGTTTTTCTTTCGTATGTTTTTAGTATAATATCTCTTTAGTATAGTTTTAATATAGTACTAGTGTAATATAACATAGCTTAATAAAGCATTTGTTTAAACTTCTAAATCATAGAGTGAAAGCACATTTTTTGCCACGTGGGGGTCACCCTGAATCAATCCTGTCCTTTCTGTCGCTACACACATCAGCACTCGGCAGCAGTGCCCCAACCAGCAGCCATCCTGAACTTGCTCTCCTGTTGCTTCAGTAACCCACACTCCTGGGGAATCTGGAGCATGTCGGTCCTTATGGAATGCAATCAGACCCAGAGCATTGCACTGGGAACAGCTCTCTTTGTGCATCTGTGCTCGGGCAAGTTCTTCGCTTGGACTCGGCCACACTGATGGTGCTGAAGTGGCTGGAATCAGAAATGCAGCCCAGCCCCTCCCAGCTCCTCTAATCTCTGAGCACCAGCTGGAATGCAAGGGCATTGATTTCCTACTCAGTTCCCAAACACAACACACACTGATTCCCTGGGCAGCCAAAAGACACGGGAGCTGTTAACTTGAAAAGGATGGGCAAGCCCTACTGGCTGGTCTGGCACCAGAACTGCTCGTTCTGCACCAACATCCCTGCCCCAAACGATGTGTTCTTGTGCAAAAATACTGCATTGTCCAGAACTGCCCCCTTGAAAACTAAAATTCTAGCAGGATTTCTGCCAGTGCTGTAAAAGTGTAGGAAAGACTGAGAAAAAAGCTCCCTTGCTCCCTGGAGAAGGAGAAATTGCACAAGGCTTCTCCTTCTAGCAAACAAACAAATCAACAAAATATGAAAGTGTTACCCACACCAGTGTCTAAAGCACTTGGATGCAGTGAAGGGATGTTTGGCAGGGAAACAGCCCTCGTGCTGAGCATTGGCTCTATGGATCCAAGGCAGGGATCAATGGCAGTCTGCCTGAAGGTCCCTCATGAGCCCCCATTGTCCAGGCTAAAGCTCCCTCAGCACCTCCTCCCTGGCCTTGTGCTGCACCCCTTGCCCAGCTCCCCTGTCCCTCTGTGCCCACGCTGCAGCCCCTCCATGACTTTCTGCTTCCCAGGGCCCACAGCTGCACACAGCACTCCAGCTGTGGCCGCAGCGCTGCCCAGCACAGGGCCACGCTCCCTGCCCTGCTCCTGCTGCCCCACTGCTGCTGGCACAGCCACCGTGCCCTTGGCCTTCTGGGCCCCCTGGCCCCACGCTGCCTCATCTTCAGCTGCTCAAGGCCGCCAGCCCTGCGTCCTTTGGGCCCACGCAGCTCCCCAGCCACAAAGGTGCCCATTGCACTTCAGATACTGCATGCACCATTGCAAGATGGCCTTCCTGTTCTACCACCTCATGTTCCAAGTAGATATCATCAAGTTTGATAGGAATAGGATTCTAAGTCCCTCTCTTTAAATTAAAATGATCTAATTCAACTGTACAGGAAATTGCTCTTCATTAAATTTTCCCTATCTGCTGTCTGCAAGCATCATTCTCTTTTCAAAACTAGGTTTTAGTTCTTCAAACTCTGAGAAGGAAATTTAAAAATATCTATCTCTGCCTTTATTATTTTTGTTACAGGCATGAATATGGTTTTTCTTTCAGCCTTCCTAGCTGGCCCTCTACAGTCTACTGCTACTGGCCAAGCTCTCAGCTTGCTCTACAAGTCTTAAACACCAGGAACATGAAATGTTCCTTTCTCACTCACCTCAGGATCTTCTGCGCTGCTGAATACACGCTTCAGGTGTCCTGTAGTGGGAAGGGAAAATGAACCAGATGCTGTCAGAAAACTGCCTGGGCTGCTGAATCCCACAGAACAAGTCAACCCAAATAGAGATTATTTCCCATTTCACAACATCCCTCCAGGAGACACATCTCATTCACACAGCCAGCAAGAGATCAGGACAATATTCTTGGTTGTGCCTACACTGCAGCCAGTTTAGCCAGGAAATGAATACAAATATGATCAAGCAAATGCAAAGTGTTTTTAACACTCAATGCTCCTGTTCTACCAAACACATAAGACAGCTTCTGAAATCTTCTCCTTCAGGTACTCTTTTTTTTTTTTCACTCAGTGTCATGCACTAATTCTGATTAACTTGCAGGAAACCATTGCCCAGAAAAGCTTCCCCAAAATCCCCCAGAGGTGGCGCAGTTCTATTGTGGAAAAGCACAGCAGCACTTCCTTTCAAAGGGAACAACTATTTTAGCATTTAGTAAAAGGTCAAGTTAGTCAAATCCTTTCATGACAAAATTTAAAAAGAAAGAAGCTTTCTCTGAATTCTGGGAACAACTGCAGGGTTTTTGGAAAGCCTTAAAGAAGGTCTGCCAGTCTACATTTTCAAAGGTGTCTTGCTTCTCCCAGCAACCTGAGGAAATGACAGACTCTGCTGCCACAGACTCTCCCGTGGAGGGAACGGAAGCCCTGCAGGTTCCCCTGCAAATGCTGCCCCTGTGGCTACAGACACCCCCTTTTAAGCTGAACCTCTTGACAGGAGCTTTACCAAAGCAGAGGCATCCTAATGCTCTTTCTGTTTCAAAATCAGAAACTCAGCCCCCAAGAAAGAGCAGGAAGACATACAAAAGCCAGGTTAAGATACACCCTAACCTAAGCAGAAGGGAAGCCTCTACTTACGTGCAAAATTCGTGAAATAATAAAGTGGAATAAGTAATGCCATATGCAGCAAAAGCTGCAGTGGCCAGATGGTTAACTATTGGCATTTCTGCAATTTTTCTAAACGCTAAAAAAACAAGCCTCTTGTCAGTGGGCAGCTGCCTACTGACAGATGCTTTGACCAGGAAGGTTCTCCTGATCTGAGCAAGGCCTAGGGCTGCTCTGACACTCAGGCCTTCTGTGCACCAAGGCAACCTTCTGATGCCACTATGAGGACGTGGCAACCATGCCCTGACATCACAAAGGGACAGCTCTGTGTTGGTCTTTATGCAAAGCAATAACCAACCTTCCCTACAGAAAACACAAAAGAGCCCGGGAAATTCTCATCTGTCACAAAGCACCAAAAATTCCCCTCATGGGCCAAACCCTGTTGTTCAGGGGATCCAAGAGGAACTCCAGGAGTGCCTCAAGCACCTACAGCCTGTACCCCAACTGAGCACTCAGATGGGACACAAGCAAAGGAAACCAGACCAAGATAATGGCCCACAGCATTGCACGTGTGAGAAATGACTCTCACTTTTAACATTTTAAAGGTTTAGTAAACCTTCACAAAGGACTGAATAAGGAAAAGTCGCATCATTGGGAGTCTCTGTGATCAGCAGCCATGTGCTCATCTGCAAAAAGGATGCTCTGCCTTTTATACCCTCAGCCCCTCCAAAAGTTTTGTCAGTCAACTCTTTCTCTGCTGTCCATTGGTGGAGATTACTTTCCTGCATCCCGACTGGAGGTCAGGCATTGTTACACCCTGCCTGCTGGTCACAAGCCAGCCCTGCCCAAATGCCCTGACTACCCAGGCTGTTACAAGGGGGACGGGAAAGAGGACTATGGGAGGATATATTACAATACCATCACTACACATTTGAACATCCACATAACATCTGCTTCTTAATTGTCAGACCCAACCATTGCATTACTTGTCCAGAACACACAGAACCAGGAGAGAAGCCACTGTTGGCATCACAGCTGAAATGTTTCCTAACAAATTTCCCCACACTTTTGCACCTTTATTGGACATGCCCAGGGCTCCGGTGCGGGTACATCTCTGCCTTTCTTCCCCTTTGGCAGCAGTCGAACTGGCAGCATCTGCCCGCCAGCAGCAGCTGCTCCAAGCTGGGAACGCTGCTGGCGGTGCTGATTTCCAGAGGCTTCTGTGTGCCAGGGGAAGCCAAGGCAGGAGCGGGTTGAACGGTGCTGGCGCTGCTGCTGCCCTGTGCCAGAGAGCCCCGGCTGGGCAGGGCACGGTGCCCACTGCGCTGCGGGCTCCTTCTCCTGCCACAGCTGGGCACACCTGGCAACAAGGCATGACAACCTGTGGGCAAGCCAAGGGGTTTCTGGGGCTGCACTGCTCTGCACACACCCAGCACACCTGCAGCACACAATTTTAACCCTCAAACTGGTAAACCAAAGGGAAACAGCTGGCAAAGATTTCATTTTCACCATTCTTACCTGCTCAACAGAAGTCTTCAAAATGAACGTTACCAAGCAGGGCCCAATTCCTGCTGCCAGCTCAGGGTTAGAAGAGAGGCAATCCTTGATCTCAGCACTGGGTGTGTGGGGAATCACTTCCCTAACACGTGTACACCCAGCAATCTCACTTACTAGTTTGTATCCATGGATCTAAGACATAGTCAATACTTTGCTGAAACTCACAGGCTAAATATTCCCCCAAATGATTTGATTTACTGATTGATACTTATTGACTTCTTGATACTTAAATCACTTCTCCGAATTTACTGACAAGAGAATAGGAGTGTCCTGTAGGACCCTACTGGTCATTGCCCCAGGTTCAGGAGGAGACCCATGCAGAAAATAACCCAGGACAAAACTGGGCTTGCAAAGCAAATTCATTCCATTTGTTGCAGTAGCAAATAATACATACCAAGCCCTGGATTCCTAAAAATCTGCTGAGCAGGAGAAGGAGGTGGAGCGTGGTGCTCGGCAGCAGGGGCAGGTGGGCGGTGCACTTTCAGGACATCCCCTGGAGCACAACCACGTGCATCTCATCCTTCTCACCCTTCCAGCTCAGAACCAGGCCTGGGATCTCCTGCTCAGGAGTGGAATTTCCCAGTTACAGCATCGGCTCACACATGGCTGGTGTGTGAGATGAGGCCATGAACCCAGGATTTAAAAGAACTGGAAGAGTTAAAATTTTAGCAAGATTTAGTTAGGGGGAAAGAGTATAGCAAGAAGAGTAGAAATAATAAGGGATAGCTAATTTTTATCAGATAAGGTAGTTAAGGCTAGGGTAATATATCACTTGCCTGTCTTTACTATGTTTAAAGAAGCGGGATGGGATGCGGATTTCTTTGTGACAAAGAAGAGGACCGTAGCCTGCACCTGGGCCCCAAAACTACAACTATAGCCAAGGGGTGTGAAAGCCTGCCAACAGGTCATAAGGAAAGAGGTCAAATTGAGGAAGACGTCTTGGCCTTCATCAGAAGGAGACCATTCCCCACTTTAAAACCCACCAACCCATTTGAAGTGAAAGACTGCAGAAATGTGAAGGAACTTTGGACTTAATTATAATACATTTTAATTCAAAGGAGGGTAGGCAGTGTTATCTAATGAATATGTGTTAGGTTTTTTGGGATTTATATGAATGTGTAAGATATTTTAGATGAGTAGAGATGAGAGAGAGCGCCAGTGATTCTTCACACACGTCTTTAGGAGACAACTCCTCCTGTGCCTGGCTGTAATAAACACACCACCTCCTACCTTTAACTGTGGGGAGTTCTATTCCACACCTCATTTGCTGACCGCGGCAGGAACGCTTCCCTGCTCCAGCAAGAACATCCAGGCTCTGGACGTCTCTGGGCGCTGCCAGGACATTCCTTTCCTGGAGGCACCTCCGCTCTCGGCTGCTCCTCGTGGGGGACAGACAAGACTGCTGGCACTGTGGAGAAAGGAACGTTTAACTCTGTATAAAGTAACCCATAAGGCGTATGCAGGGGAAGGGCTGTTCACAAGTCACACAGAGATGTCCTGTGCACAACGGACGCCTGTGCAGTTTGGGCTTGGGTCTGGCTGCTGGCAGATAGGATTTGCTGTGTCAATAAGGACCTGCTAGGAATTCTGGGGGTGAATTGAGCAAATCCTGTTTTATTGCTGCTGTTTTTCCTGTGTGTTATAATTGTGGTTGTATTTTCAGTGTGTGAATGTTTGAGGAAGATGATGTGGGTGAATGCCGATGTGGTGTATGGTGTGTGTTGTGTTGAGAAGAGTGAGCTCTCTGTCCCCTCATCAAGAGATATTCCCTTCCCGGTGAGCCTGTGTGTGTGGACTTTCTAGTTGCAGGGATTGGTACTCCCTGTGACACCTGGTGCTTGGGTATACAGGGGGGTTGAGTGGTTTTTCTCCCACACTGTGGTCATTTGGGACTGCACGGTTGTGTTTGGGGAGATTTCAGGATTTTGTTTTCAACAAGTGCTGCAATTTATGCAGAAAACTACAGTGTGGTGATTTATTATGCTGAACTATGGCAGTTCCTTTCTACTGCCCCCCTCTCCGAGCATTTACAGTCTCCTGCCACGAGGAGGACACTCTCTTGCCTCCCCTGGACATCCTCTTTCCTTTCCTGGACACTCCCTTTCTCTCCTGGAGCTGTTCTCCATTAAAGCTGTGGGACTTTGGTCCCAGGAAGAGAGAGCGCCTCTCGTCTTTTGCTTTTGTCCTTGTCAGTGTCACTGGGCCCAGAGCTCACCAAACTGATCCCCCACAAGATGAAAATTGACAAATGGTCCCATACAAACAGCTCAAAAATTGGCCACATTTTTGATGGACTGGAGTGTTCGCCACATTTTGGAATTCCCTATTCCTACACAGGTCAGGCAATTGTTGAAAGGATACACCACACTCTAAAACCATTCTACAACAAGAAAACGGGGAGTGGCCCAAGCAACACCCCAGATGAGGTTGAGCAAAGCTTTATATGTCTTTACGTTTTTAATAGCTCATTTGCAGGAACTAATCCTCCAATTTTTAGGCACTTTTCAAACAGCACACAGGAAAAATTGAAAGAAAATCCTTCAGTTTTGATCAGAAACCTTGAGTTAGGACAAACTGAAGGACCATTTTCACTAATCACTTGGGGCAAAGGGTATGCTTGTATTTGCACAGGTGCTGGACCTAAGTGGGTCCTGGTGAAGGATGTGAAACCGTCTCATACACAAGAGCACACCGACAATTCCTCCAGCAGGGAAATGAGCACGCAGACGTGAGCCGCACGGAGAAGCTACGGTGCATGCCAGGCGTTCCCCGTTCAACCTGTGAAAGCTACAATTCTGGAGTTTGATGTTGATTTTTGGACTGGGAAAATGGTTTGTATCATAGAGCTCTTTCAGCAAAAGCGTGGTGTCCATTGCGTTCCAAAGAATTCTAAGATATCCAAATTTGTAAAAATTGAAGGTTAGAGGGACAGTTTAGTGCCCTATAGTTGGCCAGTCCCTGAACAAGCGCTAAAAGATTTGCTTGAGAACTGAAATAGATGGGGAAGCTTTTGCCAAAAAACAGCTGAACAGGAACATGGAGCTTGATCAAATGATATACTGGCACTTGTTGGTTTTGCTTGCTTGCTTTTGCATGCATACGTGCCTGTAGATCAACCAAAAATGAATGTTTGCCTTGCTTTAGCCAAGTCAGCAGGCTCAGACATCGTGTGTTTGACCCATTTCAGCCCAGACAAATCATTTGCAACCCATCTGGTCGGTGTGCCTGTGCCAGCCAAGGAGCAGCCAATACCCAATTGTGACAAATATTGGTGTGAGGCTGCCAACGAGACCAATCCCATAACCAACTGACATCACTGGGCCCCTGATTTCTTAAAGCACCTTCTGAACCTCAAGAATTGGAATTCTTGGTTCATTGGTGATGGAGTTTTGTGCTGAGTTTCAGTACCAGGGAGATCCACAGTTGAATGTTACTCCCCATCATCCTGAGGACAGATACTCCAGTTTGTGGTGCAATTGTACTACCCCAGTGCCCCCTAAGGGTGAAACTGCTGACGAGTAGATGACCTAGATGAGTCCCCACATCAATTAGCAACAGAATATTGGCTCATTTGTGGAGATAGAGCCTGGCAGGACATTCCCTCAAAAATTAAAGGTGGCCCATGTAGCATCAGACAACTCACTGTGATAGCACCTATCGTTCAAAAAGTCATCAGGAGAAAACACAGAGAAAAAAGATTTGCTCATCATTATAAAGAAAACTGTAATAGAAATTTCAGACCCTAGGGCCCTGCAAAATGAGGTACATTGAATTTATTTCTACATCAACTTGCCTTGGGTGAGACATTGAAACCATTACACCGATTGGGGTGTTGGCTGAAGAAAGAAGACAGTGCTACTTCCATTGCAATTAGTGACATGAGGACTGATGGTAGTGCTGTCAGACATGCAACCTTACAGAACAGAGCAGCAATTGGTTTCCTTAGCAGCCATTCCATATGTTCAGTGTCACCCCCATGTTCAACACTGTCACTGTCAGCTTCGACAGCTTTTGGACTGTGTTTGAGAAGTCAATTTTTTCTGACTGTTGAAGGGCTTTGGGGCCCAGAGTTCTTGTTAGGAACAAGGGATTAAGTGTGTGAGCCATGGAGTTGTTGGACCAGGTGTTTTGTCTAAGTGGTGAGAAGGGTTTCTTCCTTTCTGTTTCTCTTTCAAGGGGAATATTAATGTTGCCCCTGAGTCCTCAGGAGGGGAGCCTGTGGACAGAGCTGCAGCAGAGGGAGCTTTGCCTGGCACCGAGAGCTGTGGGAACAATCCCCAGGAGCCCGAGGAGCCTGCTAAGGACAGAGCCCCCACTGGTTTAGAGAGGTGTGAGATGGCTGCTCTGAGCCTGCCTCTGGCAGGGAGGGAGATGAGAAGGGTTGAGTTCCTGTCTGCAGCCTCGGTGCTTCCTGGTGCCTTGAGTTCAAATCCTGCACTGGCACAGCCTGCCTGAGCCATGCCCTCCACGCTTCTCCAGAGGCTCTGACACTGAGTCCTCTGAGGGAATCCACAAAATTAGAGAGTTTTGGGAAAGCTGCAAAAGGCAGGTCTCAGATACAGCAGAACTGTGATTAGAGCCAAGCAGCAGCCGTGAGATAGGTCAGCAGAAAAATTATTTAAACTGCAGAAAAGCAAGGACAAATAGAACAATGGTCTGTGTATTAACGCTGGTCTAGAATAAATCTCCAAGCTACAGAAAAGTTTATCTAGCAAGATATTGGGAAGGTTGAAGCTTAATAATGGAGCTCAGTGCATTGTGTTTTAAGGCTTCCTGGTAGGTATTGTCTTCAAAATAAACAAGCACTGTTTTAACCAAAGGTACCTGTGCTTATAGTGATTGGATAGAACTACTGTCAATATGCTTTTCCTTTGTGTGATTGGTCAAAAAACTTTTAAAGTAAGTTTGAACATTAAGTTCTTTGTCTGCTGCCTGGGATGTGAGCTGCTGGCATCTTCCCATTGTCATAACCACGTAATGAGACTGATGCTGGAAAACAAACAGCTCGAGACGCGTTCCTCAGCAGCCCCGGCCCGCTCGTGATTTCTACATAGCCCCTGCCAGCGTCAAATGGCGCGGCTTGATTTGCAGGGCAGACAGTCTTAAACATCTGCAATATCCTATCAGAGTCCTACTTTGGCTTCATTCAAAGAAAGAGGAGAGTGCACCCAACACTGACCACTTGTTAGGCAATATCTTCCACCTTGCCCTTGTACCCCTACAGAGAGGCTGTCTGCAAAATGCCCAGAACACCATCCAAATCTGCAGCAAGGACAGGAAAAGCAGGCAGAGAATCTTTCTGTTTTCAAGGTCCCCCTTCCTAGGCAACTCGACCCTTTCTACCTGATTCTCACTTGAGATCTACCCATGATAGAGCACTGCAGGAAAACACTTTAAAAGGTCATTAACCAGGACCTGCTTGGAAAGCAAGGGCAGAAACTCTTTCCCTCACTGATGGGATGCGGGCTGGCAACTGCTGCTCTGAAGATGTGCAGCTGCTCCTCTCTGGAGAGGCCATGGAAGGGCTGTGATGGTCTACAGGAACCAGAGGAATGATGAGCTCAGGTTGGCATTTGAGCTTCATGGGAACAAGCAGAATGAAGAGCTCACAGTGGAGATGAAATTTGCCTGTGCCTGGCTCCTCCGATGAAACCCCAAGAAGTCCAGATGAAGCAAACACCTTCTCCCAAGACGCTAGGAAACCTCAGAGTCCTGAGCACCTGCACTTAGCCTGGAAAGGGGGGAGGCAGCTCTAAATCCTCAGGTGAGGCAGCACTGAGGTCCTGGTATGAGAGCGCTGTGTAGCAGTGTTGTCCAGAGCCACTGCCAGGAAGTTCTGGGAGCTCCAGTCTATGAGATTCCATTCTACAATTTGAAAGAGCAATGCAGGTCACACCATGCTTGGCTAGAGACCCCTGCCCTTCACCCGTGCTGATGCAGCAGGTGTGGGTGCACATGTGCACACACACACGTGCAGGTGAAGGGCAGCCTTCTGAGTGTCACTATGCCCAGCTGCTGGGGCCAGGTACCCTGCTCCAAGGCATCTACACTGTGCCCTAGACCACTGTCCCGCTAAGGCCACACAGGGACACTCCAGAAGGGGTCTGTGCTAGCCTGGCTACACCAAATAATACAGATAGCCCAGTTACACTGTCCTAGGAACAGCAATCCAGTGCAGAATGTTCTGGATGCCCAGCACTCAACTCTGTAGCCTACTTACAGTAGTCGTTGAACATCTCTGGTGCATCCAAGACCCGTTCTGGCTTTGAGGGAATATTTCTGCTATTCTTCCTGCTGGATCCAGGTGCCATTTTCTGACTGTAGAGCACTTTCAGGTTATTCTGACAGCCTGTGTGCAGGGGAACAGGTTTCTTAACCTGAGTTAGTTTCCTCCCAGCTGAGTGCTGCTCACCCAACTAGGAATCCCTTGCAGTGAAAATAAAGTCCTAAGAGAAAAACACTCACAAGCCTGCAGTGCACTAAAATCCCTGGCAGTATGAACTGCTGAACAGGGGTGAGCTACAATTTCCTCATTCATGGAAACAAATTTGACAAACACCTGGGTTTTTGAATCCGATTATATTTAGTTGCAGTTTAGGCTAGAAAGTGCACAGCAGAGGGTTTAATGCTCTTACAGACTTCATGAAGGTTTGGAACCTGCAGTATAGGTGAAAGGTCACTGACATCTTTTCATAAAAATCCTTTCTTTAGGATTTTTCCCCCTTCTGAGAAGCTGTGGCCTCAGCAACAAAAGGTAAACAATGGTTATCTACTGCTGGGGAATGCAACAGGTGGATGTGTGATTGGTCTCGGGTGGATGTTTGGATTTACTGACCACTCAAGGCAGAGCTAGGTCTCGCTCTCTGCTGAGACACAGCCCTTTGTTTATTCATTCTTTTTCTATTCTTAGCTTAGCTAGCTTCTGAGAACTTTCCTTCTATTTCTTTTAGTATAGTAATAATGTAATATATATCATAAAATAATAAATCCAGCCTTCTGAACATGAGGTCAAGATTCTCATCTCTCTCTTCACCCTGAAGACCCTTGCAAGCCCTGTAACAGGTGACCAACTGGCAGTCATAGCACCTCTCCTAAATAAATTCACTGTAACTGTTATGCCCTCCCTCGACCTCAGGAACCTTAAGAAAGGAGACTCCAGCCTGTACAGCTCTCAGAAACCAGTTGATTTCTCCTGTGACCACACACAGAGCCTCTGTGTTGCTGTTCCCCTGACCTGATCTCTCCTGCTGTTTCAGCTCACACAGAGCCTGTATCACACCTTCTGGAGCATTCTGTGGTTTTCCTCTGAGGTGGAGGATTTTTGCCTCTTCTACATCAAAACCATTCAGATTCACTGCCCAGGCTTTCTGTTGCTCCTACAGAGACAAATCACCCTCAGTACAATGGATTTAAAACAATTCCCACACTGCAATTTAAACAGACACCTAAGTCCCCTTCTCTTAGAATCTGAAGATGTTTGCCTGTGCTGCAAGGGTCAGTCACACAGAGGCAGGTCAAAGCAGTTTTTCCTCAGACTGCCATACATCGTCCTGCTCACATTTTCACACAATGGCAAATTCAGTGTCATTGCCAGTGGGAAAAGCCACAGCCACAAAGCGACCAAATGCTTCACAAACAGATTTCAGAAGACAGTGTAAAACATTCCAGAAGTGTTCCCAGTGGAGACATTGTCCTAGAATAGCTACCACCAGCAGTTCCACTTTGCATAGACTCACAGCTTTGTGTTTGTGTTGCCTGCTACATTTTAACACCTCATTAGTCAAAAGCTAAATTTTGCTTCCGGAAGCAGCATAGGCTTAGAGTGCATGGCAGTCTCTACAGCTTCAATCGCATCCTAGGCTCCTGAAGCCCAGAGCTGCAAGTACTGTTGGCTGGGACTTGTCAGTCCCGTGTGCCAACTTGATAGAACCTATAGTTTACTGCTCTGTAAAGGGGCAGGAAGGAGTAGCGGTTGTTGAAGCAATTGTAACTTAGCAACATGCTCACCTTCTTGGTAGGGGAATCCTCAGCAGCGTCATTCTTTTTGCTTAGGAGGAAATTTGCCATCTCCATCTGCAGAGTGCTGCGGTTGGGAATGTAGCAATCCCCCCCAGCCTTTTTGGGGGTGCTTTGAATTTTGGATCCAGATTTACCTGCATTCACATATGAAAATATTGTCTTACAGCTATTTAACAGCCTGTATTAGAGCTTTCACGGGAGCAAACCCAACACTCTTCCACATCACACCCACCAGACAAGTAGGACTCTGAGGTCTCATGCCACTCAGTCACAACTAACTTATATTTTCCTCCCTGCCACCAAGTTGGTTAGGGACTGTGTGCACTTGGGTCTAGTGCAACAATTCCAGAGTCCAGAGATAGGGGGAAGATACAGAAACGCTCACAGGAAGTAAAGCTGTCAGCTGACAGTCCTGCCCACACTCGTCCCAGCCTCACGCTGCGGGCCGGGCAGCACCTCCAGCAGGCAGGGCAGGACGGTCTCCTCCGGCGGCTGCTTGTCGAAGGCATGGCCTGGGGCGACATGCAGTGGACGGGGTAGGGGCTGCCCTTCGAGCTGCCCCCAGGAGCAGCTGAGTTGACCTGCCCACCAACTCGGCTGGCCGTGCTTGCTGCTTTCCTGGAGGAAACTGCCCAGAGCACGGTGCAGCTCTGGAACGGGCGGCCAGAGTTTCTGCTTCATGTTGCTGGGTACGCAGGAAGGGGCATCGAATTTACCCTCAGACTTGAGGTGCCCTAATGCCCCCCTGCTTACCTCCTCGCACTGTTGCCATGCATCTTCCCTTTGGGAGGAGTAGGGAGCCAGTCAGTCTCACCAAAGCATACCCACAGCCAGCATTCCTCCTGCTCTTCCCCAGGAAAGCTACTGCTGCTTGTAGTTGGAGGTGCAATGTGGTGAGGGGGTATGAGATTGGTGGTGGAAGGGCAGGACAGAGCAGGGCATGGGCAAGGGGCCCAGTGTGGGATATTGGGACACAGCAGGACCAGTGGTCTCTGGGATGTGCCTGCATGGGTGCCACCTGCCTGCCATGCCCCTTACCTTGTGCCAGCCCCGCTCGGAGGTGGCCGGTAGAGGAGCTGGTGGGAGCTGTGGGGCTCTGCAGGGTCCCAGCTCCACTCGCAGCGCACGTGCCGCAGGTAAGGGGTTCTGCAGCACAGCCCGAAATCTCCTGGGCAGGGAGAGCCAGGACAGGGAGGGGGCTGCTTCCCTTTGGCCCCCCAAAACTTGGGAGTCACACCTTGCTACAACAGGACCCCCACCCCTGCAGCCCCAGGCCGTGGGTGCCTCCCTGCTGTTGCTGCCAGCACCCTGCAGAGGGGATGGCTGCTCACCAGAGGAGTGGGAGGTCTCTGCAGCCAGAGCCTGTGACCAGGGCCCCCAGACGCCGTCCATGGAGGTACCGTCGGGCTTGCTGCACAGCTGGATGTGGTGCCTCACCCCTGGCTCCAGGCCCCGGAGCACCACCCAAGTGTTGGCCTGGACCAGCCTCTGCAGGAGAGGGGCCAAGCTGAGGAGCAACTGCAGGCTCCAAACGCCCCTGCCCATCCCTGACACCTCCATGTACCTGTCCCAGTGCTGCTCATTTCAGAGGGTGCTGCCTTGGTGGAGAGAAAAATCAATCTTCTGCCTTTCAGGGAGCTGAACGAGAAGGGACTCTTCACCATCCAACACCTGGCTGGGTCCCATTCAGAGGTCCTGCTTTGAAGCCTCCGTGAGGTTTGCTTGGCAGTTACCAGCGAGGTGAGAACATTGTTCTGAATTGTCCCCTATACTTCATACACGGTGTGTAGATAGGTATGTGCTTGTTCATCTCCATGTGTGCTCAGGGTCTGCCTTCATTTCTGGTTTTAGACCTGAGATTTCTGATTTCTGTCAGCTGTCTGTAGGATCTGTGGGCACATGCAGCTGTATTTACTGCCAGGTCGGGTATCTGACACTCATCTTTGAGTGCAAATGCAGAAACTGAGACGCTAATGATGTTATTTCCCAGAGTCCCAGTCTCTGCCCAAGCTGTAATTCAACACTGCAAATTATTCTGTAGACCTGAGCCTGTGTTTTCTGTTTCGTGGCTGAGTGCTTCAACTGCTGGTGTTGCTTTTTGGAACAGGAGCACCTGACTCTTTTATCTTTATGACTTGTGCCTTGATGATTTGAAAGCAGCCCTTGCTTTAATTTTCTAGTAAAAAGGCCTAAAATGAAAGCTGTGGACATTTTAGAAGTGTTAAGTAGAACACTGAATGAAATTTTTATTTTAGGCCCACAGTGAGCAGGTCTGAGGCCAGAAATTGGTGCCAGAGTAAGTGCCTTTCTGTGCTTGTGCTCTCCAGCTCTTCCTGTACTTGTATGTTTTCCTGGACACAATGGGATGTGTTGTCATTTCCTGGCACTTCTCCTGAAGGCAACTGGTTTTCTTTTCAAGGTGATTCTTATGTTTCCCCTCATGGCTTCCCCAGGTGACCAACCTCCGTTCCAAGGTGTCCTGCTCTGCCATTGTCACTCTGGGAGAGCTCTCTGTGACCTTGAAGAAGGACATGGACTCTGAGGTGGATGAGGTTGCTCGGGTCCTTCTCCAGATGGTGTCCATCTCCCCAGAATTTGTTCAGAAAGCAACCAGTCAGACCCTGGGGATCCTGGTGGAGAATGTGACTCCTGCACAAGCAATGACTGCTCTCATGGACATGGGAGTCAAGTAGGTTCTTCTTCTTTTAGTGATATTCTCCACCTTTGTGTGTGTGGGAGGGAGAAGGGATGAGACAGAGAATGGGAATGGTTGGAGGGAAGGGTCCGGTATCCTGCATCTTCTGTGAACTCAGTGACTTGATTCTCCAGCCAACCTCACTTCTGTCCTCTCGTCACCTGTTTCTGCCCTCCTGCAGACCATTAGTTCTCAGAATCACAGAAGTGCAGAATATGGGGAGCTGGAAGGGGCCCATCAGGACCATGGAGTCCAGCTCCTGGCCTTGCCCAGAACAGCCCAAGGGTCACACCAAGTGCCTGAGATTGCTGTCCAAATGCTCCTTCAACCCTGTCAGGCTTGGTGCTGTGACCACTGCCCTGGGGAGCCTGTTCCAGTGCCCAACCACCCTCTGGGTGAAAAACCCTTTTTCCTGATATCCAAACTAAAGCTCCTCTGACTCAGCTTCCTGCTGCTTCCTGCAGTTCTCCCAGTCTGTCAGATTTTCCTAGATGTGGTGACTGATGGGGAAGTGAAAGTGCCTGCAAAGGCCAAGGATAGAGCCTTGTGCTTTTGTGGGCAGAGGGGCAATTGCAATTGCAGCTGTGAGCAGTGTTTGGTATTTCACAGTGCTAACCACAGAGGCCATGGGAAAACCATGTCTCCTCATGATGCCACTAACTTGGGAAATGAGGAGGGTCCTTGCTGGGGCGTGGAGCACATGGGGGACAATCTGCTGGGTGTGGCACAGCCTGCACAGCAGGTGCAGCTCCTGCCAAAGGAGTCTTGTATGACTGTCCTGGCCTTAGAGCTCTACTTTCTATTCAAAGTGATGTTTCATGTTAGCCTTGAGAAGATGAATCACTTTACAGGCACCTCCACAGGCTGACAGCCATGGCACAGTTGAAGCAAATGCTGCCTTAAATGTTGGTGCTGGGCCTGATAGTTCCCAAGAGACACTCTCTAGAACAGGACAGCCTGGCTAAACTGCCTGCCACCCTTTCCTCAGCTTTGCAATAGGGTAAAACATTCAGATGGATCCATTGCCAAGCCCCACAGAAGAAACAGGCTGCATTGCTGGATATTCTGCAACTTCACAGCCCACCACGTGTTTTCCCTGCATTTGTTGTTTTCCAAAGGTCTGCAGATTTGGGGATAAATGGGTGGAAAGAGCCTCAGTCCTGCTGTAGCTCTGTGTACTGGGTGCCCTCTGATGGGTCAGCATCAATTGTCCTTAATTTCTAAATTATTCATATGTCATCTATTTCTTTAATCTTTCTCCAAGTAAATACTGTGAAAGAAACTGAGTATCAGACAGTGCAGAGAGACTGAATTCCTCCCTCTTCCGTGCAGGCAGGCCTAGTGTGCAATGGTACCTTTGTGTTTAGCTGAGGACAGAACCTTGTGCAGGTGTCTGAAGGTGCAGGGAGAGCCCAGGCTCCTTCCCCCAGCAAGGGCAGGGAGCGGCTCTGGCCAAGGCTGCTCTCCCAGGGTTTGCTCTCTCCTCCCCAGCAGCCGCCATGCCCCGGTGCGCGAGTGTGCGGCCCAACTCCTCCTGTCCCTGGTGGAGAGAATTGGAGTCACCCAGCTCGCAGGCACCCCCAGGGCTGAGAGGCTGCCACACGTGGCAGGGAAGCTTGCTCAGGACTGTCACAAGGACACAAGTAATGATCTTCATTTCACCTCCCAAAACAGGAAAACCCTTTTGTGTCTGGCTGTAAAGGTGAAACCACGCAAGAGTGGAAACTAAAGGGAATATGAAGTTACCTCACAGTGTGAATAAGGGTCATAGAATCATGGAATATGCTGAGTTGGAAGGGCCCATCAGGGTCATCGAGTCCATCTCCTGGCCATGTGCAGTGACCCCAAGAGTCACTCCATGTGCTTGAGAGCATTGTCCAAACTCTTCTTGAGCTCTGTCAGCCTTGGCACTGTGACCACTGCTCTGGGCTGCCTGGGCAAATGGCTGTACTGGGAAACCTGAGCTTGGCCAGCAAAACGGAGCATTGCCACCTTTTTCCTGTGGCTTGAAGGATTCTTTACTGAGATCAAAAGAGCTCAGATCAGCCAGTCCAACACTTTTGTTTGGCCTTAGGTGCACAACACAAAGCCAAAGTGTTGGCTAATGTTCATCACTGAAGGATCCCAACATCCATTTTTCATTAACTTCAGACTTTCTAGAAATATTTCAGGGGTCTTTAGCCAAAATATTCAGTCTTTCTAAACCTGTTCTGCAGATTTCTAGAATGCTGTTATCTGTGGCTCAGTGAGTTCCAAACTTCTTCTTGAAGAAAACTGTGGTTTCCTACAGGCAAAATCAACCCAAATCAACAAAATCCCCTTCCTTTGGTGATGAAATTCCCATGAATAGCTGCCAAGAACACCAGAGCAACTAGCTGCCCCTGTGCATACCCATAATATAGAATAATCAATAGGATGCATGAGGTGTTTTGTCCTGGCTTCCCTGCCAGTTAAAGAAAGGCAAACTATTGTGCAATGGCAGCAAGACACTGCTAATAGGCTCTGACAACAAAGCAGATGTGTTTTGCTTGCTCCCTGGGATCCTTTGATGCCACAGAAGCACACCCCCAGTTTCAGAGTGAAATGGTATTTTTCTGTGGCCCCACATTCTCCTCTTGCCTCTTGTGTTCAGCTGACAGCACTGTGCAGTGTCCAGTGAGGTAAATCTCCCTCTTTGCTGAGTAGGCAATGCCTTCTTATGCAGGGATTGCACCTGATGAGTTTAAGGGATCAGCCTCTTCTGGTAACGCTCTTCCTGTGCTTGTTCACTTTTGTTTTGTTTCCTTCCTTCATTCCTTCCTTCCTTAGGCATTATGGACAGGAGATGGTGAAGATGTTGCTCAATCATCAACAATTTAAAACAGTTTTGGAACAATCTTATTCCCCCCGTGACCTGGAAGATATTCTGACAAGAATTAAGAAGAAAATAAGTGCTTGGCAGGAGAAATGTCTCCTTTGTGCAAGTATTGCCACTGCTAATATGAGATCAAACATACCCAATCTGTCTTTAGCTCATTCCTCTTCTGCTGAATCATTTTGCTCCTGGGAATGAGCTGTTAATCCTCAGCCTGTTCATCTGCAGATCACAAAGGAACTGATATTACTAGGGAAAAGTGGGGTTTTGAATATTTTCAATATCGGTCACAAAGAGGAAACGGAAAGAGGAGAAAATGGATTTACATTTAAGCGTAAGCCCCCACCATGCTCTCCCTACCCTGCCCCCTGTAAAGCAATTAAGTGAGAATTGTGCTTTTGAAGATAACAGAGTCTTTGCAAAGGACACTGGAAGTAGTAGTGCCAAGAAAATTTCCAAATTTACAAAAGATGTCCAAGTCAATCCTAGTTACTACAATGACTGTCTGTCTTTTGGGAATACTGCCCTGCTGTCCAGCCATGTCGGGCTGGAAGAAGCTTGGTGAATTCAGCAGCATCCAGTGGAAAATCCTTTGTTTGCTTGAGGGAGGCAATTTTATTTTTTCTATCGACATTATAGAAGGGAGCCTGCCTTTGTGCAGGCACAGGGAGAGTTATGGTTGAACCAAATCGACTTCCAACACAATGGGCCAACCCCCAAAGAGTCCAATTTTTTCTGTTGATTCCTTCACAAACACTCGTTGTCTGCTAGTTTGCATTATTTCCATTTATGCTCAAGACTAAGGAATTTGGGATTTTAGACTGCTGCTGAGTCTGGTAGCACCCATAACCTGCCTTGGGCTATTGAAAACAAAGAGTTGGCATCACTGAATCTCTGGTCTGTTTCCATCTGTAAGTTAGGAAATGTTTCCCTAAGCCTTGGTAGCAGTGATCCTGGTTTTAACTTGTGTTTTCAACAGGGAATTTTCTGTTTTATACTCTAAAGATTGATGGGGTTTCTCTGTGTCTTTGTAGGGGATGGAAAACCAGAAGGCTGAAGGCCCATCTGTCAAGGAGCCGGTGAAGGAGAGGAACGATGGCTCAGAGGAGCCCCAGGCCACATTGTCTGCTGGCAAACGGTACTGAGCACTTCTGTCAGATGTGACAAAGCACATGACAAGTTTTACATGGCTCTTCCTCAGGAAAAACTTTCTGGCAGAGATGACCAATGCCACAGATTGTTTCCTTTCCCTACAAATGCTCTAGGATAAAAAATGTCTACTTGTGCATTGTGCTGAACATAACTTCTCTGGAGGGGTTTCCACAGAAATGGAGAGACAAACAGACACACATTGGCTGCAGCTCAGACGATCCAGTGCATGGCAAGGGCAGTGTTGTGGAGGCTGGGAGAGAGCCAAGGTTCTGCTGCCTGACTTGGGACAAGTAAATTCAAACAGGGCTTTTTTTTCACCTGAGTGGAGTCTTTTTCAGATGGATTGTTTTGATGAGAAATCTCAGTCTGGAAGCAAGATGCCATTCCACAAAGATGCAGTTCTCATCTGTGTGGTTTGGCCTGGCGGAATCATGGTTTCCTTACCCTCAAACAGTGCCAAGTTTGAGTAGTAAGGAGCACGGCAATTCCTGAACTACTTCTGTCAACAGGTGTCTCAATGTGGACTTTTTGCCTTGATATTTCTGTCCTTCATGTAATCTGCTTGATGGAGAGCGTGTTTGGTTTATTTCCCCCTGTGCTGCAATCAGCATTTAAGACAGGAATTTGCTCCTTGCTGTCTCTTCATGGCAGCTGCAGAGCTGCTTGTACCTGTTCTGCTCTGATAGCAGAGGGGATTTATTTAGCTCTGTCCTGCTCAGCAGTGGCAGGAAAGTGACCACATGCCTCAGTAGCACAGCTGGCATCTTCCTGTGCTCATGGAAGAGACAGGTTGATCAGGAGAATTGCTCCCAGTGGGGTTGTTAAGCTGTGCATCTGATCTCCAGGGAAGCAAATGATATGTAAGCATAGTTCTGGGATGTCTGGCTTCTGTTTTTATCTCTGTTACTGATTTTCTGAATCTTTCAAATATGGGCATCTGAGCTACTTTTCCAGATTGTCATGTCTGGTTGCAGAGACACTTCCCCAGAGTGATGAGTTTCCTTATTCTAAGACACACACGTCCCATATGAGGAGGCATTTAAACTTGGCAGTAGTGTCTCTCTTTCTCCACAAAGCAAAGTGACCTGTGTGCCCTGGCAGCCATCTGAAGATAGATCAGATGCATCTCATCCTTGGCTTTCCTGAGTGAGCAGTGGTGAGAATGTCACTTGCAGATTGTCTCCTGTAATGATTGTCATGAGGTCCATGTTGTTCTTCAGAGTGCCATGACTTTGCAGCTTGAAATCACATAATTAGGAAAGCTGCTCAAGATGTTTTGCTCACAATTAACTGAAGGTATTGTCTGTGGCTGCAGCTGTCTCCATAGAGAGCAGCAGGCACAACTTTCCCAGGCATTTTTCTGGGGAAGGCTGTGAGAAGATCAGAGAAAAGAATGAGAAACAATTCTTATCCTCACTTGCTGTACCTGTTGTTGTGAACACATGGAATGTGTTATGGAGATTTGTTTACCAAAGGGTAATTTCTTAATTGGCCACTGGTGATGGTGTTTTGGATTCAATTGCCCAATCTGGTCTGTCTGTATCAGACTGTCTGTGAGGACAATGAGTTTCAGTATAGTATAGTATAGTATAGTATAGTATAGTATAGTATAGTATAGTATAGTATAGTATAGTATAGTATAATAGAGTGATTGATCAGACTTCTGGAATCATGGAGTCAATGCTAATTATTTCCACTATGGGGATGCCATGCTATGATAATTATCACCACCATGTCCTCATTAGGTTTTATTTTCCAGGGTGAAATCTCCCTCTGATGGACACCTCCTACCCCGTGCAAAAGCCCAGGTCACGTCACCTCCAGCTGTGGAAGAAACTGAGCTGCTCCAGAAGCTTTACCATCTCCTGGAAGCCAAGGGGTTTCAGGCATGGATGGAAGGAGTGGAACTCCTCCTAGACCTGTGCAAAAACAGCCCCCAGCTCATCTCCACTAACATTGCCCAAGTCTGTAGGGTATCTTCACTGCTCCTTTCCTTTAGCTCCTTTCCTAAGCCTGTAGCAGTAAAGTTAATTCAGTGTGTCTTGGCACTCCGTCCTGGCTGTTTGGGACACGCTGGTCCCTCTCACCCAGACAAATGTAATTCAGGTCCAGGCTTCAGGACAAGTTATTTCAGTCCAGCTGTATTTGTCTGGCAGGTGCCTATTGCTGCTGTTCATCAGATGATGGCAGAATTTTCTGCTGGCGTAACTGCTGCTCTCTCCTACTCCCATTTGGGTGAAGTGAAGGGAATCCAGCCCCTGAAAGCATGGCAATTGTTCTCTAGACCAAAAATGGGTTTGCACAGGGAAGAGAAGTATCAGGCTGGGTTGGTTTAAACCCAGTTGTTTTATTTAAGAATACTTCTATATACTCCATTTTGTCTTACACAGGCACAGCTCTGGCTACTCATTTCCATCCTTGTTCCTAGTCCTCTTGGTAAAGACAGTGCTCACCCTTCTTGGGGGGTCTTTTTTTCTCTTTGGAAAAGGAGGAAAACAGCTAAGGACTCATCTCTGCCTTCTCCTCACAGTAGCTGCTTTTTCCCTTTTTCCAGGGAAAGGTGCCTGATAAAGAGGCTGTCAAGGGACTGAACCTGCTCTAATGAGAGCTGTACAGCACATTACATTTCAGAAGTCCACCTGTTACTTAGAGAAATTGTCTGGATCCTGGAAGAGTTGATCAGAGCCCTGCACTTCTCCAGACACTGGCTCTGAGACAAACAAAAGAAAACTTAGATCTCCTCCAGCCATAGTTTTGGCAAAATCATAATTGCCCTCAGTACTTGAGGCAACTGTATAGAAAACCAGGCATTGTAAATATCTGCTTCCATTCAAAGAAAAGGTACTCTTTAGCATTAAAAAATGGAATTGATTTATTGATTTATAGATGGAGAGAAATACCATAGGAACCATTCAGTCCCCAGCCAAACCTCCTAAAAACAGAAGAAAATCTTTCAACCAGCATGAGGTTGTGCCACCATTCCAGTGAGTGGCCCACAGGAAAACAGTGACATTGTGCAAGCGAGTGCTGACCTGACAGAAAGGATCACTTTCATCTTTGACATTGCTGACTGCTACAGCCACTCTTCAAACAGGGGCATTTCAATCCAGCTTTCACATTGCTTGTTCTCTTCACAGATTTTTGATTATTTTGTCCTGAGAATATCTGACAGCCACAAGAAAGTGCAGCAGAGGGCGCTGGACGTGCTGGCTGAAATCACAGGAGCCCTGAAAGATGCCTTGAACCCGGTGATCATTGGTTTGGTGGAAGGAATAACAAAGAACCTGAACTCAAAGGATCCCAGGGTTCGTGGGGCAGCTGTGAAAGCACTGGGAGAATCCATTGCTCATTTGGGTAAGGCTGAGCCCTGGCAGGGACTCTCCTCAGCTTCGTCTCTGTCTCTCCTGCACAAGAGAGCGCTGAGTGCCTCGACAGCTGCTCTTGTCTGTGGAACCCTCCAGCTGACACCCACCAGAGGCTGTGCAGGTGCAGTCCTTATGCACCATCCCCAGCAGGCTGGAATGGGATCAGCATTTCCCAACAGTCCCAGGAGCCCTTGGCTCTGTGCTGCTTGTCTGAAGGGCAAGTCCTGGGCTACATCTCTGCTACAGTTCAGAGGCAAAGGGGGTTTGGAGTTTGCTTGGGCCCCGTCTGACTTCCCAAGTGAACAGCTTTGCTGTTGGCATGAAGGGACACTCACCCATCAGAGCTTCTGCAGAGCAGCCACCTGCAAGGCTCTACATTAGAGGCATTAGCTGCCTATTTTCCACTTTTCTTCTTTGTCTTCTATGTTCAAAGGGGAACTTGTGATTCACCAAGTTCATTTCTTTATATCAAACAGGTGTAAACCCAGCTGTCAATGATGCCTTGTTCCACGTGTTGTTTTGCGTGGGGCAAGATGGCCAAAGCAATTAACTACATAGGCAAGGGCTGCTCTAAATTCCTTTGCCACACAGATTTATGTCAGCTCTGAGAATGCTGCACTGGGGAAATATGCCTGAAAAAAGGAGTGTTGAAGAAGCAGGTCTTCAAGAGGAGTTTCCACTTTCTCCTCCCCAGCTGCTCTGTGAACTCAGGAACTGCCCGACACAGTGCCTTTCTGTGTCCCAAGTAGGGGCTCTTCCTTTGTGCTCTGGGATGCAAAACCTTTCCACTGCTTCCATGTGACTGAACTCCTGAGGTCCCTGATGTGAAATGTTTTAACACAGCTCCTGCTACAGTAGACAACTGTGGGATCTCAGCACCTCAGGACTGATCTGCAGAGTGACCGAGACCACCTTTGGGGGGCTCGGGAGTCCTGGAATGTTGCCAGAAGTGTCTGGTGGCTGGACTTTGATCCTACACGGGAGACGACACCTGTATGAGGATGGGAGGATTTCACTGGGGTGAAGGGATAGGTTAATTAGTGTGAAACACAGGGTTTAAGATTTCTGTACAGGGGGGTCTAAAGAAGTAAGATGGAGGAATTGGGGCGTGTCCTGTTCTTCTTCTTCTTCTTCTTGGCCTCCATCTCCTGTGGTGATGTTGGCACTTTGGGATTGGTTATTACTAAAAGTGCACTGGTCAATAAGGGTAAAAGGTATTGGGGAAAATTGATAAATATTGTACACATAATTTTGAGTATAAAGATAAGTGACCGCCCCGGGGGCTCTCAGTGTGCTCATGGCTGGCTTGCTGCGCAGACCTCTGTCAGGCCAAGGGAAAATCTTTTAGATAAAGAACTAATAAACACCGAGACCAAGAAAAGACCTGAAGCCTCTTCTCGTCCTTTGAAGCGCGGGCTGTCCAAGGCCACCCTGGGCCTTTCCAGGTCACTTAAACAGCCAAGAAACCGACAAGTGGCGTTCGCTGCGTGGGCTACTCCCCACCAACCCTTTCAGGGGGGGATCAGCCCTGAAGAGCTGAAGAGCCAAGAGGGCAGCTCCGATCTAGGACGAGTTCCCAGGAGAGCGCTGATAACTCCTGAGGAGAGAAGCCTGAAGAAAGAAGAAAAAAAAAAAACGGCCAGGAGAGTCTGCAAAAAACAGCAGTCACTGAGAATTACATCTCTCAGCTTCTGCCGAAGAAAGTTCGTAGCAGAGCAGCCCGGACCAGAACCAGAAAGATGCCTCTGGATCCATCCCTCGTGACCTGCTGGACGGAGATCGGGAGCCTTCGGACCACTCTGACGACAGATTCGGTGAGAAGGTCAAAAATAAGAACATGGGGGGCACACTCTCCCAGGAACAGCGGGAAATTTTGTCTGCCTTACAAGGCGTGGCTGAATCATACACGGAAGGGATCCCAAAGAAGGAAGTAAAACAACTTTTATTGTGGGTGAGGCTCAATTATCCACTTGCACAAACATGCCTGCTATTCGAAGTGGGGTTTTGGCAGGAAATTAACAGACATTTATATCTCTTAGCAACGAAAAAAGATGAGACAGCGTTAAAGCTGCTCTCGCCAGCAAGAATAATGCTAGAAGGCATTTCGGTGCAGTCGAAAAGACTGGAAAAGCAACGAAAAGTTGCGGCACCCTCAGAAGGAGGGGGGACGCAAAGCTCTGAGAAAAAATTAGCTCTGGCCTCAAGCAGCCAGGGGGAAAGGGCTCTGGAGGAGAGAGAGCAGGAAATAGTATCAAAGCCTGTCGACGGAAGGGAACCAGGACATCAGTTTGATCATCACAGGCTCAATTTTATTGATCAGTACGGCAGGTTAAATACAGTTAATAATGAGCTTCATACATATTACAAAAGTTGAGCTCAGGATTGGTCAGCTTACATATCAGCACCTACGCCTACTTCTACATTCCTATGGTTCTACTTTTGATACTTTCTACATATTCTTAGGATATATTCAGGACTAATCTCAACTCCCTATCCTCATGTTGCAGCAAGGTCACTGCTGACTCTTCCTTTCAGCTTGCTGACTGCTGACTTTTCTCCTTCAGTTTAACCAGTGGCATTATATCAGTGTGGCCTTTCTCAGCTAACCAATTATTAATAATGCTCTCCACAATTCCCCCGTTTTCTTCTTTGCAAGGAGATTAGTTTGCCATGTTTTTGCTATTGTACGGCTGACCATGTTTTGGATACAGTTAAAGATACAAGGCAAAATAAGCAAAAACAGTAAAATTACACCCAGCAGTCCTATAGCATAGATCACAAGGTTCCTCAGCCACGGTCCGAGTCCCAAGCCTTTAAGCCATTCGTCAATTCCTAAACCGTTTTCTTCCTTAAGTTTGTGAAGTCCCTGTTGTAATTCTTTTATCTTAGTGTGAATGGACACCGAATGATCAGACAGATTCATGCAACACATTCCCTCAAACTCTTCACATCCATGCCCTTGTGCTAAGAGCAAAAAATCTACAGCAGCTCTATTTTGCAAAACAGCATGGGTAACACTTTGCACATCTGCAGTTAACATGTCTAGAATTTGTGATGTCTTGTTCAGCTCATCCCTTGCCCAGCATCCTAATTGTTTTGCTAAATTCATGGCTTTATTGGCAGATCCTCCTGGTAAGATAGTTGAAACCACCACCTGTTTGAATGTGCCCCAAAATCGTGGATCTCCTATCTGGCTGCAGTCTAAGTCATGTATGCTACGTTTTCTCCTGTTTGAATTTTGACTCAGCTGCATTAGCAAGGACACATTAGGATGAAACAGTGACAATTTTCCCAAATAACAGGGTCCACCCTGTGGTTTAGCTGGTATACCATTCCATGCCCTGTCTCCACAAATCAAAAATATTCCTGTGGGTAATTTCATTGGTGCTGTGATATTTGTGCCGTTACATTGACTGTAATGCTGTGGAGAGAATTCACTCACATTCAGGGATGAATCTAGGGTGGCCCATGTTTCTTTAGGTTGGTTTAAATTCTGAGCACCCGAAAGTTTGAAGCTAAACCATCCACCAGCTGTAGTGTTAGATATGCTGGCATTTGTACTTCCAAAAAGATCCAATTCCTCAGGAGGAGAATGCAAAGAGGTGTTAAGTGATTGGATTAGTAAGCATTGACGATAGCCATCACTATGACCTGCAGTATACCCTTGTTGCACCGGCAATGTGATGTTTGACATGTTAGACATACATAAGGTTTGATTGTTTATCAAACTGCAAAATTCTCCCCGAGACCACACCGGAAGTCCCACCAGGCATGTTCGAAATGGGTTAGTGACTCCTCCAAGACTAAGACAGAGTGATGATTGGTTAGTTTGATTAGCAAGTGTTACCCATAAATTTTCCCTTGGTTGACTAAAGTGTGTTACTCCTACTGCTTCACTTGCTACAGCATTGAGCAGTATAACAAAAACAAACCTCATTTTTCTTTCTGCTTGCTTTGCTCCTCCTTTTCTTCCTTCTGCTTACGTTGTTTTTTCTGTCTTCGCTGTCTTTTCCCTGGTTTGCTAGATTGTCTATTGTAAGGCTGAGTCAATTCTTGAATATACTGATCTAATTCTAAATCAGCATCCTTGCTCACAAGTATAGCACGAGGTAAGTTTGAAGGCAAATCAGCTTTGCAGCGAGCTGCTATGATGCGTGAGGCTTTAGTAATTTCAAATATTCTAAGGTTTTCCTGTAACTTCCACCTAAGATATGCTATAACCACTTCTCCTGCACTCTCAAAGAGCTGGAATCCTGTCCGTCCTGGCAGGCCAGTACTTTGTTCAAGAGCTCTAACCCAGCTATGATTTCGAATCCACTTTCCAAAACAAGATGTACACCATAAATATCCCAATGACTTCTGTGAATACCAATAAACCTGATTACAATCTGCACAATGCAAAGCTACCCATGCATAGCATTTATCTTTATCCTTTTTGCAAACATAACAAGGAAGCGAATGTAAGTAAGGACCAGTATAAAATTCTGTTTCTTCAACCCAATGCAACCAATTCAATGGTGGTGATCGCAAAGCCTCTTCAGCCTCTTTACTATATGAGGCTAACAGCTCAAGGTCTTTCTTTAACACAAGGTGTATCTTATTTCGTAATCGTAGTTCTTGTTCGTTATTCTCCTCAACAACTATATCCTCCCGAGGGTCCCACAACAGTAAAATTGTTCTAATCATAGAAAATTAATTAGCAATCACTGATACACCTATTCAAATGAGACCGTTCCCTTTTTTGCCTTCTTTTTCTTATCTGTCTTCAATCTTGCTGCTCCTAATTTCGCTGGTCCTGCCACTTTCAAACTTAATTTTTGCAACTTATCAATGCAGCAATCTAATGCTCTATCAGGATCCCCTTGGAAGGGTCCTACAACTGAATGCTGTGTTAAAGGTACTAATTTCCTACACCTTATAGAAACTATACGTGATTTACTTTGAACCTTAATTCTATTTACAATACATTGTATTTCCCATCGATAATAAGCAAGAACCTTCTGTTCAGGAGACTCATAAAGATTTAAAGCTATATATGCGTTTTGCCCCGTTTGTCTCCTTAATTCATCTTGCCAGCTTTTTCCCCACGTATGCTCGTGTTCACAAGTATGACACCACAAATCCCGTAATAATGATTGTTCTATCCAAAAAGTTCTTTTACAACCCCCACAACGTAGAGCTATCCAGGCAGCACAATGTGGATTGTGACAGTCAAGGCAATGTAGTTTCGCTGGATATGTTAATTGAAAAGTTGATAATGAGTCAATGAAACCAATCAACTCCCGGGCCGTCCGATAGTGACGTGTCAGTGCTCTGTCCACCGCTTCCGAGTACCCCTTCAATTGAAACAGTAGTGGTTGTAGGACTAGAAGCAGTTTCTTCCCCAGTCGCTCCTTGTCCTCCTCTGTAAGGCGATCCACCAGAGGCTGCATCAAAAACAGGTTTAGTCCACTTAGCAGGCACCCACAAAGGCCCTGTAGGTGAGGAAACACAAAGATACCCCCGACCCCAATATAATACTTTTGCAGGTTTTTCCCATAATCCTGTACTTGGGTTCTTATACTTAACCCAGACCTCTGTTTCCTTAGTATTTTCCTGACCTGACCTCGGATGATGTTTCATTGCAGGGGGGGTATCATCTTCCCCAAAAATGCATAAATGATTAATCACATACAAAACCTTAGCCAAACATGCTTGTGGATCTGTCAAATCTTGATGTTTCTCAATATACTGCTTAAGGGTACCATTTGCTCTTTCCCGTAAAGCTTTCCTTAACTGTATCAGTAACTCATACAATCGTTTATTATTCACTTCCTTAATTGCTGCTTCCTCTATTCGTTTGACTACTCCTGCAACATACATAGAGTCTGTGACCACATTTAAAGGCTCCTGTAAGTTGGACACCGCCCATACTACTGCTAACAATTCCAAAGTTTGTAAGCTATCTGCAGGGTCTGCTGTGAGGAGTTGATGCTTCCATTGTCCTTTTTCTTGCCAGGTAACAGCAGCACGCCTTGATTTCTTTCCTGCATCTGTAAAAACTGTAATAGCTCCTTCTATGGGGTTTTCTTCTCTTAAAGGTCGAGTAATCCAGTTCCATTCTGTCATCCATTGCAAAACTCTAGGCACTAATTTACTAGTCTCTACTTTAGCAGGTGACATCAATAATGCTTCTTGTAAATTCTTTGAATTTATCAAGTACCAGTCCAAGGTTTCTTTGTCCATAGGTAATCTAATAGTAGCAGGTTCTCTACCATCCACTTCAAGAATTCTGAGACGCCCCTTTTCGATTAATGCAGCCAATTGTTCAATTTTTGAAGATATTGTTTTCTTATGCTGTAGTGGTGGTGATAACCATTCCAACACCCGTATCTCCCCCGTTTTCTTTTGCAACTGAGAGAGAGCACCAAGCAAATGGCAAGGGCTATTCCAAATAGTAAGGTCAATGGGGTGGTCGAGTTGTCGACGAGACACATACCCTTGCTGTACACAGTTACTAATTTGCTGCAAGGCAAGACGATGCTCCTTTGTCAGGTGTACAGGAGTAGTAGAGTCCACACTTTTTAACAAAGGCCGTAGGGCTTCTAATAAGTGATTTGGTATTCCCACAATAGGCTTCAGCCACTGTAAGTCTCCCAGCAACTTCTGTGCATCATGTAGAGTTTTAATGTCCAATTGTAATTCCAATTTTTGTGGTATCACTATTTGATCCGTCAAAGTCCATCACAAATATTTCCAGGGCTTTGTAGTCTGAATTTTCTCTGCAGCAATAACAAGTGAATATGCGGCAAGAGTATTTATAATGGTGTTAATCTGTAAAGAGGAGAATGGCTGTTGCTGTGCAAACAAAATATCGTCCATGTAATGATATATTATAGTTGCTGCCCATTTACGACGTAGTGGCTGTAATGCTGCATCAACATAAAGCTGACATAAAGTGGGAGAGTTGCGCATGCCCTGCGGAAGAGATGTCCATTCAAATCTTTTATCTGGTTCCCCATGATTTATTGCTGGTAAAGTAAAAGCAAATCTCTTCATGTCATCAGGATGCAGGCCAATAGTGAAAAAACAATCCTTTAGGTCAATAATTAAAAGTGGCCAGTGTTCTGGAATCATAGCTGGATTTGGAAGACCAGGCTGTAAGGCCCCCATTGGTTCCATTTGGTCATTTACAGCCCTCAAATCATGTATCAAACGATATTTCCCTGATTTCTTTTTGATTACAAAAATAGGTGTATTCCAAGGGCTTGTGGACAGTCGCAGGTGTCCCTTTGTATATTGTTCCTGTACCAACTCATGGGCGTGCATAAGACTCTCCCCTTTTAATGGCCATTGCTTAACCATCACCGGTGTAGCCGTTTTCCAGGTGAGTGGAATGGGGAAAGTCCAAGCAATGGCAATTACCCCAAAGGGTGCTGATTAGTTAACACCACTCCCAATTGTGTTAAAATGTCCCTTCCAATTAAGCAGGAAACTGTAGGAGGCAGTTGAACAATTGAAAACACAGCAGATATTTGTTGATTCTCAATGCACACAGACAAAGACGGCGACCTGCTTGCCAATGTAAATCCTCCCACTCCTGTGAGCATGTTTGATGAAGGAAATAGAGGCCAATGTTGTGGCCAGGCTTCTGGAGAAATGATGCTAGTATCTGCTCCTGTATCCAATAATCCATAAAGGGTTATGCTCTGATGCCCATAGGTAATTTCAACCTTTTGTTTTGGTCTATTTTGTAAATCCACAGTTAAAAGTGTAACACCAGTAGAGCCAAAACCTTTTTCATCCCGTGTTTGCCCAGTAAATGATTGTATTCCTGATGTCATTTGTGACAGTGGTACCAATTGTGCAATGCGTTTTCCTTTTGTAATTTTAATCGGAGGATAAAGGGTGTAAGCCATAATTTGTATTTCCCCTGTAAAGTCCGCATAGATAACACCAGGCAAAACAAATAATCCCAACATAGTTATAGAGGAACGTCCCAGCAATAATGCTCCACATGTTTGTCCATTTAGTATAAGAGGACCCTTTATTCCAGTGGGTATCCTCTCAGGTCGGTTTGTCATTAGTGTGACGTCTACTGCTGCTGATAAATCCAAGCCGAGGCTCCCGGTTGTTGCGGGTTGCAGACAGGAGGTAGCAGTGATGTCACGGCAGCAGCTGGTGTCTCCGATGTCACGGCAGTAACTTGTGTCTGTCCCTCATTGCCGCATCAGTAGCACTTGATGAATGGTCTCGAGCCTCTTTACGTGACTGCCAGTGAGCTGCTTTGGAGAGGAGCAAGAGCAACTAAGACCTGATTTTGAGTAGACTATGCTTTTGCAACCCTAATCCTAATTCCTTTAAGGCTTCTGCTATAAATGCCTGTGAAGCTGTTGGCATTAATGCCATTCACTCTAATGCTTCCTCAATAGTCCAGTTTGCCCCTAAAGTAGCTAACACTCTTTGGGTTGCTGGATTGCTATTTTGCAAGGCACACCTGCTTCAATAGCGCCCTGCAACACCAGCCCGATCTATAGCAATAGCTGCTCTATCAATAAAATTTCCAAATGATTCTTCCCTTCCTTGCTTATTACCCATATAAGCCGGTAACTCTTCTGGCTCTTTAACCATATCTATTGCAGCACTCACCAACCTCATAGACTCTCTAAGTTTATCAGCTCCCGATATCATCTGTGCCTCTGTACGCAAATATGCCCCTAAGCCCATCAGCTCCTCTACTGTCACCCCATGTAATGGGTCTCCCTGGGCTCGTTGTACAGCAACCGATTCATTTACCAACGCGTGCCAATGGGCATTAAATAATAACTGCTGATGCTGAGTGAATATCAACCGAACTATTCCTCTTAAATCATTAGGACATAAAACCTGAGTATTAAAAAGATAATCTAACATTTGCTTAACAGGTTCACTTTTTACTCCAAACTGACTAACCGTAGAACGTAGCTGAGTTAACAGCTTCCAATCTAAGGGAATATATTCTGCTATATTATGCGTAAGGTTCCCCTGTGCATCATACTGTGGTGTGTATGTAACTGGACATGCAAGACTAGAAGCTATTTCCACCGCCTCACCATCCCCCATTTGCATTACTTCTTTCGCCAAAGCAGCCCAAGCTTCCCTCCTCTGTTTAGCCATCTCCCCCCATGGATCACGGTGTGCCCCTGGGATGGGATCTGGCCCTTTAAGGGTGCTATGCTGCTGGCGCTTCGGTGCAGACACCGAGGTTTCGCGCGGGGGGGGCAGTGAAGCAGAGGCTGGCTCATGCGGGGGAAGCGGGAGCCCCCCCTCCCCCGCTGGAGCTGACAGTGAAACCGGAGCCGACTCAAGCGGAGCCAGCCTGCAGGGGGCAATCCGCCCCCCCGCTGAAGCCGGCTCTGGCGGGGAAATGAACCCTTCCCCCACCGAAGCTGTAACCTGAGCCGGCTCATTGAGGGGTAGCGGCGGAGGCAAGGCTGGCGGCGGAGGCGAAGCTGGCTTGCCCCTCCCCCCACCATCCGACCCGCCTGAAGCTGGTGGCGGAGGCAAAGCTGGCTTGCTCCTACCCCCACCATCCGACTCGCCCTCCCCCTCTGACAGGAAAGGTGCAGACGGTTCCACTGCGCCTATAGAGAAATCCTCCACACCACTTTGCTGGGGACTCTTAGGCATAAGTACCTTAGTTACAGAAGGTGCCAGGGGATCATCTTCACGACCATACCCTATATTCCTCTTATGAGCTTCTGTCGCCCCTTCTGCTGCCTTTCTCTCAGAGACCTGCTGAAGTAACGTGTTATACACCACCCGCCATAACTTCCCGAATTTCTTTGCTGACTTATCATCGTCTAGTACTGTATCCCACAATATTTCCCCAAACTTTCTCCACTCTGATAACTCATGAATTGTATGAGGATTAGAAAAGATACCCTTAGCATGGCCATAAGCTAATAACCCTGGTAACTCCTTTTTTAAATCTATCCCTTTTATCCCACGCTGCTCTAAATAGGCGGTAAATAAATCATATGCCACTTGCCTATCCATACCTATTAATCAACGCGCGCTGTTGCAGCTCTCCAGGCTCCGGCGGACACGTATTGGCTTAAGTCACAGTTGTGAACGTTAAGGGTGCTTCAAATTCCGGCACTGTCCCGGCTGCTGGGACCGAAACCCAACTTCCTCGACCGTGGCGTAATCCCTTTTTCTTTTAATCCGAGAAAAAGGGCAGAGATTCGGTTATGCCCGCATTCTCCACCATTTGTCGACGGAAGGGAACCAGGACATCAGTTTGACCATCACAGGCTCAATTTTATTGATCAGTACGGCGGGTTAAATACAGTTAATAATGAGCTTCATACATATTACAAAAGTTGAGCTCAGGATTGGTCAGCTTACATATCAGCACCTACGCCTACTTCTACATTCCTATGGTTCTACTTTTGATACTTTCTACATATTCTTAGGATATATTCAGGACTAATCTCAACTCCCTATCCTCATGTTGCAGCAAGGTCACTGCTGACTCTTCCTTTCAGCTTGCTGACTGCTGACTTTTCTCCTTCAGTTTAACCAGTGGCATTATATCAGTGTGGCCTTTCTCAGCTAACCAATTATTAATAATGCTCTCCACAAAAGCCTCTGGTCCCAAGACCCAGAAACCCCAGGAAACTCCTAAAGTGTCCTGAAACCCCAGAGAGTACAGGGGAGTCAGGATCGAAAGGGGGGATGCAGGGGCGAGAGAAGGGATCGGGAGGGGTGCTTTCTCGCGGCAGCGTGGCGGCGGAGCAGGGCGGCCAGGCTGCGGCGGTGCAGGCGGGGGGCGCGGGTAAAGAGATAACGGGAGACACGAGTTCCGGTGCGGCTTTTGGCAGCGCAACGCCGGGGGTGGCGGCCGCCCCGGCCGGCAGGGTAGCGGGAACGCGCGCGGCGGGCAAAACTCGCAAAGACCCGGGGGGGTGGTCACAAACCAGCGCGGGGGCGTTAGGCATGGGCGGCGAATTGGGGGAAGCTGCGCAGCCCCAAAGGGCCACCGTAGAGAGATGCAGGAGGCGCGCGGTTGTGACGTCAGACCCGGTGTGGAGGTCGGCTCGGATCGCGGAGCAGGCCCGGGGGCCGGCGGGAGGCGGGCTGCACACACCGGTGGGAGGAGTGGACACAGCGTCAGAGGAGGAGAAGACAGAGTCAGGGACAGACCGAGGGGAGGAGACCTCGGAGGTGGAACAAGGGGGAGAGAGTGACGTCAGCTCGGAGAGACAGGGAGCGGCTCGGAAAGCACGCATGCGCAGAGAGCAGAACGCAGGCGGGGGCGGGCCAGGTCCCCTGTGACGTCTCGGGCGAGGAGGGGCCGTGCTCGTGATTCTATGTCCCGGGGCTCCACACCCTCTCCAGACTTGGTGCCTTTAGTCAAAACCCTCAGAGTCCAAGGCTCATCCCTCCAAGGGAGACGTTCTGGTGTTCGAGCTCCATTTTCAGCTGAATTAAAAGCCAGGCAGAAGACACGGCAGTCGACCGGAAAAGGGGCAGTCGAGCTCATTCCGTCATCCTAGCTGGGCAGGCCGGTGACAGCGCCACCTAGTGGGAGGATGACAGAAGTGCATGACATGCCAGATCTGTTTGGTGGAGCCACAGCGCCATCTCGTGGTGAGACTGCAACAATGCAGCAATTTTTCCCAACATTATACAAGGAAAAGCACTTCAAAGAAGACAATGTTAATACAACACAGGGATTATCCATCGGCTTCGGGATTTTGTGAAGATGATGAAAGTTCAGATGAAGCACAGCAACAAGGAGAAGATGTCATAAGGATCACAGCATCAGAAGGTGTTCCGGTACGGATGCTGCCAGCAGCAGAACCAGCAAAAAGCTTCTTGCATTCATTTGATACAGCAAAAAAGAAATATCAACAGGACCCTCGAGTTTCCTTTTCGGATTTAGGAGCGAGGTCAAAAACCTCAAGGCGAAAAATGAGGTACGATGAATCACTGATGACATCCACAACACCATTATTCATGCAAATCCCAATGGAGTCTCAAGAAGAGGAATTTCAAGAGCCAGTGAAGACGATGGATTGGAAGCGAATCAGAAAAGCATTGGCAAAGGAAAAGCATTTATTTCCGGGATCAGGAGATCTGACAATGCTGGTGACATATGATGCCAAGGGACAGAATCCAAGGTGGGAAAGGATGGGTCATGAGACACTCAAAGACTTAGGGAAGGCGGCTCAAACTTTTGGGCTGAATTCACAATACTTCAAACAGCTACTAAGAGGGACATTCACCACGTATGACCTCACGCCATATGATATTCGAAGTATTGTGGCAATGATTCTCACTGACACACAGAGTCTCGTCTGGGAAAAAAGGTGGAGAAAATATCTTTCTGAATTGCAGAATAGATATCAAGGTTGGCCAAACGTGAACCTCACAGAAGGGCAGTTAGCAGGGGATCCTCCAGACGACAACCCAGGGGAACAAGCAGCGCGTCTTCCACGAAGAGTGTTAAGCGACATCAAAGAAGCAGCACGAATGGCAATCATGCAAATTACACCAACAGAAGCTCCGGATGTTCCGTTCTCTTGCATCAGGCAAGGTCCCACTGTTTTGCGGAGAAAAGAAGAAACCTCACAACTTTATAAAAGTTGTAAAGCCCGGTATGTTTATTTACGGTGCGCGCCAGACGCAAGTCCCCCAACAAGGCATGCGTACTTCTGAAGACCTCGGGTCTTCTTTTATCCGCCTTCCAAATGCATATGCATACAGTTTCACAGTAAGTTCATACATATTCATTCCGTGTGACATTTAGCACCAGGTCTTCTTTATCAAAGGAATTTCTAAGTCGGGGGCAAATCGACCTTGTGGTCTTTTCTGTTGTTCTTTCTCTGTCTCCTTGCTGTCTCGGCATGCAAGTTCTTCCTTCAGCTTTGGCCTCACAGACTTTTCACCTCTCTTAGACACTTCACCTAGTTCAGAATGGATCTTTACTCTGTCTCATTCCCCCCTTTCCTAGGAAATAAGTAAATTCTTTTACTTAATGAAAACCTTCACAACAGTAAGTGTCTTTTAGTGCTTCACCATGTGCTTTTGACAAAGATGTTAGTACAGCTATTCGTTGTAGCATACAGCAGCACAAGCAGTTCTCAAGCATACCCCCTTTTCCAGTATATATGAGCACAGTTTTCTGGTCAGTGACTGGATGAATTTTGAAGCGACAAATACTCTGCTCAGTGTCCAAACACACATCCTGAGCATTAATAGTATTGCTTTCACAAATGAATCCCATCTGTTCTCTAGCAGTGCAGGATTCTAAGTTTCATGGTTTAATCCTAGAGCAACGATGGGATGGATAACATAAACAGTGGCATTATGTATGGTAAGCACAAAGGCAGTTGCCACATTAGAAACAGGATCATAGGTGAAATTCACCATAGTCCGCCAGGTTTGAAACTTCCTTTCAACATCAATTGCATTATCCCACACAATTTCTTGAATTGGAAAATTACCTTCACCCCTTTCCCATATGATTAGAGCTGCTGTTGCTTGTATCCATAACTGTGCCTGTATACAACTGAAAGCTAAAGATACATTATCTTGTACTATACTAAGTGCTTCTACTATCATCTTGTGGTCTTGGTCCCCGGCCTTTTCATACTTCCTTACTTTGGCAGTACTTTTGAAATCTGTCACTGGCTAGTTCCTAATGCCAATAGAGATTACTATAAAAGGCTGCTTCAATTTTGTTAGGCTACCTGCTGCAGTGGCCAGTTTATTCACCAGTATTTCTGAATCAATTCCATTTAAAACTCCTAATCTTGTCCCTAATATGCCAGTTAGATGTTTGTTATGGGGAACAGGAACTGCTTTCTGTTTATGACCATCCCTCCCTGCCAGAGGGATGTGCTGGGCTCACACTGCAAATTCAGACACACTTCACAAGTGTATCTGACAGAGGTTTAGGTCATATTTGAGGCAGATGTTTGTTCTGAAATATAGAGACCTCAGGAATCTCCTTCCCCCTCCAGAGCACCTGATTTCCCAGATGTGTGGCAAGCAGGAATGTCTCTCCTGGTCTACAAAACTTCACCCACCTTGCCCCTAGCTAAGATCAAGCTGTGGACTCTGTTCAGGGCAGGCCCAAGCCTCAAGTAAATAATGAAGGGGAAATCTGAGAGAAGAGCCTAAATTCATTGCAGTGCCTCAGAAGAAACTGGGATCAGGTTTCTGCTACTTGAAACACTCAGCACAAAATGATGCTCAAAATCCTACAGCCTGCTGCTGAGCTCTGAGGGAAGTCTCTCTCTACCTTTTTTAAGCAGAATCCAACTGCCTCAGACTGGGACAATCACTGATCCAAATCTCAGTAGGAAAAGGGATAGCTATAAATAAAGAAAATCACCTCCCTTGCTTGGGTTAATTCACCACCTGCAGTTCAGCACCCTTTACCAGCCATTGCCTGGGTGTTCAGCCAACCAGCTTGGAAAATGATGTAAGGAAACTGATTTCTTGGTGTTCCTGGCTTTAGGCACCAGGAAAGCTGGCTCCTTACTTTCTTGTTCTGCTCCTGAGATATGCCTGTTTTTGTAACCATGTTGTCCAGCCCTCGAAGGAAGTTTTTAGGAAGGAGGAGCAGGCTGGTTGGATTTTTGAGATGTTAATTTGCATTATCAACTCCACACGTTTGAGAGACCATTCTGGATTGAATAATAGTTGTTCTTCAGTCACATTCTTTACTATGTTAGGTTCAAGTTTGGGTAGAGTCTGAACTAGTATGGGGTGTATAAGGCCCTGCTGTGGTAAAAAGTGCAGTGTCCACTTTGAATTCAAATGAAAGTGTGATAGCAACTCTAGCTCAAAGGCAGGTCACTTCTACAGGCTGTATCAAGGTGAAATTACACCAACAGTCTGATTCACTTAGGTTATCACAGACTTCCTGGTGTTAATATACACCAGGGGAGGTTCAGACACTAATTACATCTGGTCTCTCATAAGCCGTCCTTTTGATGACCTGGCACCCTACTTTGATTTTTTCTCCTCAGATTCCTTGAAGTGTCCACAGTTCCTGTTCCTGCCATTCTTGCTCCTCACATACCTGATTCTCGTGGATTACTACAGTAGATATGTTTAAATCTTTTATCTCAGAAGGTTTTCCCATGGATCCAGTATACTGATTAAATGCCAGGGACCAAGGCCATTCAGCATTGCTTTGGGTAGAGGTACTCTCTAGTTCTAAAACTTCAGTTATAATTCCATACAAAACAATTCCGTACACTAAAGTATGAGCTACTCCTGACCGCAATATACTCATTTTGCCCGAGTACGTTTTAGTCTCAGTTCATTGTCTCCTGGTGTCACTCCCGAAGGGGCTTCTGGGCCTTCTTCACCTGAGAGTGATGGATCCAGGCATTCTGCTCCTTGATTTTGATTGCAGTGAAGGTGGTGAGAAGTACTTGCAGTGGTCTCTCCCACTGTGGTTCCGAAGTCTTCTCTGTAAGAGACTTAACACATACATCATCCTCAGGCTATCTAACTCCCTGCTCCAAGTTCCAGCTACATGTTTCTCAATTACTCTGAGCTGTTTGCTTAATGCCACCATGTAGGTGGACATTCTGGACATTCCCCTTGTATTCTATATGGTCTTCTATAAGGCATTCCAAAAGGACTCAGCATTCCTTTAGCTCAAGGTTTAGTTTGAATTTGCAATAGTGCTAGTGGAAGAGCTTGGGCTAGGGTAGATTAACTTCTTGCCCCAGTCTTATGATTTGCTGCTTAATCAAATGATTCATTCTCTCCACCTGGCCGCTTGATTGGGGGTGGTATGGGGTGTGAAGTTCCTAATCTATGCCCAGGTGGCTACTAATCTTTTGCACTATTTTGGAAATGAAATGTGATTTTTTATCTGAGGATATCGTGGCCGGAACTCTGAAGCGTGGTATTATTTCTTGTAAAAATAATCTGGTCACCTCTTGAGCTTTGACAGTTCTGGTGGGGAATGTTTCTGGCCACCCTGAAAATGTATCCATTAATACTAGTAAATAATGATACCCCCCCTTTCCTTGGAAGTTCAGAAAAGTTAATTTGCCACTGCTGTACAGGCTCATGGCCTCTCCCAGTCTGACCGAGTTTTGGCCAGGGGGTATTTTGAGGTTAGTCTGGAGGCAAGGATCACATTGTCGGCTTACCTGAGTGATAGTGGCATATAAATTCCTGACAACGATACAACGATTGTTTCAATCAGATGTGTGTTCTAGAAAGCCTGTGGAAATTACTGCTTCAAAATCAACACTTCATTTCAATGCACTCTGTATCACTGGCAGCCTTGGTCATTTTGAAAAAGGAGCCACACTCTATAAAAGTATAAGTTTTTAAAGTAGTTAGGCCCTAATGTGTTTTCTGGTGCACCTCTTTCACTAGTAACCACAAAAATGGGAAGGGATTACTAGCTCTCTTTCAATGGTAGCCCACCCCTTGCAGTTGTACGTCTCTTTTGGTTAGTATTACTGTATTATGGCTTACCTTCGAGGAAAATCTGTACCTCACCCTTTGCTGCTTTCTTTGCCTCTCCATCTGCCAGCTCATTTCTTTCCTCCAATTTTAAGCTCACACTCTGGTGTGCCTTAATATGCTTTTTCAGGTAGCTGAACTGCTTCCAGCAGCTGGATTGTCTCTTCTTTCCCTGTGAGGTCAGCAGTCCCCTCTCCTTCCAGATGGCTCCATGTGCATGCTCAACTCTGAATGCCTTTTGCTGTTTCTAAGGCATGGGTCAATGCATTTATCTCAGCCTTCTGTGCAGAGGTACCTGTTGGTAAGGGTCCAGGCTCTTACCTCTCTGCAGGTAGTCACTGTGTACTTTGCAATGTCGCTTTCCACTGGCAATGTAGCTACTCCTGTCAGTGAACCAGGCCTCTGCATCGTCCAAAGGAGTGTCCTTTAAGTCTGGGCGGCTGGAGTACGTAGCTGCAATGGTTTCTAGGCAATCTTGGTGTACTGCTTCTCCTTGATTTCCACTGAGAAAAGAAGCTGGGTTGACAATATTAGTCACCACTATCTCTATATCATCTTGCTCTACCATGATGGCCTGGTATTTCAGAAACCTCGTTGGTGAAAGCCAGTGGCCACCCTTTACTTCCAGTACTGCGGACACTGTGTGGGACACTAGCACAGTCATTTTTGTCCCAGGGTAAACTTGCGTGCCTCTTGAATATTCAGCACAACTGCTGCTACACCTCTGAGGCAACCTGGCCATCCTTTGGCTGTTGCATCTAGTTGCTTAGAAAAGTAAGCAACTACCCTCTGGTATGGACCCAAGTGTTGAGCCAATATTCCCAATATTCCCAATATTTTTTTGCGTGGAAAAACAAAAAGAATGGTTTACTTACATCTGGAAGTTTCAAAGCTGGAGCTGACATGAGGGCACTCTCTAGCTGGTGAAAGGCCCGTGTGGCGTCTCTTGTCCACTGCAGATTTCTGTTTCCATTGGCAATAAGAGCATAGAGGTGTCTGACGAACAGTCCATAATTATAAACCCACAGCTGACACCACCCTGCCATGCCTAAGAAGGTTCGGAGTTCTTTCATTGTCTGGGGTTTCAGGGTTTGGCATACGGCTTCCCTGCCTTAATGTCTGCAGCTCAGCACTCACTTCTTACCCCAGGTAGATTACCTTCTTAGATTACCTTCTGTTTCACTACCTGTGCCTTCCTCTTTGAGACTCTGCGTCCTTGGAGTCCTAGGAAATTCAAAAGGCTTACCGTCCAGGCTTCTCTTGCTTCCCTCGTCTGAGTGGCTACTAGAAGATCATCCACGTACTGCAACAGCCTCCTTTCCTCTTGTGGAGCTTCCCGGGACTCTGGGTCTTTGCAAGCTGTTCTCCAATCGGAGTGGGGAATTTTGAAGCCTTCAGGCACATGGACTACGTGAGCTTGACTTTGAATGCAAAAATTTTCTGGCTGGCTTTGTGGATAGGGAGGCAAAAGAAGGCATCTCTCAGGCCTAAAACAGGGAACCAGGTTAGCTCAGGTGTTAGACAAGTGTCATGGTTTAGGCCTGGCAAAGCCAGAGCCCCCATGAGTATACCTTCTCCCTGGTGTCTGCTGTGAGATGTGACCAGGAATAAGCAAAGCTGGCTCCAGCTTAAACATAAAGAAAAGTTTATTAACTAAACTACACAAAAATTACTAAACTACACACAAAAGAAAAAGAAAACACAAGGAAAATGAAAACCTCACAAAAACACTCTCCTCCTCCTTCCCCCTAAATTCCCGATACAATACATCATCCAAAATCACCAGTTCTGGGTCCAGCACCACCCTTTAGAATGCTCAACTTCCAGTTCCTCAAGAGGAGAGGGAGTCCTTCCATGTGTCGTGGTGGCCTTTTCCGTCCTTGTTCCGGTGCTCTCACCACTGAACAGGGATCAGGACTGCTTCCAGGGTTGTCTTTTTAAGGATGCTTTGTCCAGTTCCAGAAAAGCACAGTATCTCACCTTCCCGCCTTTGGGACATCTGTCTCCCCATATTTTTTATACCCTCTGGGGCCGAGGGGTACCCACACTGAATCTTCTTTGGCACTGGGACATTTCTCCCCCTGGACTCAGTCTCTGTATCACACGGAAACATGGCTCTGTCCATGACTACACAAAAGAGTCCAGCATAAAATGCCACTCCATCTTCTCCATCTTTCCAACATCTCTCACTCTCTCTCTCTCTGGTCCAGACCTTCATCACTCGTCTACGAAGGGTTAATGTTCTGTAAGGTTTTCATTGTCCAAAAAAGGTTAAAAACTCCTCCAGGTGGCTGGACTCCTGGCTGCACTCCCCCATCTCCTCAGCCGGGCTGCCTGCTGCCAGCACATGTTTACTGAATTTCAAGGTAACGGCACACAAACACAGGTCGCACTCTCTCTCTCTGTCTCCAAGGGTGGGGGGGGGGGGGGGGGGGGGGGATGGCTGCCCGATGTCTCTTGGGGCTCCTCCACCCTTCCATCCTCAAGGACCTCCTCACCCCCCATCTCTGTCCAGGCCCAGGCCTACCACATGGCTGCCCCTCCCCCGCCCAGCAGCAGCGGCTGGATGGGAGAAGGGAGATCCGACCTCCGTCCCTCCAAGTCCCAAGAGAGCCTCCCACGGCCGAAGCTCTGCTTTTAACCCCTGTGTGTTCTCAGAGGTGTGTCCAAAACCCACTGGCTACACCAGGTGCCAATATCAAAATCCAAGCACCCATTGGTTTGACCACAGCATCCCAGAATTCCCACTTCTTCCTGGTCAAACCACCACAACAAGTTAGTAATGTATATGGATTTGCTACCACAGGGTACAAATTCTGTGTTATCTTATTAGTCCTTAATCCAGTACTATCAATTATTGGGCTGATTCCTTCCTTATCTTCCTTTTGAGGGTGCTACTCAGCTCTCACTGGTTGTGTTCTTTCCTTAAGCTTGATTACTATGGGGGGGCATCTTTCATTCTCCCTGCTACAGCAGAGGCCCATACCCTTGAAAACACTTATTTACTTATTTTATTATCTCCTTACTAATGTCTTTAATTTCAGTGTCTGTTAATGTTAAGCCTAACCTCTTTATATCATTTGCCTCCAGAGTAACCTTTCTCATTTGAGAATGTTTAGCAAATTGAGCAAATTGTACAAAAGCTTTCAGGTACACATAGTACATATGTTACTTTAAAGGTTTGCAAAAGTATGCCTTCTCAGACTGGCCAGTTGTTCAGTTGTTCCCCACACTACAACATAAACATTCTCCACAGGTACTAAGGCTTTATTTAAAACTGAATATATTGCCCTTGTATCAACTAAAATTCTTCCCTTTTGGGGAGGTCATCTTTACCCTTCCTCCCTTACCTTGGAAGGAGCCTTTAACAAATCATATGTACTCATTTTGCAAACTGTGATTGCTTTGCATTTCAGCATGATAATCTTTGCTTGATTTCATACATTGCTATCTTATGCTGCATGCTAAACAACATGTTTGATTTGCTTTCTCTTTGCCTTGTTTTCCTTTTCAAGGGCCAAGACCAGAGGGCGGTCTGATCTCAGAGTCTCTTTGCCATTCTGGGTGATTTCTTAAAACAAAAAAACATTTCAGCATACAAAAACTCTATCCCATTTATTTTCCTATTATAAAACAGCACTAACAGCAATGAAGTATTATAAATCTTTTTATTTTCTGAGCTGCTCTTACTGGCAACCTCCTCCCAGTGAGCCCCTCCTAAAAGGGGCTAATTTAGGAACCTCTTTGCTCTGGTCAGTTCTCATTATTTATTTCTCCTTGCCCTATCTCGCTTCCATTCAAACCTTTTTACAGACCTTCACAGCAGTTTCTCAGTTCTCCTCCTATACACACAGCTCCAGGTGGCAGGTATCAGATGTGATTCCCACACACAAGCTCTAAGACCTTAGGTTCTGAATCTGCTTGACCAGAAACCTCTAATTTACTCTCGGGGCATGTGCCCTGAAACTTATTAGAACAGCAAAACAGCAATACCAGTGTTTCTCATAAACACCGCACTGCAATAATACCTGCACATCCAGCTTTTTCCCACAGGTCATTCCCGTGTTCCTGGGGAGACAGGGCAGCCAGAGCTGTCCCTGTGCCCAGGGGACAGCCACTGTCACCTCACAAAGCATGCTAGCCTCTTGATGCACCAAAGGCTCCCCGAAATTGCCCACAAAGGCAGGCTATTCTGTTTGTTACAGAGAACTTTAAATCCCTACAGCAGATTGTTTCCAGTCCAAACTTACTGCAGTACCAGCTGAAGTCTCATAAATCTCATAAGTCTCACTAACTAATTCATCTCATTCATCGCTTCTATATAAACTCTGTTTTACAAAATATCAGTCTTTTCTAGTTCTCTTCTTGCACAATCTAATTAAGCCCTGTGTCTACTTACACTTGTTTTACTGCCTTGCAAAAAGTCTGTGCTAGTCACAGCCGAAACTCTGATATGACCACAGACACATGCACCCCCCCCCACCCTTTATCTCAAAATCACTAGAGCCAAGGCTTGAATTGCTGTGAGGGAGAGAATTCTTGGAATTCCTTTAACTCGCTTTATCGTAGTTAAGCATAAATCACCGTACTATGGTTCTCCTGTGTAAAATGCTCCTCTTGTTGCAACAAAATCTTAAAATCTCCACAAACACCACTATACAATCTAAGAATCAAATTACCACAATGCAGCGGAAGAAATTCACCACACAAAATCACTGGGAAAGGGCATATCTCTCAAAGTGCTCACTTTTCTCATCACAACACAGCGTACCATAATTCAGCATTTACTCACATCAGTTTTTCCTGGACACAATCAAAATAACAGCACACAGTCTAGAGATCAAGTCCAAACATCCAAGGCAAAGGAACCCTCTGAGCTCATACTCATGGTTAAAATGTACCAAATCTACACAAATCACTACATTTAAACACGATAAATATCATCACTGATGTTCCCCCACTCGCTTCTCCGCGGGGCACTTCTCTCCCTGCCCCCACAGCCTGCTGCAGCCAGTGTCTCAGGCCTCACTCGGCTGCTTCAAACACGGGTGGTACTCACCCCCCCGGCAGTGTAGGGCACTGTAGATTTACTCTCTTTTATATACCATACACTTATACACTTGCACGATTAGAAACACAGTGCACTGGCCACACAATACATTGACCATACAGTGACACAGTGTCCAGGCATCACACACACACAAACAAAACACACACGGGCTCAGCAGTTGTGCTCTATCAGAACAATGAACTCCCCAATACACACATACACGGGTTCACCCGGCTCACCCCCAGAGCCACTAGCGGTTCCGATGAACCCCATCTCTAATACAGCTGCTCCATCAGCTATACCCAGATGTCTCTGGGTGGTTTACTCCCTTGCTCTCCTTTCCCTGCCCCGGGGGCCCCTCAGTACATACCGTATCTTCCTCCGCAGGCCAGCAGGTCGTTGTCTGTCTCCACAGGTGGCAAGCGAGACGAGCGGAGCCCCACAAGGAAAAAAAATCCTAGGGCATGCCTTGGAGGTCCGTCTATCTCCCCTACCCCTGCAGGGACAGAGAACTCCTGGCTGGCTCGCCATAATGTTTTGCGGAGAAAAGAAGAAACCTCACAACTTTATAAAAGTTGTAAAGCCCAGTATGCCTTTATTACGACGTGCACCGGATGCAAGCCTCCCCAAAAGGCATGCATACCCCTGAAGACTTCAGGTCTCCTTTTATCCCCCTTCCAAATGCATATACATAGAGTTTCACAATAAGTTCATACATATTCATTCTGCGTGACATTTATCGCCAGTTCTCCTTTATCAAAGGAATTCTTAGGTCGGGGGCAAATTGACCTTGTGGTCATTTCTGTTTTTCTTTCTCTGTCGTCTTGCTGTCTCCTGCATCTGACTTTTCCTTCAGCTTTGGCCTCACAGACTTTTCACCTCTCTTAGACACTTCACCTAATTCAGAATGGATCTCTACTCTGTCTCAGGGTTCAGGAGGCAAGATGGAGGGAACTGGGTGTATCCGGCCTTTCTCTTTCTTCTTCTAGGCCTCCATTTTCTGCTGTGATGTTGTTACAGATTGGTTTAGAGCAGAAGCTCACTGTCTAACATAGGTGATAGGTTTTGGAAAGTAATTGTAAACATTGTACACGTAGTTTTTAGTATAAAGACACAACACCATCCCGGGGGCAGGCAGAATGCCTTGGACAGTCTTGCTGAGCTGACCTCAGCAGGGCAGGAGAAAATTTTTTATAGATAATATAAAATAAACGACCTTAAGATGGAGAAATGAAGAGCCCTTCTTGAAGACTCCTTCTTCAAGCACTGGGCTGGGAAAAGAATCCTTTGAACTTTTCTCAGGGTCACTCTAACCAGCTAGAGATCCCAACAGGTGTGGGTGCAGGGGCCTTGTCAAGAGCTGCCAGCCACTGCTCGGAGCTTGCCTGGAAGAGGAGCTTGAAAGAGGCGCCCAAAATGGATGCCCAAAAGAGGAGGGGAGTTCCCATTACAATACAATAAATCATCTTCTGTGCCGCATATTCTAATTTTCACTAACTAATCTAGTACAAGATACAAATCTTACAGCATTTACATACAGCCTGTAAGAAACTTTACATTGCCATACTGTGTTACATTTTAAACCCTAAAAACTACTCTTTGGACTCCTTCTTTCAAGCTAGTAGGGTCTGCTCTGACCCTTGGCCTGTCTGCAAGCAGAGGGTCTTGTTTCATCAAAAGAAGATTACCTTCAGCCAGTCATACCATGGTTTTCCAGTTGTTCAGTAACTAAGGCTTGGTATCTCAAAGCTTGCTTTCATTTCAATCTCACTTATAGTTTCCATATTCTCAAAATCTTTTGCCAGGCAATCATATTTATAAGGCTTTCCTGTTTCATCCTCCCCAGCATCTGCTTCTTTTCATTTTCACCCCCCTTGCCCTGAAGTTGGGGAATCAGAAAGGTTTGTCACAGCCTACCTCATTGGGTCTTTTGGCACCCAAACAGGGACCCTGACATTGAATCATGTCAGCTGGGGTTACCTGATGGATAGGTCAGTGCTCCCTGGGATTTTGGATTGTGCCGGGCGGGCAGATTCATCATTGCTTTGAGGGACCTCGGCCAGGATCCACAAGGGACAACGACAGTTTCACCTGCGTAGGATTGCAGATGGGTTTGGGGAAACGCAGGACAATTATTGCCCATTTTGCCACTCTGTTTTTACAATACACATCCACATCCCATAACTGATTTGGGGTGTTCCAGTGGCTGTTCCACCTAAGGCGGAGAAAGAGAAAAATGGCAGCCAGATGACCAAAGTAGAAAGGTGTGTAGATCGATGCTTTAAGTTAATTCTCACTGATCATGACTAAATATCTTCAAAGAACAAATTAAATTCAATCGTGAAGTGGATCATTAAAAATTTTCCAGATGCCCCTGAACCTGACTGTCCTCCCTCCATCTTGGCTCCTCCACTTCCTGCTACCACAACCTTCTCTTCCGCCCTAAATGAACCTCCAGACTCCACCCCCATGAATGTGGGTCATGCCCCCACTTTCAATCATTCCACCTTCACCTTGGGCCGTGCTTCTAGAAGGCCACACCAGAAGTCCACCATCCTAGATCAAGGCCCTTCCTTCCCAACACCTGACAAAATGGCAGTGCCCTTTGCATCACACTCCGGCAACAATATAACCCCATGCTCAAGGTACTAAGCCCAACTGTCACACTATATCTAATCCAAATGTTTCTCCTCTAAGTTATTCTTCCTCCCCTGAAAGACAGTTTGGATTCCTCAGAGCCAGCTTGCTCCTCAACCCTGGAAGATCCCTGGGAAAGTAAGAAGACTGGCATATAGTCTCGAAATTCCCCCATGTGTTATGAAAGATAGAGGCAGAATCCCAGGTATTAGCCATTGGTTTATGGGGAAATCAAGGATCTGTGTAGGACAGCTAAAGACCATAGGAAGAACTTATCGTCTTTTAATGGCCTAATGAGGACCATGTTTACAGCACATGTCTTAACCCCCTATGATTTAAAATGTATTATGACCATGTTGCTGTCACCTACAGAATACATCCTGTGGGAAGGAGCATGGAAGTGTTTACTAAATAAATTAATAGCAGACTATGCTAATAATGAGGCAAGGGTGGAATTGACAACCATCTAGGTGGAGAAGGACAACAGAGCCTACCAGATGATCAAGCAGTAGGTATCGCCAGAGAAGTATTGGATGATATCAAAGAGATGGCTTTGAAAGCTTTAATCCAGTTATCGGAGTGTAGCACCCCCAATGTGGACTACCTTGGGTGGCTACAGCTAAAGCTTTAGGACAATTAGACCATGTTGGGTGCCTGTTAAGTAAGCAAACCAATGCTACCTCCCTCACACTGAGTGGCCTGCTCTCAGACATAGAGACCATCAGACATGCCACCTTGCAGAACAGCCATAGAGTTTTTACTCTGGGCACATGGGCATGGCTGTGTAGACTCTGAGAGCTGTGTTGTAAGAACTTTTCCAGCCAAAGCGAGTCAATCCACAAGAGCATTCAAGTACTGAAGGAAGGGTTCAAGAAGCTTCAAGTGGAAAACAAAGACTAGGTCAATAAGCTCTTCCAATCCAAGGGACTAAAGGGTTGGATGATGTTGAGCTAAAACAGGACTATTCGTTCTCTTAGTGATTGTTGTATTGTTAATTGTCCCATGTTTTTTATGCTTTTGGAAATCTTACAAAATTCTTTCAGTTCCATCTTTGTTGTAAAGCAGAACAGAGAAAGATACCCAACACAGGCTCATCATGGACTCCATGGAGGAGAGAATTGGAGGCCAGGATGGCACAAAAACCTCTCAGAGACTCAGTGTGGGAAGGAAAATCCTAAAAAGTACCTTAAAGTATTCTTAAATCCATAAAGTATCTTAAAAACCTTGAGTATCTCAAAACAATAATGAGCCCCACTGAGTGTCAGTACAATGCTCTCAAGGGACTCATTAAAGCAGATAATTGGGGCCATAATTGCAGAAACCTCTCACAGAGTCTGGATCAAAAGGGAAACACCAAATACCTTAAAATAACTGAAGTACCTTGAAGCATTTATGAACCCCGCTGAGTGGTGTTACTGACAAAGCCTCTCCAGGGACTAATTACAGCAGATAATTGGAGGCCATGATTGCACAAACCTCTCAGAGACTCCAATGCAAAAGCCAAACCCAAAGTCCGTTGAAAAACCTGCAGTCCATGGGATCATTAAGAAGCCCCCAGGGCCATTTCTGAGCAAGGCTCCCCAGGGACTCCTTCCAGCAGATCCTTGAGGCCACTGGGATGTGGGCTAGGGGGGATGCTGAGGTCAGGACAAGGGGCTGACAGTGCCTAGCCTGGCTGGGACTGTGCCAGGAGGCCCCAGTGCCTCAGGACAAGGTGTCTCCTCACAGCCCTTGGTGGCACAGAACCTGCTGTGCCCCAGGGCACCAAGACTTGACTTCTCTTTGTCCTCACTTTCATCAGTGCCTCCAGTTCTCTGGTCTGCCTGGGGCCTGGGAACACTTTCTCAGTCGTGTCCCTCAGTGGAACCCATTAAAAGTCCAAGAAACTTTGGAGTTGGATTCTGACTTGGAGTTCTGGAGAGGTTTCTTCAGCTCCCTCTCAGGGACTGATATTCAGGGCCTGAGCACAAAGCCCCAGAGGCTCATTAGAGTTCTTGTGCTGTGTCTGTGCTGCTGAGCTGAGCCTGGCACAGAGGTAGCTCCTAGTAACCAAGAAGAGCTTCAAAAGCACATTTCTCTTGATGAGCAGCTCTTCTGCCAGCCCAGCAGGGCTGGGGCTCTGCCTGCAGCCACCCTGGGCACAGCACAGAGGCACAGAGAGCTTCAATCAGTCAGGGCTGGGAAGGTGCTGAGAAGTGCCTGGGGCAGAATCACTGCCAGCCCTTGGCACAGGAACCTCTGGCTGCAGGACAATGCAGCTGCAGTTCCTGGAGCCATCTCCTAAAGCTGCAACATCCCAATGCCTACAGGACCTGTGAGTACATTCTCTGATTGTCTCTTGTGCAGAGCAGCCAGGGGTGCCCAGGGCTGTCCTGCAGAGCCGGGTCCTGCAGCCCAGGGTGCTGGGCTGGGGCTGGGACTCTGCTGCCTGCCAGGGACAGCACTCAGCCAGCCCTGGCAGCTGCTCCCAGCACTGGGGGACAAGATCTGAGTGGGAGGAGACAGCTGGTAAGGCTTGGAAGTGTTCTCCTTGTCTGGGGAGAATTCTGCATTGTTCAGGACTACTTCCAGTATGGCATTTAACTGCAGAACATTTTAAAGTAGATTATACAGGGAGCACACTGAGTCAGGGACTGCATGCAAGGGGAAATCCTGCTTTATTAATCTACTGCTCCGGGTTGTCTGAGTGGGAAATTGCACATCAATATTTATCTCTAAGTTCAGGGTGAGAAATTTTTTTTTCTGAAATCATTCGAAATCAGGAAGTTAGAGACATTAGCACAGGACAACTCAGAGGCAGCATCAATGATGCTTTTCAAGCCCCGTCAGAGTTGCTCTGATGGTTCTGCAGAGCCACAGCTGCCCCTGGGCAGTGCCTGAGATGGGAGGGGTCTGCAGGGCAGAGCTAAGCCCCCAGGGCTGGGCTGGGCTCTGGCAGCACTGGCAGGGCCCAACCCTGGGCACAGAGAAGCAGCTGCGGGCAGGGACATCTCCAGGCAGCAGAGCCCCGGGCAGGCAGTGGGGGGAAAGTAAAGTGCCCCCAGGCTGTGCTGGGATATTTCAAGTCCTCTCCAAACCCAGCTAATCCATTATTACATTTTTTACAGATCCCCATGTCAAGGCACAGCAAATGTCCAACAGCAGCTGCATCAGCCACTTCCTCCTGCTGGCATTGGCAGACACGCGGCAGCTGCAGCTCCTGCACTTCTGCCTCTTGCTGGGCATCTCCCTGGCTGCCCTCCTGGGCAACGTCCTCATCATCAGCGCCATAGCCTGCGGCCACCACCTGCACATGCCCATGTTCTTCTTCCTGCTCAACCTGGCCCTCGCTGACCTGGGCTCCATCTGCACCACTGTCCCCAAAGCCATGCAAAATTCCCTCTGGGACACCAGGAACATCTCCTACACAGGATGTGCTGCACAGCTCTTTTTCTTTGTGTTCTTCATTGGAACAGAGTTTTCTCTCCTGACTGTCATGTGCTACGACCGCTACGTGTCCATCTGCAAACCCCTGCACTATGGGGCCCTCCTGGGCAGCAGAGCTTGTGCCCACATGGCAGCAGCTGCCTGGGCCAGTGGCTTTCTCAATGCTCTCATGCACACAGCCAGTACATTTTCCCTGCCCCTGTGCCATGGTAATGCCCTAGGCCAGTTCTTCTGTGAAATCCCCCAGATCCTCAAGCTCTCCTGCTCCAATTTCTACCTCAGAGAACTTGGATTTCTAGTGTTTTCCATCTCCTTAGGACTGGGATGTTCTGTGTTCATTGTATTTTCCTATGTGCAGATCTTCAAGGCTGTGCTGAGGATCCCCTCTGAGCAGGGACGGCACAAAGCCTTTTCCACCTGCCTCCCTCACCTGGCCGTGGTCTCCCTGTTCCTCAGCACTATCATATTTTCCTATCTGAAGCCCCCGTCCATGTCCTCCCCATCCCTCGATCTGGTACTTTCAGTTCTGTACTCGGTGGTGCCTCCAGCCCTGAACCCCCTCATCTACAGCCTGAGGAACCAGGAGCTCAAGGCTGCAGTGTGGAGATTGATGACTGCATGCTTTCAGGGACAGTAAATTGCTGGACAATTTTTGCAAATAACTTGTAATAAAAGTAATCTTTCATACTTCTTCTTGGTTTGGTTGTGGGGATTTTTTTCCCTTGTTTTAGTTTTACATATTTTAAAAAAATAAATGTCATTGCTTGTGCCATTTCTCATTTTGTTTCTCTCCATCTTCCCTGTGGCCACAGACTGTGTCAATGAGGGGCTGCACTCTCAGTGGCTTTAAAGGAACTAAATGATCTCCCAGCAGAGTTTTCTGCAGAGATCCCCCTTTTGTTGCCTTCTCTGGAGCTGCAGCAGCAATGTCTGTGTGCAGAGCTGGGGGCAGATCAGTGCTGGCCAATCGGCTGTGCCCAGCAGCAGCAGCACTTGGTGTTGCCAGTGCTGCTGCCGTGGCCCTGCCCCGCTGCCCTGGTGGCCCTGGTGTTGCTGTAGGGCCTGAGTGCTCTCGGCGCTAGGCACAGCCCTGGGGGTAGCAGTGCCAGGGCTGCAGCAGGGACAGGCCATGGGCACTGCTGGGGCAGCGTAGACGCCTCAGTCAAGGGCCTGGGGGCTCCAGGCTCCTTGCCCAGCCTCTCTCAAGAACACGGCCATGCCAATGCTCAGCACAGAAAAGCCCCGTGAGCAGCCCCAGGCTGGCCGTTGGCAGGCTGGGGGCAAACAGCATGGCTGGGGCTCTGCAAGGGCCCTGGGGCAGACGGGAAGGAGCAGCAGAGCAGGGGCTGATCCATCCCCAGGGCGCTGGACAGCCCAGGGCAGCGTCCCAGAGCGTCCTCATGGAGCTGCCAACAACATCCCCCCTCTGCAGCCCTGGCCTCTCCCCCAGCTCACACAGGTGCCCCATCCTTGCAGGAACAGACATGGAAGCACTGGCTCAGCAGCCCCTGTTTGCATTACACACAGCAGGGGGAGAACCCCCATGCTGTTGTTGTGGGGACATGAACCTGAGGGAGCACAAATGCCATCAGCCCCTGGGGCCAGCAAGGGCTGGGGGATGCCAGGGAAACCACTCAGCTTTGTCCTGGCCTCTGCAGACAGCCAGAATTTTGTTCCCATCAGCTGCAAGTTTCCTGTGCCACTGCAGACGCTGTTGCTCAGAGCCAGGGCTGCCTGGCAGCCACCCCCAAAATGCCTTCAGGATTTATTTCCCTGTCTTCACCTTTACTTTCTTTCCTCTTTCCTGATACAGATTTCTTCCTATTGCCGAACCCTGCTCCCTCCCCTGCAAACTGACTATCTCTGTTTGCCCTTTCCTCTCTGGCCCCACTCCCCGTTGCAGTTCCTGACTTGGCACCATGGGAGCGTCCCTGGGCAGCAGGATCATCCTACAAGTGCTGCAGGAATTGTCTGCAGGCTCCTGCAGTGCCTGGTGCTGCTCCCTTGCCAGAGGCACCCCAGGCCAGGGGGGCACATCTGGGCTGCTGTGTCTGGCTCTGGGGCTCCCTGTTCTGGGCAGTGAGGAGGAGCTGCAGAGGCTCTGCAGGACTGACAGGATGGGCTTTGGAGCTGGCAGGAGAAGCTGAGGGACCTGGGCTGCTGGAGCTTCTGAAGAGGAGGCCCAGGGCTCATCCTGCAACTACTCCAAGGGTGGATTCAGAGAAACCCAGAATCAGCAAGGTTGGAAAAGGCTTTGGAGATCAAGTCCAACGTGTGCCCTGATACTGCCTTCTCTCTCCTGAGCCTCCTCCTCTCCAGGATAAACAACCCCAGCTCCCTCAGCTGCTCCTCACAGGACTTGTGCTCTAGACCCCTCCCCAGCCTTGTTGCCCTTCTCTGGACACGTTCCAGCCCCTCCATGGCCTTCCTAAATTGGGGGCCCCAGAACTGCAAACAGCACTTGAGGTGCTGCCCAAGCAGTGCTGAGCACAGGGGAAGAATCCCTGCCCTGCTCCTGCTGGCCACACCATTCCTGACCCAGACCAGGAGCTATTGGCCTCCTTGGCCACCTGGGTACACTGCTGTCTCATGTCCAGCCTGCTGTCCATCAGTGCCCCCAGGTCCCTTTCTGCCTGGCTGCTGTGCAGCCCCTCTGTCCCAGCATGTAGAGCTGCAGGGATTGTTGTGGCTAACATGCAGGACCCGGCACTTGGACTTGTTCAACCTCACCTTGTTGGATTTGGGCCTTGGATCCAGCCTGTCCAGGGCCCTGTGCAGAGCCCTCCTACCCTCCAGCAGATCCACACTCACACTCAGCTTGGTGTCATCTGCGAATTTGCTGATGCTGGACTCAGTCCCTTCATGCAGATCATCAGTGCAGACATTGAAATCCACGCTGGCTGGATCTGACCCCTCGGCCATCCTGTGGGCGCCCTGTTGATGGCACTCAAGGTGATCTGTTCCATAACCTTGCTGGGCACCCAGGTCAGGCTGAAAGGCCTGGAGTTCCCCAGCTCCTCCTTCCAGCCCTGCTTAGGGATGGGCTCACATTGGCACCTACAGTCCTCTGGGACCTCCCTGCTGAGCCAGCACTGATGGTAAATGATGGAGAGCAGCTTGGGGATCTCATCCACCAGCTCCGTCATCCCCCTGGGATGGATCCCATCTGATCCCAGAGACACCTGTGAGAATTGAGAGGTTCATCAGGTCACCAACTGTGTCCTCCTGGATTACAGGGGCTGTTCTGTTCCCTGTGCCCATTTAGCAGCTCAGGAGAACACTTGTCCTGAGGACAGCCTGTCCTAATATTGAAAATTAAGAGAAACAAGATGTTAAGTAGCTCTGCCTTCTCCTTATCTTTAGTTACTATATTCCCCACTGCATCCAATAAAGAGTAGAGGTTCTCCTCATCCCATGTTTTGCTATTAATTTAATTGTGGAAACATTGTCTATTTTTTTTTCACAGAAGTGGTCAGGTTAAACTCTAATTGAACTTTCACCTCTTAACTTTTTTTCTGCATGACTTTACAACATCCTTAAACATTTCCTAAGCTGCTTGACCTTCTGTCCAAAGTTAATGAACCTCTTGTTACCCTTGAGTTCCCTACAAAATCTCCACGGCCAGCCAGGCCAGTCATTTTCCTCACTAGCTCATCTTTTGCCACACTGGGACAGGCTGGCAATTGTAATCTCCTTACTATTACTTTCTTGAAATGTGTCCATCCTTCCTGGACCCCTTTGTTTTTAAGGGATGTTTTCCTTAAAAACAAATCAGTGCCTGATTCATTACTCCCCAAATCTACATCCTAAATAAGCCAAAGTCTGCCCTTCCTAATTCCAGTGTAGAAGTTTGGTTGCTGCCCCTCCTTCTTTCACAGAACATTGAAAACTTGATTATTTCATGGTCACTGTGCCCCAGGCAGCGTCCGAGCCCCACATCTGCCACCAGCCCTTCTCTGTTTGTGAACAGCAGCAGACAGAGCTTTCCTTGGCAGTGGGAGTGTTACCAAAAATTCAGTAAAAGAGAGAACTCCTTAGCACCAATGCAGCATTAAAAAGCATCATTATTTATTCAGGGGGATGCACGGGGGATAGCTCCTCCCAAAGCCCTGCAGGCTGAGTACAGGAAAGTTTCTGTTTATATTCTGTATTTTGCATACATATTCATTAATTGTCCCAGACTAAATATACATCTGATAATCATTTTCCCCAAATCATTAATGTATTTCCCCTCCTCTTTTCTCCTGGGGGTGTCTCTGGTGGTGCCTGGTAGTCGTGGACCCCGATGTTCCAGTGGACCTGGCTGAGCTGGCAGGACACTGAGGCTGCTGAACTCCCAGTTCCCCTTCTCACACAATGGGCATTGTGTGGTTTCCACAGGCCTGGGGTTGTGGAGAAAAAGTTCCAGGTGTCAGCTCAGCTGGTGGAGACAATTGATCATCTGGCAACATGAGGTCACAGAGTGGGCTGTGACATAACAGAGCAGACTGTGACATCCCAGAGGGGCTGTGTGACATTAGAGAATGGTCTGTGACATCACAGAGAAGGTTGCGACATCACAGGGCAGAGGTCTGACATCACAGTGCATACAATGACATCACAGACTCTGGTATGACATCAGAGAGTGGTCTGTGACATCACAGAGAAGGCTGTGACATCACAGAGCAGGCTGTAACATCACAGAGGGGCTGTGTGACATCCCAGCAGGCTGTGTCAGGTCACTGGGTTGGTCACTCTGCCCCAGCTCCCCCTCACAGTTTCTCCCAACAACTCCAATGCTGTTCATGCCCAGCAGGGTCCCTGTCCCCCGGGATCCTCCCGGCCCACCTGGAGCCACAGCCTCCACCAAAGGATGTTCCACAGGATCCACCCCAGATCCTGACAGGGGATTATGGGCCAGGGCTGTGTGACCAGGACAGCAAGGACAGGGATTATCCAGGTCACTGGGGCCTGGTTTGGGTTCCCCAGGGCAGGAAAGATGTCTGGCAGCTGGAGCAGGGTCAGGGAAGGGCCTCCAAGGTGGAGCTGGAGCCCTTGGGCTGTGAGCAGAGGCTGAGGGAGCTGGGCTTGTCCAGCCTGGAGCAGGGGAGGCTGAGGGGCTCCCCATCCCAGCCTGGCAGTGCCAGCGAGAAGGGGAGGGAGAACACAGAGCCAGGCTCTTCACTGGGGGCTGGGGGGAGACAAAAGCCGATTGGTGGAAGGGGAAAGAGGGGAGATCAGCCAGGACAGGAGGAGATGAAATGAGTCAGGCTGGTTTCAGCTTTTCCTCAACACCAAGAGCAGCCTGACCTCCCTTCACCATTCACCACTGACAGCTTTGCAAATCAGGAATTGTTGGAGCCGTTTTCCCCACACTCCAGAAGGAGCATCCTCATACAAGAACTTAATTGTGTTTATACTTATCACAAAACATCATTTGTCTGAAATTCATTTTAGTATGGAAATCACTTGTGGATGTTGAACATCAGATGCTGCTGGGACATTATACATAGCTCAGGGTAGAGCATGATTGTTATTAAATTGTTTCCTGTTTAACTGTGGTCTGTTGGCCATGAAGAGAAACTTTCTGTGTGTCTGAGTCTAACCAGTTCCTGACCCTCAAAGGACACAAACTTGATGAGTTGTGATTCCCACTCCGATGGTGGCACCTGCACCTCCCTCCATATTCAGAGCAGAGCTAGCTTGTCCCAGAAAGTCCCTGGCAATGCAGGGATGAAGGAAACAGGACAGGCTGTGGGGATCGGGGCAGGGCACAGCCAGGGATTTGGAGCCTGGTTGTGAGCCAAGGGCAGGGCTTGTCCGCTGGCCTTGGTGAACCTCATCCCATTGTCCTGGGCCCATGGATGGCTCCAGCCTGTCCAGATCCCTCTGCAGAGCTTCCTGCCCTCCAGCACAGCCACACTCCCACCCAGCTTGGGCTCACCTGGGAACTGACTGAGGGTGCCCTCGATGGCCTCATCCAGATCAGCAATAAAGAGATTTCACTGACCTGGCCCCAATTCTGAGCCCTGGGGACACCCCTGGATGTGACTCCATTCCTCAGCTGCTCTGAGTGCCAGGAGTTGGGTGAGGGAAATTGCGGGGTGGGGGTAGGAACAAAGTGTGATTGATTGTCAGCCATGAAGGGTCTTGATTTTCATATCTATTCAGACTGCATTTGAAGGGGTTAGGGGTCAATATCAACTGGACATTGCTGATACCAACCTATAAACAAGAAAAGAAAACTGGACAAAACCAGTTCCTCTGTTTAGTTTTCAATATATCATATTCACTTTAAATACACCTCTAAAATCTGACTAATTAACCACAGAACAATTGAAAACTTCAAATTTTCCCACGGGGTTTTCTTGTTTATATGTTTTAAAAAAATGTTTAATAGCCTTTTTCACTGAATTCCTGAACTGAGGAGCTCCAGACAGAATAGGCCTCTGGAGGAGTAAAATTAATCAGCAACCTCCAAGTGGCTGAGGATCCACCCCCATCAGAGCAGCAATGAACAGAAATGGGCACAGCTTTGTGGCTGCCCCAGCTCTGGGATGGGCCCTGGGCCTGGAGCAGGAGCAGCTCTTGAGGGCCCCAAGGCCACGCCTCTTGTGCTGCCCTGGGCAGATGAGATGGCAGCAGGGGCTGCAGAGCTCTCAGCACCTCAGCCCAAGGGGAGCAGGGCAGCCCAAGGGGAGCCTCCTTTGGCCTTGGCCAAGCACCTTCTCCCATGGCTGGGGCTGAGTCCTGTGGCAGCTGCAGCTGCTGCTGTGCCCTTGCAAGGGGCTGAGGCCGTGGGGCAGTGCCCAGAGCAGCCTGGCCTGAGCAGAGCTGTGGGGCCAGAGCCGGCTGGGCTGGGGAGAGGCCCTTGGTGCTGCCCAGAGCTCAGGGCAGCTGGCAGAGCTTGCAGGGAGCTGGGCTGGGCTCAGAGAGCCTGGCCCAGAAGCCATCAGTGTCCATCTCAGCCTGCTGGGCATGCAGGGGCAGGACTCAGGCCAGGCCTTGTGGGGCAGGGCCAGTGCCTGTGCAAGGCATTGCAAACAGGCAAGCGGCCCAGAGAGGAGGCTGCTCTGTGCCCTTGGTGGCATGGACAGAGCAGGGAGGGGGTCCAGGACATTTGTCAGCACCAGCCTCTCTGCAATGCATTGGCAGCCCTGGCTGCTGAGCCCAGCTTTGGCCTGGGCTGAGTTTGGCTGTGGCCCAGCTCCATCCTCCTGTGGGGCTCAGGGCCTGTTCCTGGCCATGGCCAGCCCTGGCTGCCTCTCTGCTGGCCCAGAGGCCGGCAGATGCCGGGGCAGGGCTGTCTGTGCAGCCCCACAGGTGCCAGGGGCTCTTCAGGAGCTGGCAGAGGCTGCCCAGCAGGGAGGCCATGGGCACAGAGCCCCAAGGCTGCCGTGGGCACCACGGCACAGGGGCCGTTCCCAGCTGCAATGCTCCTGGCCTGGGCGGGGCCTGCACAAGGGCTGGGCCACCATGGCTGGGCCTGCACAAGGGCTGGGCCACCATGGCTGGGCCAACACAGGGCCATAAAGGGGCCATGCAGCCATTGCTGGGGCTGACAGCAAGGCCAGGCACACACAAGAAATTGCTGAGCATGGCCTGCGCTGGCCAGGCCTGACTGTGCCAAAGGCAGAGCTCAGCTGCCCTTGGGGCTACAGGAACAGTCCAGAGCCCAAAGAGCCTCAATGGCTGTGCTGAAGATGAAAGCTACAGGAGGGAAATGCCGGGCTGCTGAGGGATGGGGAGGGCATTGAATTCCAGCACAAACCTCAGCTCTCTGATGATCCCGGCACCAGGCTGGGCCCTGTTTCAGACTGGAGCAGAGCAGATGTTAATGGGACAGAAGCCCTGCGGGGCTGTCAAGGACCTGCAGCTTGCAAGGTGCTCTGCTTTCCCTCAGGTGCTCTCTGAGAGATCCAATCCCAGCTGGGCACGTCAGGGCACAAGTGTCACTGCCTGTTCATGGGCACATAACTGATGACAGCCTGGATAGGGGCACAGCTTTTATTACCTGTTAGTTTCATAATATTCAAGCAAATCTTTATTATCTGGGTCATTTGAGTACTGTTAAGAAATGGCACAGTTTTCCCACCAGGAACAGGAATTTCTTGGAGGTGTACAGATGGCAGGAGGAAAAATACTGATCTTGCCTTCTACTGGTGTGACCAATATTTTGTTTATTACTTCCTCTCCATTTTCCTTCAGGTGTTTTCAGCTCTTCTGTTGAAATGGCCATCTCTAAGGACATCTCTTCGTTTACAGCAGGTGGATCTAAGTACTTCTACTGCTCTCTGATTTCCTCCACTAGATGCTCTCTGGCCATTCAAGTGCCTCTCAACTGACTGCCTTCATGCTTTGAGCTGGAAGAAATTGCCCAATATTTCTGAAGTTCAAATAAATATATAATAAATATAATTTAAATTGTGTTTTTATCTATCACAGAATTACCTCATGTATTTGTCTAAAACTGTCCCTGTGCAGAAATCCCTTGGGGATGGTGGACATGTCAGATGCCGCTGGGACATCCCAGAGATCTGAGGGAAGAGCTGTGATGGTTGTTAAACCGTTCAAATATTCAACTTGTGTTTGTTGGCAAGAAACCTTTCTGTGCCTCTGAGTGTCACCAGGCCCTGAGCCCAAAGGACAAAAACCTGATGAGTTGTGGTTCCCACTGCAGGGGCTGCACTTGGACCTTGGCTCTGCACAGGAGAGCTCTTCGTCCCCTTTCTCTCTTTTCCTCCCTCTGGGCATGGAGGGAGCTCCTGACTTCAGTGTGTGACTCGTGTGTGCAAAGAGCAAATCTGGGCAGAATTGGGGCAGGGAGGGTTTGGGGGGACCTTGGGATCTGTGCTGGGCACAGAAGGTGTTTTCCATTGCTCTGAGACTGTCTGCTGTGGAAAGTGGATTTCATATCCAGCAGAGGAATGACTTTTGCATTTGATGGAGCTGTGACATGCCTTGGCTTTGTTGGCTGACAATAAATGAACAACCCTCTGTGTCTCGGGCAGCTCCTTCTCCAAGGAAAGCAGGTGGGATTTGGAGCCAAGGAGCTGAAAGCTGCAGGTGCAGCCTGGGCTGGAGAGAGCTCAAATTTGCACAAGGCTGCTCTGAGTGCCAGGGCTTGGATGGGGGAAATGATGGGGTGGGTGTAGGGACAGAGTCTGATTGATTGTCAGCCAGGAAGGGTCTTGATTTTCATATTTATTCAAACTGAATGAGGAGCTACTTGGATTCAGTGTCAATAGGAGACTGCACATATTGATTTATGAACAGGACAAAGACCCAACAGGACGTAAAAATGTTTTCTCACTGTCTTTTTAAATAAAAGGCATTTACTTAGAACACACTACTGAAATCTATCAAATTAAGCACAAATATTTGAACACTTTCATCAAATCAACACTTAAATCAAACTCCAGAGGCTTAGGTTCTTAAGTTGTTCTGAATGTTAATGAGCTCAGGACACTGAATTCCTGCACTGAAGAGCTGAAGGCTGAACAAGCCTCTGGAGCAGGAAAATTCAGCAGCAGCCTCCAAGTTGCTGAGGATGTCAGCAGCCCCCACTGAGGCCATCCCTGCCCAGAGACCGTGGGGGAATGGGCAGACAAGGAGAGCGTCCCTGGGGCTGGGACAGCACAACTCAGAGGCACCAGCGGCTCCAGCTGGGAAATGGAGTGTGGAATGTGGCTGGGAAAGCCCTGCCTGGGCTGGGCCAAGCAGGACACACAAGCCCTGACTCCCATCCACTAAAAAACACCTCTCTCAATGAGATATTTAAAAGAAATTGCAATTGTTTATGTACTCTGAGATGGACTCTCTAGAGAAATACCAACAAGAGATTCTCAGGAGCTCAAAACAACAAATCAGCCTTTACTGGCAACTTTAGAAAATCAGACAAGCTTTGCCAAATGATTTATTATGACACTATAGTGGTTTGACACTATAGTGGTTTTTGGTTTGTTAATTTAAGATTTTTCTAATCTGGAGATTTCTTAATTAATGTATTGATGAGTGTGGTGGGTTATAGTTTCAGTTAATTATTTATGGATTTACTTTTATTACTTTTTAAAACTCTTCTATGTCAAACTATGGCAGATATTTGATCAACAAAAAACACTTCTCAAAAACATTGACTTGGCCCATTCAACTTCACACTCTAAGCCTGGTTAACTTAATGTTAATCAAAATTTGCAGGAGCACAGAAACAGAAGAAGAAGACATAGAAAGAGAAAGACCAAAAAGATACAGAGAAGCACACAGACAGCTATCACCTCCTGGATTCCAGATGTGTTCAGATGGAAATTCCAAGAGGAGGTAGGATGAAGATGTGTGCTTGCCTTGTGGTCAGCCTTCAGTACCCCTTGGGCTTCCTGGGCCCTTCCCCCAGATGGGATTTGGGCTTATTTGGTCCCTCAGGAGCTGGGCTGGGGGCTGCAGAGGTGGCTGTGGAGCATTGCCTGTGCTGTGCCAGGGACTGGCAGACACTGCTGGGCTGGGATAGAGGCTCTGGGGGGATTGGGATTCCAGGGCAGGGCAAGGCTGGACCTGCCCCTTCCTCCCCCACACACTAAAAATTTCAAGCCAAAAATCTTCTCCAGTCTGCCACAGTAAGACAATGTTGGACGTGAAATCCCAAATCTGGCCATGGGCACCTGGCCGAGAAGGACGGCTCTTTTTCATAAAAAGGAAAGCACAGAATCTTGCCAAGTGTTTTGGGAACAGATGAGAGTGACCCTCATGAATCCACTGCCAGCCAGACTTGTCCGGGCAATATTCCTATGGGAACAATCCCTGGATACAAGGAAATTTGGAAGTGAAACTCCAATTCTGGCCATACGTGCATGGAGCAGAATGTCAGATCTTTTCCATAGGAAGGAAAGCACGGAGCACCACTGTTTCAATAGTGGATGAGACCTTCAACATGCCAAGGTCAGCCTGACATCTTGGGAGGTCAAACCAGCCAGACCTGTACTGTACAGTTTTCACAATGGTCCCACTGATTCCATGAGGCCTTGCAGTGTCACAATGGTCTCCATGGTTCCCCAGGCCCCACAATGTCACAGGACTCCTCTGTTCCATGAGCCCTGCAATGTCACAATGGACCTTTAGACCCTGGAGGTTTGCAGTGTCACAATGGTCTCATTTCGGCTCCACAGTCTCACAATGGTCCATTGATGACAGGAGGCCCTGCAATGTCACAATGGACCTTTGGCTTCATGCAGCCATGCAGTGTCACAAAGGCCTCTTGGTTTCACCAGGCCCCATAGTATGAAAATAGTCCTCTTGGTTCTGTGGTGACCCCCAGGGTCACAATGGTCTCACTGGTCCCATGAGGCCTCACAGTGTCACAATGCTTTGCTTATTCCATCGATCCTCATAGTGTCACAATGATCTCCATGTTTCCATGAGTCCCCTCAGTGTAACAATGGTCTTCTTGGCTCCATGGTGCCCCACAGTGTCGCAATGGCCCCTTGGTTCCATGAGGCTGTGAAGTGTCACAATGGCCTCTCCATCATTACATAAGGACTTGCAATGTCACAATGGACCTTTGGCTCCATGGGGTCTTGCTGTATCACAACGATCCCTAAATTCCATGGAGCCACACAGAGTCAGCACAATCCCATTGGTTCCATGAGGCCCAGCAATGTCACAGTGCTCTCCATGATTCCATGAGACCCCACAGTGTCACAGTGGTCCCTTGATCTCACAGGGCCCCACAGTGTCACAATGGTCCCTTGGTGTCAAAGGGCTCCACAGGGTCACAATGGTCCCTTGGTCTCACAGGGCCCCACATCATCACATTGATCCCTTGGTGTTGCAGGGCTCCACAGTGTCACAATGGTCCCTTGGTGTCAAAGGGCTCCATAGGGTCACAATGGTCCCTTGGTCTCACAGGGCCCCACATCGTCACAATGGTCCCTTGGTGTCGCAGGGCTCCACAGTGTCACAATTGTCCCTTGGTCTCACAGGGCCCCACAGTGTTACAATGGTCCCTTGGTTCCATGAGGCCTGTGCTGCTGCCTTTCCCCTTCCCCTTTCTCAGGTCGCCCTGCCAGCTGTGAAATGCTCCTTGGGGCTCGGTCTTGGCCAACAGCCCCTGGGCTCAGCTCCTCTGCAGCTCATCACAAACACTGTCAGCTCCAGGCACTGGTGCTGCCCAACCAGCTCCTGGTTCCTTTAGCAGCAGCCCTGGGAACTGTTTTTGTTCCCCCAGTGGCACAACATCCCTGTTCTCACACTGCCAAAGAAAGCTGTTGATGCCAATTGTGGCCAGGATGAACCATTGCTGGGACTGCAGCCCCTCTCTTGGGGCCCTGCAAACAGCGCTCCAAAAGGAGCCCTTGGAGCTCTCCTGGGCCAGTGACTCCCTCTGAGTGGGGCCTCTCCCAGCCGGGAACTCTCCCGTTTGCTGCACTCGGGGATCCTGAACAACCACAGAGCCTGGGCCGATCCTCCCACTCCTCTAGGCTCAATCCTTTGCCCTTTGCTGGGGAGATGCCAAAGGATCCACAAGTGAGCATTTCCTGCCCTCAGGGGAATTTCTCACAGGTCCTTTGCACTGACTTTTTGTGTCTGTGTGCACACAGGAGTGCCTGTGCTGGGGAAATGCGGCAGAAATGCTGCTCTCTGAGGGGTTGGAGTGCCTGGGATAGCTGAGTCAGTCAGGCCTGTAAGTAAGATTACATCATGACAAATAAATTAAGTTAAATAGTATTAAGAGGGTTTTCTTTTGCAAAGTTTACTATGTTATAAGCTAAGTTGAATATTGTTTAATGTTATTCCATTATTAAATCCTTAAGTCATTGGTTTTAAGTGAGGTTAAATACTGTTAAGCTCTGTTCTTTTCCTAAATTGTGAAGTTGAATGTATCAGTTAAGATATCAGTGAAGTCCTATTAAGTTTGACCTCTGTCAAGCTTTTATTTCTTTATTCATTTTATCCTTGCCCTCACTGCCCTTGTGTCTCACACACACTGGGACAGTTCTCAGCTCATTTCTGGTTTGATTGCCTGGATTTGGTTTGGTTTTGTTGTTGCTTTGTTTCTTTGGTGTGCTTGAAGTGTCCAGTCAGGAGCAGAGTGACTCTTGCCAAGGAACTCTGTGCTGCTGTCCCTTAATATAAAATCTGGTTTTTGCTGCTCCCTTGCTGGGGATTTTTTCCGGTGCTCTCAAGGCCTCGTTTGTAACAGGATGAAGGAGCCCTGGCCCAGGCTGTGGCCCTGGGGGACACAGGGACACTGCTGGGGGGTCCCTGTCCTTCTGTCCCACCCCCAGGACCCCGGCCCCCTGTCCCTGTGTCAGGCTCTGGGGTTGATCTCGTGGAACATCCTCTGGGGGAGGCTGTGGGGCCAGGGGCAGGGGGATCCAGGGGGACAGGGGACCCTGCTGTGCACGAGCAGGTTCTGACTGCTCTGGGGGAAGCTGTGAGGGGGGCCAGGGCAGAGTGACCTCCCCAGTGACCTCACACAGCCCCTGTGATGTCACAGTGCCCCTGTGATGCCACACAGCTCTTATGCAATGTCACACAGCCACCAGTGATGTCACAGCCCACTCTGGCTTGTCACACAGCCCCTGTTATCTCACACAGCTAACTATGAGATGTCACCCTATGATGTGCCACATCTGCTTTGTGATGTCATAGAAGTCCCTGTGATGTCAAAACCTGCTCTATGATGTTACACAGCCACCCAGTGATGTCACAACCCACTCTCTGATTTAACAGAGCCACTCTCGATAATGGCAGAGTCTGCTCTACTGCCTCAAACTGCAGCGGTGTGTATGTGGCCACTAAGGCGAAGTCCGGCTAGCTGAGGTGGCCGACACCCCAACTGCATAAAGTGCCAACCCCCTTTGGCATCCTGGCCTCAGGCTGGGCTGGATTGCGGACTGGACTCACTGCTTAAGGACGAGAAGGAAGGAGCTGGACATTTGCTGGGGGGGGGGGCTAAACTTGGTTTATTGGAAAGCCCGCGATGCCCCAGCGAATGACCAAGAACAAAGGGTGCTTAGGGGTTATAAAGGGAAGGAGTGGACCCGGGAGGGGTTTACAGAAGACCAATAGGGGGAGAAGAGGGGATGAACTTAATAAAAATGACATAGTGGAGAGCCCAATAGGTACCAGGTATGGGAGGGGGCCCCGGGACCACAGCCAACCACAACCCCCAAAGAGGAGAAGCTTCTGGAATACTAGGTGGAGTGGGGGGTGATTGACTTGGCCCAGGGAGGAGAAAAAGCATACATATAAGGGAAAAAGGGGAGGAGGAATTATATAACCTAGAAGATTGACAATAGAACTGGCAGGGCTGTGGCGGGAAAACTGAGGAGGGCAGAACCATTTTACACAAAATGGGGGGGAGCAGATACATAAAATGGGGGAGGAATTAAATGAACTTAATGAACACACTACAACATCTCCCCATTTTTTACCAAATAAAGATAAAAGAACGGGAAAGTCCATGTAAAACTGAAAAGTCCAAGTGAAATAACTTAAAAGGCTGTGACTCGCGGCTGGTCTTCACAAGTGCCTTTGTGTTCTGAACATAGTCCATCGGCCCATGAGTAGCTGGATGTTGGACCGGTAGCCCCCATCTCCTCTGCAGCTTGCCTCTGAAGAGAGGTTGAAGGAGAGGGGTCGCTCCTTTCCCTGAGCTCGTTGCAAGGAACAGTGGCACGCGGCGCTGTCAGTTTTTTCCGGACTAGTTTGCGAATCAGGGGGGTGAAAATCAAGAGTTGGGGAAATGTACTAAAAGACAAAAAGGGAACAGTTAGACACAAAATACTTAAACAGATGGTTCTGCCCCAAATATCCAACTTAAATTTGAAATCAACGGTGAGGGAGCTGGAATAGAGGATTGGGACTCGAAGGATGACAAAAAGTCAAGGGGTGGAGGGGAGGAAGGAGGAGAGGGTTCCTCGGACACCGTCAGGAGTACTGGAGAAAAAGATGGAGCTTGGTGAGAGGGCTTCCTCCGACGCCGCCAACATGCCTGCTGGACCTGTGGTATCGCCTCCTTTTGTGTCCTCTGTTTCGGGACGAAGGGCCTGACCCATTTTGATGGTATCCACCTGGGGCCTGAGGGAGTGGACACGCAAGCATATCCCCTCCCCCAGGTCACCAGGTCAAAGGGGCCCTCCGTCCGCCAGGTCTCTGGATCCTTGACTAGAACCGGAGGCCTGGTTTTAGGCTGCAGCTGCTGGTGGCTGCCGAAATGCCGGACCACTGGAGGATTTTGGTTGTCGAATGAGCAGTTTAAGAAGTTGAGAGTGTACAGTGCTCTCGACAACCGGACGTGGGGGGTCTCCACCTTCATTGCCGCTTGCTGACGGGATAAGATCTTCTTCAGGCTCTGGTGGGCCCTCTCCACCATGGCTTGGCCTGTCGGGGAATAGGGGATGCTGGTCTTATGCACTATTCCCCATTGCTGCAGGAAGCTCCGCAGCTCCTTGGATGTTTATGCTGGGCCATTATCGGTTTTTATGGCCCTAGGGATGCCCAAGACAGCAAATGCCAGAAGCAAATGCTTTTGGACATCCGCCGCCTTTTCCCCTGCGTGGGCAGAAGCATAGATAGCCCCAGAAAAAGTGTCCACTGAGACATGGACGTAACACAATCGACCAAAAGACGGGATATGTGTTATGTCCATCTGCCACACCTCACAGCTCGCCAAACCTCGGGGATTAGCCCCTGCGGCAATGGCGGGCATCTGATCTTTTTGGCATTGGGGACATGTGGCCACTATTGCCTTGGCCTGTTCCTGCGTTAGATTGAATTGCCGAACCAGGCCAGGCGCGTTCTGGTGGAAGAGTTGGTGGCTGATCTTAGCCTGGCCGAACACATCTGGGAGTGGGCCCTGCGTGACAGCAGCCGCGGCCAGGGAATCAGCACGTCGGTTGCCTTCAGCAATAAACCCAGGCAGGTCAGTGTGCGATCTTACATGCATTACATAAAATGGATGCTCGCGATGGGAGACTAAATCAACGAGCCTATTAAGTAACTCAAATAATTTTTTGTTGGTGACCTCTTGTAGAACTGCAGATTGAGCTCTGGACACTACACCAGCAACATAAGCGGAATCTGTGACCAAATTGAAAGGTCCTGGGAATCTCTGGAATGCCCTGACGACAGCATCCAACTCAGCGATTTGAGGAGAAGCCTCCAGAATGGCAACATAAGTCTCCCACTGCTGAGTCTGAGGATCCTTCCAAGTCATCACTGACTTGTGGGATGCTCCAGACACGTCTGTGAAAACTGTCACGGCATCCAGTGGCTCCCTGCTCTGGACCTTTTTTAGAGATAATTTAAACTCCGAATTAAATAATTTGTGGGCCGGCCGATCTACCGCAATGCGCCCAGTGTAACTGTCCAATGCAAACTGGAGCTCTTCATTAGTTTGCAGCAGTTCCTCAAAGGTCTTCAATTTTAACTGGCCCGATTCCAATTTAATTGGGATATGAATGCATGCAAAATCGCATCCTGCCAGCTCCCTGATCCTTGATCTTGCTTTTAGGATCAGTTCGGCTACCAACTCCTGTGGCCTTGTCATCCTTTTGGACCGGTGGTGGCTCAGAAAGACCCACTCTATGATTAAGAGCTTATCTCCTGAGCCTTGGTCCTTTAAACTTTCGTCCCACTGATGGATGATGCCATGGAGGTGTGGCAACTTTCCCAGTACAATAAATTTGAAAGGCAGGCCCGGATGGTAGCGGTGGGCCTGCCTGGCCGAAATAGCCTTTTGGATTTTCTCCAAAGCTACCTGTGCCTCTGGGGTAAGAGCCCTAGGGGAACTAAGCCCCTCTCCCCCTTTCAACAAATTGAAAAGGGGGGCCAGGTCCTCGGTAGAAATGCCCAGCCAGGGTCTCACCCAGTTTAAAGACCCACACAGTTGATGGACATCCGCTAGGGTCTGGACTTTCGTCCGAATAGCCAATTTCTGCGGAACAATGGTCCGCTTCGTAATTTCGAGGCCCAGGTACTTCCAAGGCGGCATCCGTTGAATCTTTTCCTGCTGGAGCTCGAACCCTGCAGCAACCAACGCATTGGTTGTCAGGTCCAGCGCATGGGCAAGTAGACTGTGGTCAGGCGCACACACGAGGATGTCGTCCATATAATGGTGAATCACGACGGCATCCCCGAGGGCTGTACGTATAGGGGACAACAGCGAAGCAACGTACCACTGGCAGATCACCGGGCTGTTCTTCATTCCTTGTGGAAGAACCCGCCAGTGGTAGCGCTTGGCTGGGGACTCACGGTTGATGGATGGAACCGTGAACGCAAAACGCGGGGCATCGTCAGGGTGAAGAGGAATTTGAAAAAAGCAATCCCTTATATCTATCACAGCCAGATTCCAGTTTTGGGGGAGCATTGCTGGGGAGGGCATCCCTGGCTGGAGAGACCCCATGTCAACAATTTGGTCATTAATTTGTCTGAGGTCGGTCAGGAACCGCCACTTATCTTTGTTGGGCTTTTTGATTACAAATACTGGTGAATTCCATGGAGACATCGTCTCCACGATGTTGCCCTTAAGCAGCTGCTCCTGAACGAGCTCATTGAGCGCCTTTAATTTCTGTTTATTAAGTGGCCACTGCAAGACCTGTACTGGTTTATCAGTCAGCCAATTCAGTTTCCAGGTCCGGCGCTCCTCAGTGGCCACTGCCCGAAAAACCTGGAGAGCCTTAGGTAGGTCAATTCTGGCTCCCCACTGGGCTAGTAGGTCTCTCCCCCAGAGAGGCTCGGTGAAATCCAATACAAACGGGCGTACAGAAGCCAATTGCCCGTCTGGCCCCGTGATTTGAACAACACTCCTTGATTGTTTGGCCAATTGAAGCCCTCCAACACCCTGAATCGTGCCGGCGGCATTTTGCAAGCCCCAATGTGACGGCCACTCCTGAGAGGGAATGATCGTCACATCTGCCCCCGTGTCCAATAGACCCCTCACGATCTTTCGGTCCCCGCCCAACGCAAGCTGACAAGTCAGGCGGGGCTTCTCCCTCCCCACTACCTGCGCCTAGGCCACTGTCGGAGGCGATGACTACTCCGTGGACTTCTTCCAATGATCCTCTTCTGGAACTGGAATGGCCTGGGCGATGACCTGTCCTTTGGGGAGGAAGAATGGGGGTCGGACACAGTACAGCCCTACCGCGAAACGGTCCCGATCAGTAGTAACCAAACCCGGGACGATGTAAATGTCTCGCGGCGTGTGCTTTGTGTCCCCGACGATGGTCCACCTGCAACGTCCTAATTTCCTCCAGCGACCAGGATGTTGCAGGTCGACAGACACCAGCTGTAAATTACTATCTGGGAGATGGAGGTCCCTAGTGAGCTGCAGCCTGTAAGGGGAAACAGAGAACATGGTGTTAATGGCAGGTTGCGGCTGAATACCACAGGTATGGTGTGTCAAGTCCGATAAAAAGGTCAAATCCGGCAAAGCATGCGGCGGTTCTCCCATCTCTCCTCTCTCCCCGCTAGATGTTCTGTTGCCCGCCACACTTCTGTCTTCGCGCAGGGAGGGGCTGCGCTCATGGCCTAGTTTTTTTGGGCCACTTTTTCACCTCTCTCCTGCTTCCTCCTGTATTCGAGGTAGTCTAAACGCATGGGGCATTGGGGCATCCAATGCCCTATTTTGCCACATAAGTGGCAGGGGTGGGTGGCCGCTGATCTTCTGCCGGACCCTGGTGTTGACGGTCCGGCGACGGGGGCAGCTTCTACTTCACCGAAGTCAGGCTCCGGGCATTCGGCAAGGGCTACGGATGTTCTTTTGGAGCGCGATGTCAAGGGAACCATATTAACCACAGCCTCTATCATCGCCTCTACTGTTGGCGGGGGACTCCGAGGGAGAGTTTTGATGGCCCTCCTGCATTCAGCGTTGGCATTGTTGTACGCCATCCTACGAAGCATGGTCTCCCTCTCGCTGTCCCCGGTCACCTGCGCCTCTACATAGCGGTAGAGGCGCTCGATAAAGGCCATGTATGGCTCCTGCGCCCCTTGCCGAATTTCCTCATCTTCCCACTGCGATGTTACAACAGCTAACTTGTAGAAGGCTCGCTCAGCTGCCTTGGCGGCCTCTACCAGCTGTTGTGGGAAGAGAGCCTTGGCCTGAGCTGCCCCCTCTGCACATTGCCCCTCGCCCACCAGATGGTCTTGGGAAACCACCAGACCATCCGCGTCATGAGATGTTGCAGGATTCCCCCAAAGAATTGGGAGAACCTCCAAGATCTCCCTCCTCCATTCCATCACCCAGACCCTAAACTCCATAGGTCTCGTAAGGCTGGAGAAGAGGGCTCTCAGGTCCGCAGGCACCAGATCTCCCTGCGCAAGGGCATTACGGAGCATCCCCCGGAAGTACTCAGACTCGTGGGAGTAATCCTTCTGCGCCTTGCACAGTTCCTTGATCCGGGCCTGTGCAAATGGCACCCATTGGGCCTGGGAGCTCCCATCCCCACTTAGGTGATACGTGACTGGGGCGGCTTCCAATAAAGGTGCCTGCCCCGGCTTACGGTCATCCACCCCCCCCCCCCCCCCGGAACACAAAGCGTGGGAACCGGAAGCGGGAGCGTGGGAACCAGAACAGGAGGAGGTTGAGGCGGGGTCTGGCAGAGAGGCAGGATGAGGGCATGGGCGCGGCACACCACCCCGCTCCGCCCCCTGGGTGTTGTTTGGAGGTGGAGCAACATGCGAAGGAGGAGCAGGGGAGGAGACACCGGGGGGCGGAACTGTAGGAGGGGTATAAGGAGGAGTCTTGGGAGGAGCCAAGGGTGGAGGAAAGGGTGGGAAAGAGGGAGGAGCCAAGGGAGGGGCAACAGGAACCATGGGAGGGGTAACAGGAGAAGGGGTTGGGTCAGGGGGAAGGAAGGGGTTGGCCTTGGGAAGGAAAGGATTGGGCGGAGAAGAGGGAACAGTGGCGGGAACGACCTCGTGGTCCCTGTCATTTTGGACTCCATAGGAGCCATTTTGTGCGTCATCATCAAACCGAACAACTCTTGGAGAAACAACTGGGGACTCAGGGACAGGGAGAGAGGGATCGGGAAGAGAACTCCAAGGGGCCTGGCCAGGGTCCCTTGAAGGGGGAGGCCGAGCAGGTCGAGGGGGAGCAGGGGCAGGATGGACCCCCTGCCTCTTGTCGGCCTTCAGGATCCCCCTCGAGGGCTCCTGCCTATGGGTAGAGGGTAAGGACCGAGGGGTAGGGGTAACCGAACCGGGAAAACCAGGGATTAAACTAGAACTTGAGGGACTTTTCTTCAACCCCCCTGATGTGCGGAGTGTGGCATGCACTCTGCGCACCCAGTAAGCCACGGTTGCCAGGATGGTTTCCCCAGAGTCAATGGCATTATCTAATTTGGCCACAACAGCTGCCCAAAACCGTGGCTCCCTAACAATCTCTGGGGAAACCTTGGGGAATTGAGAAAAGACCAATTTTACCAACAACTTCAACTCTTTCTTGGGGGCTTGGTGACCTCCCCCAAGCAACAAACTTTTAACAACATTATAAACTCCTTTTTGGGATTTGCTCATACTAGCACCCATAGTGACTCCTAAGGTACCTGAAAGAGAGAATACCTTAGAAGGAGCAAAAACCCTTGATGGAAAATTCCACCTGCCCGAGGAGAAAGAAAACTAAAACAAGAAGACACGCCGCCGGACCCCTGCTCCCCCCACTGTCCTCAAGTCTGAGGGTTCACTGAGGGGAAAGAAAGGAATTTAGGTGGTAGGACCTGGCCCCAAGTCTGGGGAAGCAGACCCCACAGGAAAGGGAAAACAACAAACGATAGGGGTGAGGACTGTCCCCAGAAGAACACCCCGCGCCAAGAGGCCCCCCGCCCCGGACAGAGAGAAGGCAGAGCTTCCCCGCGCCCGCCGGCACGAATTCCAAAAGACAGCAAAACACGCCGCAGAGAGAGACAATGCAGCTGTGTATACTGCTTTTAAAATTCCCGGGCAGCAGCAACAGGGAGCTGGGACACGCCCTGCCGAGCCGAGGCAGGCACAAAGGCTCCCCTGCCGTGGAATGCAGCCCCCCCGCAGAGTCGAGAGCCACGCCACGTGGCAGGCACCAGGCCCCCCTGTGCCACGTGGCAAAAAGGCACGCGAAAAGCGGTGAGGGTGGGGAGCGGCCCCAGCGCGGCGAACCGAGCGCAAAAACCGCCCCGCGCTGAAAAAACCCGCGGCAGCCGCCCGACGCCGCTCCGAGAGCTTGGAGCTCGCCCTGCCGCGGCGAGCAGGGACGCCGCACGCGTGAAAAAGCGCCGAGAGAGAATTTCCCCCAGCCCCGAGCGGCGCCCGGGAACCAGCCCCCAAGGGAAGAAGGGTCGGGAGCGCTCCCCAGCGCAGGGAGGGCTCCCAGGGAAAATTAAAAAGGCAGGGGGGGTAACCACCGAGTCCGGGGCTCACCAAACCCAGCAGCGGTACAAACGAAAATTCAGGCGGATGGTTTCTCGTCTCGAAGCCCTCCTCAGGTGCGGGGAGTTGCGGCTTCGAATCCCCCGGGAGCGCCGCCCCTAGAACGGAGCCTGCTACAACCTGGGGTAGCTGGACGGCCAAAGGAAAATTGTATTTCCAATCCGCGGGGTCCGGTGGTCAACTGTCCAGAAGTCCACTTCAGGCCCCAATGTTGGGCGCCAACTGCAGCGGTGTGCATGTGGCCACTAAGGCGAAGTCCGGCTAGCTGAGGTGGCCGACACCCCAACTGCATAAAGTGCCAACCCCCTTTGGCATCCTGGCCTCAGGCTGGGCTGGATTGCGGACTGGACTCACTGCTTAAGGACGAGAAGGAAGGAGCTGGACATTTGCTGGGGGGGGGGGCTAAACTTGGTTTATTGGAAAGCCCGCGATGCCCCAGCGAATGACCAAGAACAAAGGGTGCTTAGGGGTTATAAAGGGAAGGAGTGGACCCGGGAGGGGTTTACAGAAGACCAATAGGGGGAGAAGAGGGGATGAACTTAATAAAAATGACATAGTGGAGAGCCCAATAGGTACCAGGTATGGGAGGGGCCCCGGGACCACAGCCAACCACAACCCCCAAAGAGGAGAAGCTTCTGGAATACTAGGTGGAGTGGGGGGTGATTGACTTGGCCCAGGGAGGAGAAAAAGCATACATATAAGGGAAAAAGGGGAGGAGGAATTATATAACCTAGAAGATTGACAATAGAACTGGCAGGGCTGTGGCGGGAAAACTGAGGAGGGCAGAACCATTTTACACAAAATGGGGGGGAGCAGATACATAAAATGGGGGAGGAATTAAATGAACTTAATGAACACACTACAACATCAAACTATGATGTCACAGACAGCTTTGTGATGTCACAAACCCCTCAGTGATGCCACGAGACCTTTTCTGTGATATCATACTGGGACAGTTTAATGTCACAGCACATACTTTGAACCTCACAGCCCGCTCTATGATGTCATCCAGCCATGCCATGGTGTCAAAGCCTGCTCGGTGATGTCACAAAATCCCCTCTATGATGCTGTAGCTGCTCAGTGACTTCCACAACAAACTCTCAGATGTCATAGACCAATCTGTTGACTTCAAAATTGCTTCCTAGAGCAGTATATTCTAATAATTGATAAAGCTCTGAACTATGGAGTCAATAACTCGCGTTAAAATCTTTCTGTCCGATCATAATCAGAATCAATCAGAGCTGTATTCATATAAATATATCTGGTATTCCATCATTAATCCTGTGGGACAAATTGGGTTAAAGTTCAATTCCACCTGTCCAATCTTTTACACATAAACCTTTGAGAAATTCTTGGGCTGGGATTGGATCCAGCTGTTCCCAGTCTCCTGTCTTTGAAGGAATTTTAGAAGTCTAGGGGTCCTGCAGGGGTTTGAGGATCCATGGTGGCTTTTGGGTGTACTTTCTGCACCTCAGGTCTCAGCAGGAGTTTCTCCAATAAAGAAATAAAGCTTTTGCCTGAAGCTCCCACTGTGCCCATGACAGGAACCCTGTGAGTGTCTGGGACATCCTGGCTCTTTGGCAGCCTGGGGACTCCTGGGATGTCACCGTGGAGCCCCCGTGAGTGCCTGTGACAGATTGGTGCCTTTACAGCCCAAGGTGACCTGGAATGTCACCATGGAATGGCTGTGACTGCCTCTGACCACACAGCTCTTTACCATCCCCAGAAGTCCCTGGGAGGTCTCCATGGACCCCCTGTCTCTGCCTGTGACATTCCAGCTCTGGAACAGCCTGGAGACTCTTGGAAAGTCCCCATGGAACCCCTCTGAGGGCCTGTGACAAATCTGATCCTTCGCAGGAAACCATCACAAAGACCCTGTTGCTATGGTCAGTTTCCATGGCAACCATCACCAGCTCCCTGTTGCTATGGTCAGTTTCTGTGGCAACCATCACAAACCCCCTGTTGCTATGGCCAGTTTCTATGGCAACCATCACAAACCCCCTGTTCCTATGGTCAGTTTCTGTGGGAACCATTACAAGACCCCTGTTGTTCTACTCAATTTCAATGGCAACAATCACCAGATTCCTGTTGCTATGGTCACTTTCTATGGCAACCATCACCACGATCCTGTTGCTGTGGTCAGTTTCCATGGCAACCATCACCCACCCCTGTTACTATGGTCAGTCCCTAGGCAGCTCCATGGAGACTCCATGCCAGGGATGGTTGCCATGGACACGAATTCAGGCATTCAGCCAGAGCCCGTTACCATGGCAACCATTGGCAGCCCCATCCCCAGGCTCATGGAATCTCAGAACCACAGAATTGGCTGAGGGACCCATGAGGATCGTCCAGTCCAACTGCTGGCCCTGCACAGGACACCCCAACAATGCCAGCCTGGGCCTGGCAGCGCTGTCCAAACGCTGCTGCAGCTCAGAGAGCCCTGGAGCTGGGACCCTTCCCTGGGGAGCCTGGGCAGAGCCTGCCCCAGCAGCCTCTGGGCAAAAACCTTTTCCTGACATCCAACCTGAGCCTGCCCCAACTCACCTGCAGCCGTTCACTCCACTCCTGTCCCTGGGGACTAGAGGGAAGAGGTTCCCACAGCCCCAGCCAGGGACCCGCTCCCAAGGCTGTTGCCATGGCCACCAGGGCTGGGACCAGCTGGGATGCTCGGTTTCCACCTGCTAGGGTTCAGGAATGGGATTCCCCAATTTCCTGCTACCGCTAAAACCGCGCTGCCCTCACTGCCCTCCCGCCTCCCATGGAAAGCACAAAAGGCAAAGATCCCAGGCTGGGATAAGAACAATACACTGAGAACACTAACGAGATAAGCAACAAACAAAAACATAAACAATATTGATAACAGAAGGGACTGTTCACAGGGAAAACTCAACAAAAGTCACTGGGTCTTCCTGGCCACAATTTCCCCTTCCTGGAAATTTCACCCTTTTCCTCAGGGAGAGAGAGAGTCCATTTCCTGCTCCTGGCAATGACCTGAGGTTGGAGTGAATGTAATGACATGGCCATGGCCAGACCCTCATGTTTTTCCATCCCACATCATGTCATTGGCAGGGACAGGAAAAGCTACAGGTGTCTTCCCAGCATGGATCATGGGGAACATGGATCATCAGGGCTCTTCCCAACGTGGATACTCCAATGATTGGAGCTGGGGCAGTGCACAAAATCCTCCTGCGCTTGGGGCATTGGAAGCCTTCCCTTGCCAGTGCCTCCATTGGTGACTGGTCAAGTGAGAGCTCTGGGTGAAGCTCTTCCCACACTGGGGACACTCGTAGGGCCTCTCCCCTGTGTGGATGTGTTGGTGGATGATGAGGGTGGACTTTTGCTCAAAGCCCTTCCCGCAGTTGGGGCAGAGGAAGGGCCTCTCCCCAGTGTGAATCTGCTGGTGCTGGAGGAGATTGGAGCTGCTCTGAAACCTCTTCCCACAGGTGGGGCACTCATAGGGCCTTTCCCCAGTGTGGATGCGCCGGTGCCTGATGAGGTGGGAGTGGCGCTTGAAGCCCTTCCCACATTCAAGGCAGCGGAAGGGCCTCTCCTCTGTGTGAATCTCCTGGTGCTGGAGGAGACTGGAGCTGGTCCAAAACCTCTTCTGTCACTCGGGACACTCGTAGGGCCTCTCCACGGTGTGGATGCATTGGTGGGTCGCAAGGGTGGATCTGTAGCTGAAGCCCTTCCCACACTCCCCACACTCATAGGCCCATTCCCCGGTGTGGATCATCTGGTGGCTGATCAGGGTGCTGCTCTCCCTGAAGCTCTTCCAACACTCCAAGCACTTGTGGGGCTTCTCCCCATCACGAAGCTGATCACTGACCACCAGCTCTGAGCTCTGGCTGAAGCTCTGTTCACCTTCCTGGCACAGGGTGGGTCTTTCCTCCTCAGAGGACACTGTGCTGGGTTTGCAGCCCCTCCTCCTGTGGGATCTCTGGGGATTTTCCTGCCCATTGGATTCCTGTGCCCTGGAGTCACTCATAAAAGCCTCTTCCTCCAGGTTCTTCCGCGGGGATTTTTCCTCCCTGGTCTCCATCCTCAGCTTCTTGTCTGGGGGAGGAAAGACAAGGAGAGGATGTGATTTGGCTCCATGCCACAGGGAAGGGGAAAGAGATCCCCCCAGTGTATCCCTGGCAGGACAGTGTTTGCAGCAGGGTTATCCTGCAGCCGGGGGCTGTGCTGGGCTGGAAGATGGAGCAGGAGAGAGGCGAAAAGGGGCACTGACTTCTTCCTCACTTGCCCAGGTGTCCTGGGGATCCTTTCTGTTCCTAACAGGCTCCTTTTCTATCTGGCAAAGGTATGGAAATGGGAAATCCTGTTTTGGGAGGAAAACAAGGAATGAGTACATTGAGTTTTGCTCTGGGTTTGAAGGCAAACCTGGGAAAGGGTCTAAGCCATAATCACAATATAAGAGGAAAATGAAGATCAAGGCAATGATACAGAAACACTGCCTTAAACTGACAGAGTCAGGATATAACCTGACACCCTGTTGGTCACGGTGGTGGCAGCAGTCCCATTAAATGGTGGCTGCAGTCCTGTGGGAGAGGTGAACGTGGTTCTGTCAGAGCAGTGATCCTGCAGAAGGGTCTGGTCTTCCTCTGGAGGTCCAGTGGTAGTTCTGGAGCTCTTGTCCTCTGGGAATCCAGTAGGCAAACTGTCCCTGGTATTTCCAGCCTCTGATTATATCCAGGTAGCAATGCTTGGTTCCTCCCCCTGGGCGGAGCATCCCGCAATGGGATGATGGAATTTTATCAGTCCTGCAGAGACACTCAATGGCCCATTCACAGAAGATATCTCCCCTGGAGTGTGTTATCAGGGCTGAGTAATGGAAGAGATAAAGAACACTGCCCCACCTGTTTATAGTAGTTGATGAAGTTGGGGATTGAAAACATGCATGTGGTTAAATCTTGCATTGCAACCTGAAACAGCAGGGTAATCCCTGCTCAGGGGATGAACACCACCCCCCTTACCCAAACTGGCTCAGCTGTATAACCCCCACCCTGGGAAGGCCACACACACAGGGGACAATGTCACACTTGGCCCCCTTCAGGGGAGGTCTCGTTCCCTTGTCACTCATCTTTTCTCTTTCTTTCCACCTCACTCTCTACCTCACATTTACTGTTCAATAAAATCCTTTTTGGATTTGGTCGCGCTAGCACCTTAATTGGGGCAGAGGCATCTCTCTAACAATTTTCTTAACCATATTGCCATATCATTTTGGTGCAGTGAGTTCAGGGCACTGTTGTCTGACCCCAAGTGCCTTTGACAACAGCATGGTTCCCTCCATTCAGGAGGTTGTGGTTCTTGCTGGAAGAACTCTTGAAATCTTGGACCAAGTCGCTCCTTCCTCCTGCGGTACTTATGGGAGAAATAATGAGGAAAATGGCTTTTATGGGTGGCCAGTGTAAAGAAAATAATTTGTTGTCTTTCCTTATAAAGTTGTTAAAATCATTGGAGGAAATGGAGCAAATGTTACCAGTGAGACTGACAAGGTTCATTCACCCCATGGTGAGGAACACAAGGCGGCTAAAAATCCCAGAAGAAGCCCAGCTCAAGTAGCTAAATTTCCGAATAGGTCCTGAATTCCCAGGCTTGGGGGCTTTACCAAATGTGCAAATAATTTTTCTTTTTTATCCCTGTCACCTTTGTGACTGCTACACAGAGCTTTCCCTTCCTTTTAATAATCTGTATTGGGCCAAATTTCCACTTTCCTTTTTTTGAAACCTTCCACCAGCTGAGCTGGAGATGTGCAGGAAGCAATGAATATTGGAATTGCCACATCACTTCTTGGAATGTAAGTTTATTCATATTTGGGATTTGTTTGCGCTTTCATCGCAAGTTACTTTTGGGAAGAGCATATATTCTTCAAAGTGATTTATGCAGAGTCAAGTTTGATTTCTGCCAAGTTTATTTTGTCCAGTGCCCAGAGGATGCTCAAGGGGTCTCTGTGCCTCTCACACTGGGGGATGCTTGGGAGGGGCTTGGGGGGGTTTTTCCTGTCCCTGTCACCCCAGGCCATTCCTCAGGGGGTGTCCCTGTCCCTGTCACCCCAGGCCATTCCCCGGGGCGTGTCCCTGTCCCTGTCACCCCAGGCCATTCCCCAGGGGGTTTCCGTCATTCTCACTCCTGTGCCAGGGGGTGCTCGGGGCAGTCTCTGTCCCTCTCAGTCCAGGGGATGCTCGGGGGTCTCTGTTCCCTCACCCTGGGGGATGCTCGGGGGTCTCCATCCCTCTGGCCTCAGGCAATGCCTGTGCAGGGCTGGAGACCAGGGGATCTGTGTCTCTCTCACGGATGAGGGTGCTCAGGGCTGGGGGGGTTCTCCGACCTTCTCACACCTGGGGAGGCCATGGGGGGGTCTCTGTCCCTCTCAGCCCTGGTGTGACCCCACCCAAACATCATCGGGGTCAGAGGGACAGAGACACCCCCAAACCCCCAGAAGGGCTGAACCTGGAATTTGGTTTGGGGCTGAGGATTTAGGAAGGGGCTAGAATTGGGGCTGGCCTTGGAGTTGGGACTGAGATTTGGATTAGAGCTGGGATTGCGGTTAAAGCTAGACATGGGATTGGCTTTAGGGCTGGGGTTGGGATTGGGTCTGGGGATAGATGAGTTTGGGACTGGGATGAGATTAAATACAGAACTGTGAGTGTGTCTAAACATGGAGTGAGACTGAGACCAGGATTGTTGTCCGATTGACAGATGACACAAAACTCGGATAAGTTTTGTGGGTGCTTTATTAAGGGCCCGGGGAACTGGGGGACTCACGTCCCAAAATCCCAGCCCCCGAATTCACGTATGGGCGCTTCCCTCTTATACATGCGATTCATAACAAAGTCTCCAAGAAACAGTTTCCCGTTCCCCTTGCCTAGTCTCTAAGAAACAGTTCCCCGTACCCCTTGCCTGGTCACAGACCCCTTATGATACATTCCTTGGTTCACAAACAAGATCATTAATCCTCTGCTTATCTTATTCTAAGAGCATTGTATGCTGCCTCCAGACAGGTTAGCATTCTTACTTTCCTGCACTAGTTTAATTATTTATTAAATCCCTAAGACTGCCTGCTAGGTAACACACAAAACCCAACACACACTTTCAACGGCTACAAAACTACTTTTTAACAAACCAGTTCACACACAACTCACTATAATTAAATATTTTGCTAAATTTCATTTCTTTTCCAACATTTCCCCCCTTTTGAGCATCCTTCAGTCCTGCTGCAAGGATGCTCAATCAACAGTAACATCTTCATAACGAGGTGGGGAGTGTTCTTCATTCTGCCGCCCACGGGTCATCGCCTTCAGCAACCGGAGAGATCGCCTCTTTTCCTTTTTGATCACACCTAAGAGGCATCTATATACAATCCATATAGTCACTAAAAATACTAAAAACATTAGTACATACTGTATAGCAGACGTAATCCAGCCAGACAGGTGAAGCCCCAAAGAATCAAATACTGCTCCTATCCAATTATGCTGTGCTTCCTTTTCAATTTCCTTGGTTTTTGTTTCCACTTCTGCCAGTTGAGAAATATCTTTCTCAACTTCAAGTGTAACATTTGGAATGTGTACACAGCAATGATCTATTCTCCTACTCAGGTAACCACAAACTCCATGTTCCTTTAACAGTAGCAAATCCAATGCCATTCTGTTTTGTAGGATCATTCTTGATGTAGCTTGCAATTGCAAATTTAGATCTTTAAATCCCTTCTTAGTAGCTGCTGCCAACCTTTCTGTCTGTCCTAACAAATTGTTGAGCATTTCCCTGTTTCGATATGTCATTACCGGAGGGAATAATGACTCTAATATCCATCCAAATTGCGCTCCTGAGCCAGGTTCATGCCACTGCTCCTCTAGGGATTCTTCCCTCTTTCTGAGTCCTTTCCTTTGGATCAATCTATTCTGTTTCCAGTATGGACACAATGTGGGAACCCCTAGGGTGATTTGTGTTACTGATCCATCTAGAGGTAAATGTGTGGTCCACTGTCCATGTCCCAACACCCAGACTAGATTTCCAGGGCTATGCACAGTAGTATATCTGCAATCTATAGGTCCATCCATGGACTCTCTGCTAACCGTGTGATCATACCCCCTACACTCGCATCCCCACTTTAATGCCATTTTCACCGGTACCAATCCAATTCGGTCTTCCGGTGTATCACATGTAAAAACCTCAGTACAATTCCAATCCTCTTTCTGCGGTCTGAACTCTCGGGAAGATGTAGACATGATAAGGGCCCTATAATGTGACTGATTCTTTACTCCTGACCATTGGATGCACCATTGTACTTCCCCAAGGTAATTATAGTGTTCCAAAACACTAGGTCCCCATAATGTCTTCCAACTATTCCAGATGTCAAAATTCTGTGTGACATTCTGACAACTCATCTCATTTTGTTGGGATTTCATTCTTATTCGTACTGTATTGCATGGCTCATCTATTGGGGTTGCAATTAAACACCTCCTGGTATTTTGAATCCAACCATAATGATTGGATTTCTTTTCACATTCCTCTCTAGTCATAGCCCGAATGGTCATACACAAATCCCTCCATACATCTACTGGTTTGGGAACTGACTGGCAGGACCATGAAACATTCTTGAATGTTTCAGGCATTTTGGTTACCGGTATTATTCCCCAGGGAATTGGTTCACCTGCAGCCTGTGGTAATGGCAGGCAAGCTGTTATTTTAGTCACATTCTGCATGATCCCAAAATCTCTGATTAATCCTACCACTAAATTTTTCTGCTCAGTATTTCGTTCTATCGTATCATTAACCTCCGGTCTACTGCTACCGTGTCTCTGTAAGGATAACATCATTCTGTCATGCCTCCACCATGCATTTCCTATTCTAGGATTAGTGACACTCGACCACCCACAACCTTTGCCTTCCTTCCCCCACCAATTGGTCCCGTCCTCTATTCTGTCCCAGGTCAGTTCCCTATTTTGCTTCCACCATTTGACCCAAAGGTTCCTTTGATATCTTGATCTTACTAGGAAGGAACAATTTATTCTGAGAGGTGGCCCATCCCACATGTCCACTGCCACTGATGCTGGATTAACCTTTATGTTTTCAGCACGATCCCCTGTCCATGGCAAAACCCTCATACTCACTCTTTTGTAATCAAAACTATCCCGTATTTTGACCAAACATGTATATTCTCCCGTATCGTTTGTGGTTACCTTGGTAAGATTCAGTACCGTGTTTCCTTGTTGTTTATCCTGATCCCAACCGACTCCTATCTTGCCTCGGCTTCTTTCAGCCCCCCATTGCCATATTGCAATAACTTCACCGGCCTCAACTTTCTGGCTGTCAAAGATAACACAAGTTAATTGAACATCCATCCCTTCCATGACTGTAACCTTTGTTTCTTCAACCTGTACTAGAGTAGACCCTTGAACGGGTACTAGTCTCATGATCACTAGCAGTAATATAATTAAGAAGGCGGCTTTGCGCGGAAGATCATTAGGGTTGGAGACACTATCTGGGTTTCCCACTGGAACGGTGCCTTCTTTACCCTGGTGTAATGGATCCAAGCATCCATCCCCTGGACCTTCACCGCCGTGTAGGTCGTCATCATCACCTGGTGGGGTCTGCTCCATGATTCCCGTAGCGGATCCGTGATCCACTTCTTGACGTACACCTGGTCCCCAGGCTGGATGTCGTGGACAGAATTCTCCAGCGTGAGCGGTCTATTCCACTGTAACGTATTTCTTAAAGAATTCAAGATCTTATTAAGTGACATAACATACTCTGCAATCGCCTGGTCCCCACTCACATGTACCTCCCCTTTAATACAGTTGCATGATATGGTTTGCCATATAATATCTCATATGGACTTACGCCTACCTTTTCCCTTGGTTTAATTCGAATCCTGAGTAGGGCCAAAGGCAAAGCTTGAGGCCAGTGGAGTTTAGCTTCCTGGCAAATCTTTTTGATTTGTCCTTTCAGGGTTTGATTCATCCTTTCCACCTGCCCACTAGACTGAGGTCTCCAGGGGGTATGCAAATTCCAGGTTATATCTAACATTCGTGCTAATTCCTGCACTACCCCAGCTATAAAATGCAGACCCCTATCTGATGACAATCCTAAAGGTACTCCAAATCTTGGTATTATTTCTTTTAACAAGGTTTTTACCACCTCCTTAGCCTGATTAGTTCTACATGGAAAAGCTTCCAGCCACCCTGAGAATGTACATACGTACACTAACAAGTATCTGTATCCCTGTGCCCTAGGCAATTCAGAAAAATCAACTTGCCAGTAATCTCCTGGTTGTGGCCCGACTTGCAACTTTCCCATTTGTATTTGTCTCCTAACTACTGGATTATTTTTCAAACATACCGGGCACATTGCATTAACTCTTTTTGCCATTGTTAACATCTGATTAGAGATTATCTCATTCTTCAAAAATTTTACCAATACTTCTGCCCCCCAATGACATTTATTATGTTCTGATTCCAAAATAAATTTCATTATGCGGGTAGGTACCACTATTTGTCCCATTGGTGTAACGTACCACCCAAGTTGATTCTTCTGTGCCCCTAGCAAGTTTATTAGTTTTCCATCTTCTATTGAATATTTGGGCTCCTGATTCAGGTATGGGGTAGCCGGATTTGTTCTTACCGGTACCATTGCCATTTGACTCCATACTTCCCCTGCCACTTGCCGTGCTGTAACATCAGCAAATCGATTTCCTCTGTAAACGTCTCCTTCCGCAGTCTGATGTCCTCTAACATGCATTACTGCAACTGCTTTGGGACTGTGTACCGCATCCAGTAGCTGTAGCACTTCTTCCCGGTGCTTGATGTTGGTTCCCTGTGAATTCAAAAGCCCCCTTTCCTTCCATAACGCCCCATGTACATGAACCACACCAAAGGCATATTTAGAATCTGTCCAGATATTAACCCTTTTGTCCTTGCTCAAATACAGGGCTCTGGTGAGTCCAATCACCTCTGCCTTCTGGGCCGAAGTTCCAGGTATCAAAGCCTTTGCCTCTATTACCTGATCCAATGTTACCACTGCATACCCGGCATAGCGAGTCCCATTCTTGACAAAACTGGATCCATCAGTGTATAGTTCCCATTCAGGTTCTTCCAATGGTTCATCCTTTAGGTCGGGTCTGCTGGCATATACTTGTTCAATTACCTCTACGCAATCATGCACCAGTCCCCCAGCTTCCTGGTCACTGCGTAAAAACTCTGCTGGATTAACATGATTAGTAGCCCTTATTTCAATATCATCCTGTTCTCTCAGGATGGCCTGGTATTGCAACATTCGACTGGATGATAGCCAGTGACCCCCCTTTTGCTCCAAAACAGCCATGACCATATGAGGAACAAACACTTTCATTTTTGCCCCCAAAGTCAATTTCCGGGCCTCTTGAATAAGAATTATTGTTGCCGCCATGGCTCGTAAACATGAGGGCCACCCGGAACTTACCGAATCCAGTTGTTTAGAGAAGTATCCCACTGGCCTCTTCCAGGATCCCACCTTCTGGGTGAGGACCCCCAATGCCAGTTTTTGCCTCTCATTCACGTACAACTGGAATTCCTTGGTCACGTCAGGGAGTCCTAGGGCTGGGGCCTCCTTTAGTGCCTGCTTCAATTCCTGGAAGGCCTTCTTTTGCTGTGTCGTCCACTCCAACCGATGCTGCTTCAAGGCCTCATACAGTGGCTTGGCTAGGAGACCGAAATTCATGATCCACAGTCGACACCATCCCACCATTCCTAGAAAAGATCTCAATTCCTGATGGTTACAAGGCAAAGGAATAGCACATATTGCCTCTATTCGGTTTACTCCCAAATGTCTCTGGCCTTGTGTGATCTCACAACTGAGGTAAATAACGCTATTTTTGACCAATTGAGCTTTTTCCTTAGAAACCCGATACCCTGCTTGGCCAAGCATGTTGAGTAATTTAATTGTTAATTCCACACACATTTCCCTTTCCTTAGTAGCCAGAAAAATGTCGTCCACGTACTGCAGGACTACATACAAGGATGGGGATATTGTTACCTGGGTTATCTTCCATTCCTCCAGCTCCTTGGCCAGTTGGTTTCCAAAAATAGTAGGGGAGCATTTAAATCCCTGTGGGAGTCTCGTCCACATAAGCTGCTTCTTTCTCCCAAAATCAGGACTCTCCCACTCGAAGGCAAAATATTTCCTACTCTCTACTGCCAGTGGGATGCAGAAGAAGGCATCTTTAAGGTCAATCACTGAGAACCATTTAAACTCCTCCGATACAGATGTTAACAAAGTATAAGGATTAGCAACAACTGGATGTATGTCTTTCACTATTTCATTAATAGCCCTTAAGTCCTGTACCAAACGGTATTTACCATTAGGTTTCTTTACTGGAAAAATTGGAGTATTATACTCCGATTCACATTCCTGTAATATTCCTTGAGCCAAAAATTGTTTAAATAACGGGGCTACTCCCCTCCTTGCCTCAAGCTTCAAGGGGTATTGCTTTATCCTCACTGGTCGGGCCCCTTCCTTTAGTTCCACCTTTACTGGCTGCGCAGCTTTAGATTTTCCGGGGATCCCTGACTCCCATACCCAGGGTACTACAGCCTGCTCAATTTCTTCTGGAATAGGAGAGGCATCCACTTCCTTGATCACAAAAATGCCTGCTATTTGTTCCTCAGGTATTTCCAATTTCACCCTTCCCCCTTCAAATATTATTTTCACATTAAGTCGAGACAACAAGTCTCTGCCAAGAAGGGGTGTGGGGCAGTTTGGCATATACAAAAATTGGTGATCTAATTCCTTCCTCCCAAACCTAAGATTTAAAGGTTGTAAAAATGGTTGTTCCTCTAGCTTCCCTGTTGCCCCCACCACCTGTACCATTGTGTCACTCAAAGGTCCCAATCGTCTATTGAGTACAGAATAAGTAGCTCCAGTGTCTACCATAAATTCTTGATCCTTTCCATCTATTTCTAAAACTACCCTTAAATCCTTTTCTAGTCAGCTTTGATTCTGATAGTTTCCCAAAACTAGTGCTTGAGCGACTTCTGCTGGTCCTCCCGTGAATCCTCCCACAGGGCATTCCCCATTGGACCTGTCCTTAATCCCATGTTTCCCATGCCCATACCTCCTCTAACCGGGCATTCATTTTTCCAGTGTCCCAATTGTCGGCAAAACGCACACTGGTTTGGATCCAACCTCCCCATGTTAGGTGCAAACCCAAATCCTCCCCGACCTCTTGGCAACCCTCTCTGTCCGTGATTAGCTCCTCCCCGACCTCGACCCCTAATGGGTCTTCCTCCTGCCCCTGCCTGTTGCATTACAGCCAGAATACTAGCTTGTTGTCTTTTTGCAGTTTCTTTTTCCCTGTTGTTGTATACCCTCCACGCTTCCTCCAGCATTTTATCCAAACTCCTAGTATCCTCTCCTTCCAGCTTTTGTAACTTTTTCCTAATATCCTCTTGTGATTGCCCCATAAACAACAATGCCAATTGAAGTTTTCCTGATTGATCCTCTACATCTAAATTAGTAAACTTCCGAGCCATGTCTTTTATTCGTTCTAAAAAGGCAGACGGAGACTCATTCTTGTCCTGCTTGACTGAATACAACTTAGACCAGTTCATAGTCTTAGGTATTCCTGTCCTAATTCCTTCCACCAACAATTCCTGATATCGTTTTACAGCCCTTATTCCTCCCGTAGAGTTTGGGTCCCACTTAGGTTCCTCACTTGGTACCAATTCATCAACTGTCTCATTTAGTTGTCTCAACCGAATTTCCTCACGAGCCTTTTCTCTAGTGGCTCTAATAACCATTTCCTTTTCTGTGGAATCCATTATAGTATCTAATAATACCTGTAAATCATTCCAGTCCGGATTCTGAGTCTTTATTACCATTTTAACCACCCTTGCCACCCTTTCAGGATCCTCCCGATAACTCCCCGCTGATTGCTTCCGTATTACGAAATCCCCAGGGGAGAAAGGCACATTTATAAGTATCCTTTCTCCCTGTGATCCCACAGCTTCCCTCGACGGCGCAATTAACTGTGGCCCCTTCTGCCCCTTCCTTCCCTTGCGAGTCTGCCCTGATAACGGAGTTCTTTTAACACACTCATTCTTTTCACCATCACCACCATCACTATCACTCTCACTAGATCCCATTTTTATAGCTATATCCGCAGGGGGAGCAGGGGGCACATTAGGAGCAACCGGAACCCTTGGAAGTGCTATACAATAAGACAAATCTTCCTCTACTGAAGGATACAAATTACGCTCCTTGCTTTCTTTACATCCCACACACTCCCTTTCATCATTCACTTCTAAAACAAAAATACCGCATTCCTTTTGCCATTCCTCTTTCCGATATAAAACGAAAAACAAATCCAAATATTTCTCGTTTCTCCTTAAAAATTGCATCAAAGATTCCATTATCCCCAATTCCAGTGTACCATTCACCGGCCATCCCGCTTCCCCAGTCTCATATTCAGGCCACCAATGATTACAATAATCTATCATTTTGCTTTTATCCAATTCTTGATAATACCCCTCACTTTTCCACCGTTTCAATATACAACCTAATGGTGTATTTCCAGGTATTTTACCATTGGCTTGCACTAAGGTTTTAAAAGTTTTAAAAGACATCATATTACAACCTTTAATTCCACTATTAATCCCAATAAACCAATATACCTTAAACCAATATACCTTCTCACCGTCCTTCCCTAAAACAAACAGGAGGCGAGTTCCGGTCCTGCGTCCTTAGATGTCTTATGGCCGGAGCCTAGGCTTTTTTTTTACCAACCACCAAATCCAAATCCAATTATCACCTTTTTCCAATATAAAGCACCTTCGGGATTACGTTGGCAGTTTTCCAACAGGCGCGGCGGGTCGGGCACAACCGATTACTCCCCGAGAAGTGCTCGGTGCCGGGTTGGAGTGGATCGGGACGCGAACCACCCCAGCAGCCCTTGGAGTCCTGCCGCGGTCACCAGAAAACTGTTGCCCGATTGATAAATGACACAAAACTCGGACAAGTTTTGTGGGTGCTTTATTAAGGGCCCGGGGAACTGGGGGACTCACGTCCCAAAGTCCGAGCCCCCAAATTCACGTATGGGTGCTTCCCTCTTATACATGCGATTCATAACAAAGTCTCCAAGAAACAGTTTCCCATTCCCCTTGCCTAGCCACCAAGAAACAGTCCTCCGTTCCCCTTGCCTGGTCACAGACCCCTTGTGATACATTCCTTGGTTCACAAACAAGATCATTAATCCTCTGCTTATCTTATTCTAAGAGCATCGTATGCTGACTCCAGACAGGTTAGCATTCTTACTTTCTTGCACTAGTTTAATTATTTATTAAATCTCTAAGACTACCTGCTAGGTAACACACAAAACCCAACACACACTTTCAACGGCTACAAAACTGCTTTTTAACAAACCAGTTCACACACAACTCACTATAATTAAATATTTTGCTAAATTTCATTACTTTTCCAACAGTAAGACATGCTCCGAGGACTGAGCAAAGAATGTTTTTATTTTTACCCATTTTGAATTTTGATTCATGTTGCAGAGAACATATTCTTTCAATGACATTTTCCAAATTAAACCAATTGTTCTCTGCCCAAGTTTCTCTGCCAGATGACAGTTTGGCATTGTGTTTAGCAAGCAACGAGTAAAAGTCAGCTTTTGCTTTAGGATTGAGATTTTCATTCATTTTGTGTGAAGGGACTAGGACTATACCAGGGAGCTGATTTGTGAACTCAAGTTACACAATCATATGGACCTTTAGTTCCCCTTCGTCTCCCTAGATAGCTGAAGAAAAAAAATCTGTCTGGAAGGCACTGTTTCAATTGCTTCAGTTTGTCCCTTCCTTTCCAGCCAATCCAGATACACACACTCACACACAAATGTTATCTTTGTGAGGGGACCAGAAACCTAGAACAGGGAAAAAGCCACTCAGCCTTCCCTGGGCCGCCCCCTCCCTGTGTAGGTGAAGGGACAATATCTGTCTAAAAGGCACAGCTTAATTTCTTCAGGTCTGTCCCTCCCCTTTTAGACAGTCTAGGTACACAAATACAGCAGTAACAACTGTAACAGGTTCAGATAAAACTCCAATACAACAATAACAGCATCAATTCCAATATCAATATCAGGATTAGGAGGAGTATCAGTGTCGGTGTCCGTGCCAGTATCAAATCAGTAACAGAAATGACAGTAACAATTTCCCCTGCTTTTGCACTGAAAAATCTTTTGTGTCAATTCCGGAGCCTGTGTGCTCAGTCGGGGGTGAGATTTGGCTTTGGAGTATGCAGTCTATGGGAGATTACAGACTACACAGTACCTGCAAAATCTCACTGGCTATCAGAATCCTGTCCATGACGCCAGTTATGTGAGGGTCCGCCCAAAATGAACGGGTGATGAATGATTTTTTGGTGCAAAGAAATAACCAACAAAGGCACAGGGGTTTTGCAGTAACAAATCAACAAAATGCAATTTTATTGATGATAACCACAACTGAATATGCGTTTGGTTAGGGAATCTCGGGAAGAGAAGGGTAAGACAAGGGAAAGAGGGAGGAAAGAAGGTTAGGGAGGGGCTTATAGCTACCAAAATGTGATGTATTTGGCGGTCCCGCTGCCGAAACTTGCTGGTGCACGCTTCGGGGAGATCTCAGAGGACAGTCGAAACCGAACCCCAAATATACTGTTCTTGGTTGGGGGAAGGGTGGCCGAAATTAGGTTTCCAAGGAGGGGAAAAGAATAGGAACAGCAGGATGGGGGAGGTTATTCCATTGTTTTCATGGCCGAATGCTCGCAGGTACGTTTACTCTGGGCAGTTTTTCCCCCCTGCCTGAGCTGGGAGGGGGTACAGTCCCAGTCTCTGGAAGGAGGTTGCCAGGGGGGTGCCAAGGCGGTACCATGGGGGTGCCAATAGGGTGCCAGAAGGGTTCCTTGCCTTGTCTTGGTTCCTTGATGAGGGGACTCGCATCTCTGTTTGTCTGTCACGATGGTTGAAGGCAGGCAAGAGGGGTCTTCTCTTGGAGTGGGGGAGCCACCCCAGAGCTCAGTCCAGCCAAGTCAGGAGGTTGGAAGAAAGTCCAGTTCCATTGTTCAGAAAAGGGCAGCATGCCCCTTCGAGTTTAGCATGGCATGTTCTGCAAACACCACCTGTGAACACACTGAATAAGCATGAGACTTTCTTTCCAAACTGGCTCAAGAGTTTTTAACCTTTCGGGGGTCTTTTCTCATGACAATTGTGAGGCAAAAAATGAAGGATTTTCAGATGGACTTTCACAACCAGAAACTGCTGCTCCATCCCCACGGGCTGCAGGCCCCCATGGGCAGGGCTGGGCCGTGGGGGCTGCTCCCCTGCACGGCCTCCCCTTCACATCCCTGCCAGAGCCATGGCCAGCTGCCTGTGGCCCCCGAGCGCGCTCAGGAACTGACCACTGCTGCTGGAGGCCTTGGTGCTGAGCCCCTGAATCATCTCTCACTCGGAAATGCTCACAAACAAAGGAGGAACAGGGCCTCAGTGGCCTGAAGAGCTGCCCACAGAACCAGGAGGACCTGGACGAGTGGGATTGCAGAAGCGGTGCGGGGAGAACATCCAGGCAGGCTGCCAGGGGCTGAGGCTGGGGCAATGGAAAATCTGCAGTGGGAAGGAAACCACACAGCATCTGGTATTTTGAAACACAGCTAGAGTTTTCCTGTGCATTCTGACTATGAGTCACCAATGGCAGGCTGTGAAATTCCTAATACCTGTCTGGCCCTTGGGGCTGAGCTGTGGGATGAAGCTGTGGGAGGAGACCTGGGAGAGATCCTAGAGTGAGCCAGGGTCCCCCATGTCAGAGCAGAGCCCAGAACGGCGGGAAGGGATCCATGGAAGCCTCGCTCTCCCTCTGCCCTTTCCCCACCATGGGCCAAAATACATCCTGAAGCACATTGTGAGAGAACCGCTCAAAGGGAATGGTGGGTGCATTTCCCTCAGCCTTGTCCTGGGGCTCAGCAGCCAAGGGCTCTGGCTGCACATCTGGACACACCATGCCCGGAACAGCGGGAAGGGATCCATGGCAACATCGATGCCCTGCTGCTGCTTCCATGCCCTGCAGGGCTGTTTACCAGCCTGGCCTGGCTGCAGCTTCTCCCCAGCCTCTGCAGAAAGGCATTGGGCATCAGCTGCCACGCAGCCCAAACTCACCAAGGATCCCCTGCATTTTCTCGGTCCCCAGCAACATCCTGAGGTGTGTCTGCTTGGAGGAGGGAGGGCCATAGCCAGCCCCAAAGGCCTGGGGGAATAAGGATTTTCCTGATCCTTATCCATGTTTTGGAGAAGTATTGCCTCCTGAAGAGGCCACCTCCTGGATGTGTAATGATTCCATCTGATCCAGCTGTGCCTCTTCCTTTCTCAAGGGATGGACAGAGGGGCTCTATGGAAGGTGGCATTTCTTGCAGGAAGGGAGGAGATGCCAGGCACAGCCACAGGAGGTAATTGCTGTGCCTCTGGGCCTGAGCACTGCTGAGGCTTGAGCTGCCCCCTCTACTGCTTGGCACTGCGGGCACAGCCCGGACAAGATGGGCACAGCCCAGAGGAATTATCCCGAGCAGGCTCAGGGCACTCGGGTACTGAGCTGTCATGCTGGGCTCCCTCAGTGGGAGACACGTCCCGAAACCTGGGAGCGGCTGCACGGGGTGCCCGTGGTGGGGAATAGGCAGAGGGGAAGAGCAAGGCTCCAGTGTGTCCTGAGAGGGCCTGGCTATGTGCCCGTGGGCTGTGGGAGCTGTTCCATGGGCAGGTGGGCAAGCAGGAGGGAGGGACGGAGGTTGGGAGTGACAGCTGTGGCACTGCAGATTTCCCCAAGCATTTAGTGAGGGTTTCCTGAGTGGGAGGGAGAGAGCCCCAGGGCCCTGGGCTGCTCCAGCTGCCCCTCCAGGCATGTTGCACAGCACCGGCAAAGAGCGTGGAGAGTGACCAGGAGGCCCAGGCTCCCACAGCCTTACCCCACCCCCTTGCAGTGCCCAATTCCCCAAGGGAGAAGGGGATCCCATCACACCATGGAAATGGTTCTGTAACATCTGTGCTCCCTTCTCGACTGGCATGTGACTTGGATTACTTGGAAATGCTGATGAATTGTGCTTTGAAGACCTTGCCAGATGTAGGAGGCATGTTTTGAATGTACTTTTCCTGACAGAATAATCCGTGTCAGTGTGGCCTGCTGGGGCTGCAGCCAGTACTGGCTCCCACTGAGGCTGCCTGGCCAAGGGCAGCCCCAGGGGCACAGGGCAGAGGCAAAGCACGATGGGGAGGAGCAAGAGCAGGGACGAGATTGCCCTTGAAAGGCAGAGGCACTTTGGGGCCTGCTCCTGGCCAGGGAGCCTGCCCAGAGCCGTGCTCTGCTGGCTGGGGCCTTGAGGGACAGCTGTGCAGCTGGGCCAAGCTGTGCCAGCAGCTCCAGCCATGCTGGGGAGCCTTGCCAGCTCTGGGCCCTGCTGTGCAGGAGGGTCCCTGTGTGCCACTGGCAGCTGGGGCCTCAGCCACTTCCTCTTTCCACAGTTCCACCTCTGGACAGGAGTTGTATGACGGTGGCTGCACCTCACACCCAAACAGCAGGAGCAGTTCCTTCCGCAGTAAGAAGGGCCTGGGCATCCCTGTCAAGAGTTTTGAGCTGAAGACTCCAGAACAGCCATCTTTGAGGAAATCTCTTAGGGCCCTGTAAATCCCACTGCCACCTCCTCTCCCCATGTGTATCCCCGAGCTGCCTTTATCTCTTTTTTGATCTTCCTCTGTCCAATTCCAACCCTTTCCCGAATTCTTTTAGACACCCCAGGAGCAGCCCAGCTCCCACCAGCCCTTCCTGAGTCCAACATGTCGTGTCCTCTGCCCCCGAGCGCCCTGGCCATTCCCTCTAAACAACACAGACATTGACCCACCTCTGCATGAGTAGCTGATGGCCCCTTCTTCTATTGCAATAAAGAGGTGGAGCTGACAGATAGTGTCCGGGTGGCAGCAGCAGCAAAGCCCAGCCGGCAGCAGCACTGGCTGAGCTCCATGGCCAGGAGCAGCCGTGGATGCCCACGGTGTGGGCAGGCAGGAGCCAGGCAGGGGCTGCTGTGACCAGCGGTGGGGTTCCAAGGGCTGGGGGAGCCCATTGGTCAGGCAGCAGCATGGAGCTCCCGTGAAAAAGCAACCCCATTTGCTTAGTTTTTCAGTTTTAGAAATTAGAAATTTGTAGAAATATTTCAAAATATTTTTTTCTGTAGAGAGACATCCCTAAATATTTCTTCTCATTTCCTATAGTCGTTAAAGATTTTCCTGAGTAGTTTTAGAATCCAGGACAAGTGACCTCATTTTGTCTTCACTTTTCATCTTTAGAAATATTTAGAAATATCTTTTGTAGAGAGAAATCCCCAAATGTTTCGTTCCTGTTTCCACAAAACATCTGTATTTTTGAAACTGGTTTTAGAGTTCTGGGAAATATTTTCCCCTTATACAATAAAAAATAAAATTGCATTTCAGTGGTAATCTTTATTCTAGGAAAGAAGTAAGACCCCTTCAGCCAGCCAGCCTGCTGCAGAGGCTCTTTTCCCGCAGCAGCTTTGTACCTAGTCACAACCAACATACATAAAACCTTTTCCCAGGTATTTCCTGGGATTTTTGACAAGCTCTCGTCTTAGTCTTCTCAGACAAACTTTGAGCTCAGTGGGCATCTCTTCAAGTTACCATCTTTGTTTGCTTCTGGTGGAACTCCCTCAGTTTTAGGGCAGGGCCTTCTCTCAGCTTCCTGCTGGCCCCGGGCTCTCCTCCCGGCCTGTTGGGCTTGGTTGGGTGGCACAGCCTGTGACGTTGCTCCCACATGTGACTGAGGGCACTCTTAAGCAGAACCTATCCATCCTCTGCAAAAACATTTATCACTGAAAGACACCATTTTCTGAAATAATTTGGGAAAAGTCTTGGTCATGAAGCTTCTCCACCAAAGGTGGGGCTTTCCAGGTGATATCAGCACACCTTTCAGGGTGGGCAGGTGCCTTACTGCGCAGAGAACTGTCTCCCAACCCACTGGGCCTGAGGGGCATTTACTCTACCACAATGCCAAGATTTCGGCTACAGCAGGAGGAGGAGCTGTGCTGAGTGAGAAGCTGAATCAGAAGCTTCAGAGTGCTCGGAAAGTCCTCACAAATAGGTACCTGTCAGTGGGGATGTGGATCATTCCTCTTGGGTTCAGGTGCAAACAGGGCATTTTGAGTAACATTTGCAGCCTGTACTGGCTCTCTCAGGCCTTACACAGCCCGAGGCAGCAAAGGAAGACTTGGAAAAAAGCATTAATTCCATAAAAGTGGTGTTGGGAAAGCAGGAGATAGCAAAGCACTGCTGAAAGCACGCAGTGTATATGATGTAAAATTATTGTTTTATTGATATACTGCAACATATTTTTCGAATGGTAGGAGGAGAAAGAAATAATGATCAGTTATCTCAATATTAATGTTAATTTTCTCTTCCAGTATTGCCCGCGGGTTGAGTTAATTATTAAGCATGACAGTTGGGCTTTAATGTATCAGCTGTAGATTCCAGTCACAGCAGTCTAGTTTAATAATTGGATTTCTTTCTCCCTCATTTTGACTAATAGCATACTTATAGCAATTATCAAAATTCATCATAGCACAAAAATAAACCATTTGAAACCTCACCAAAAATGGCAGCACAAGAGAGCTCTGCTTAGCATTTAGTGGAGAATTCAGAACAGTTTCTTGGAAAACAAGGAACAGCTTCTCTGATCATTCAACAGCCACAATGTGAACATGGACACTCAGTGAAAGCCAAGAGTGCTTCAGGTGAGCCAAGGCAGTGTTGAATAGGCTGCTGTCACTAAAAAAGCGCATTCAAACTTCACGGAAAATTCCCTCTGAAAATGCAAATTCAAATGTGGTTCTTTAGCTATAGGTAGTTCAGCCAAGCCATGGCAGTTTACCAGCACTGGCAGAAAGTTGTTTTAACACTGCATCATCAAACTGTTCTGGAGACTTCACAGTCTGCCTTGGAATGGCTGTAGGTGCCAAGTGGACACATCTTCTGCTGTGAGGAACTTAAAATCCTCCTTACTGCTCTTCCAGACTCTTTAAAGACAAGGTTTAACTTCCAGCATGAGCACAGCTCTGCATAAGCTCATCGACCCCAAAACCTATAGGCTTCAAGGCACCCAGCAGAAATCCTGCACATTCTGAGCATGCCAGAGAGAAATGGGACTTATTCAAGGACTGACAAATAGGCAAGACTTTGAGGGGTGAGAGCGGAATGAAAATAGAAAGCTTGAGAAAAGCCTGGTGTTTATAGTTTTGGGAGAAAGGGCAGCAGGACTGTAAGCTGTGTGCTCACCATCTCCTCCTCCAGGTGCACACAGGGACGGAGCAGCCCCAGTGAGTGGTTTCAGGCATTGAAACCACTGTAGACTTGGAATCAATTCACAAGTGAAAATAAAGACAGAATAATCACAGAATCCCAGACTGGTTTGGGCTGGAGGTACCTCAAAGCCTACCCAGTGCCACCCCTGCCATGGCAGGGACACCTCCCACTGTCCCAGGCTGCTCCAAGCCCCGGTGTCCAGCCTGGCCTTGGGCACCGCCAGGGATCCAGGGGCAGCCACAGCTGCTCTGGGCACCCTGTGCCAGGGCCTGCCCACCCTCACAGGGAGGAATTTCTTCTTAACATCTGACCAAGTACCTGGTTACACAGACACCAGGAACTGTCTCACTCTGCAGCAGGCTGCAGTCAATGTCTGCTGAAATACGACGCACAGAATCCACCACAGGTTCCGCCTGCACGCATTGCCTACACTCCTCTCAGGACACAGCTCTCACAACCAGTCCCAGAGTGCTCCTGCTGCCCAGGAGGAGATGGGAAAGGGCTGTGCCCTGGCTACAGCCTTGGCAAGAGCTCAGCAAGAGCCATTGGTGTCACCGCAGCCCGAGAGACAGAACAGGGAGAGAATTTCTATTTGCCCTTTGAAGCTGAGAAGGGACCAGTTTGTGTCTGAACAGCATTCCGCCCCATATTATCTAAAAGTAGGAGACTTAGCAATTAAGCAACCCTCAGATGAATAATTGAGGAAAACTAAAAACTGGAAAGATACCAAAGGCTTCCCTCACAGGACTGCAGAGTGATGCATTGCTTTGGAACTGCAGATTAACCAGGCCACAACCAACCTCATCCTCTGGCCACTATCTAAGAGCCAGGAGAAAAAGACTGGAAGCAAGAAAACACCAGCTTACTACAAGTTTTGCCCTGAAACTCCATTGGCACAGGAGCCCCTGGCTTTCCTGCATGATGCTTCGTGACTCCACGATGCTGTTACAGCCTCGCTCAGCCGCTGCACAGCCCATGCATCGTTCACTTGAGCAGCCTGAGCCTGGGAACACCAGACAGTATTATCAGAGCACAGGGAATGCTGCTCTAATTGTTGGTTTGCAATTCTGTGTTATGTGGATAAATGATCATCTGGGGATAGAAACATGGTGTATGTACAGCTAATCTACTTAGAATTTTTTGTAAATTAATCATATTGAATATTAAAATTATTCCCTATTCTCATGTAAAATAACTCCTCAGTATTTTCATCTGATCTCACCAGAAATGATGAAGCTGGACTTTGCTTTCCACACCTCTCCCATTCTTACCTCTTGCACTGCCAGGAAAGTGCTAAATAGATGAATTGCCAGCTCCCTGCAGCAGAGAGCTGATCTTCTGGGCCCTGTGACACACAGATGAGGGAGTCAAACCACAGAGGTCTTTGGAGGCTAAAATCCTCTGTCTCTGTGGTGCTCACAGCAGCTGGTCCCAGGCAAGAGGTGAGCAGCTGCACAGGTGACCCGAGGTCTGTGGGGAGTTTGAAATCCCACATATTTTGTTCATGTGTCAAATCTGGGCTCTGTTTCCTGTGCTCACCCCATAAACTCCATAGGTGAACTCACTAAAAATGGCATCACAGAGATCCCTGCGGATCAGCTAAGTGCAGATATCAGGTCAAAGACTGGACTCACTTACCTTGGAGATTCTTTCCAGCTTTTGTGATGCCTGACTCTATAAACTGAAGCTGGTCTTTTGCTCATTCTGCATTTTTGTCATAGCTTCTGAATCAATCCCTTCAGAACATCAGCTGAACAAGTATTGCTCTCCAGGCAGCTTCTCACACAGTAGAGGGATGGGCAATAGAAACCACACAATGTTTTTCACAAAGGTGTATTTGTTCTTTTCTAGGACAATTTTGGAATCAAGTGCTGTAGCACAAACATGTTTTTTAAGGTTTACAATAGCCTCTCACCTTTACTGGTTCTGCAAAGCCAATTGGGTGCTGAATACCACTCACACATGAATTAGTGGCCAATTGGCCAAAACTTCTCTTTCTTGTCTCCAGCCCAGCTTTAGCCATGACTCTGCACACTCAGAAATCGCAGGGCAATGGAACATTTGTCCTCTTAATGCAAGATGACTGCAGATGAAATTTTACATTCTAATTAATACTTGGTCCCCAGTGATGCTCCTGAGTGTCCTGGCTGTTCAGAGGTGTCCCAGCTCCCCCAAACACAACTGCACCAGCCAGGACATCTCATTTCATGGCCCGTGGCAGCAGAAACGCACTGCTAAAAGGCTCTGAGGCCAGTGGGCCACACTACAGAGCAGATAATCTCCAGCAGGGGTTGGAGGAAGAGTTCTGCTTTGAGCTCACCTGAAGATGATCAATAGCTGCACCACCAAATTTGTTTTGTTGTTGCCCATCAGAACTAAGGAGAAGAATTTCTCAGGAGCTCCTGCCAACCATTGCCGTGAGCTATTTGAACTCATGTCCTTGTCCCTTTCCCAGGTCTGCTGTGTGAGGAGCCACCTCCACAGTGCTGCCAGACACCCTGGGGCCACCAGCCCCTCGCTGGAAGGGTTCCAGCCAGGTACTGCCAGCTCTGCGCGTGCTGGGGATGTCACCTCCTGCACACACACCTCATAAACGCCCCATAAACCCCCGGCACTGGAGTGGTGCGTGTGCATTACTATCAAGGTATGTCACCGCTTCCATAATAAAATGATTTCAGGGGGTTGTAAGTCAGCTATAAAACTCTCTTTGGGCTAAAACTTGGCATGTCCACACATGCAAACACACTCAAACAGCCTGATTTCTGGGAAGGGGAGAGACTGTGCATTACTCCTGAATTCTGCACAGGGGCAGAGGGTATTCTCACGGGGAGAAGCTGCAGAGCACCCGCGAGGCCAGTGGGGAAGGCAGAGACTGCTGGAAATGGGACGGCCACAAATCCACCCATCACTGCCATTCCAGCCTCATTTCCATCGCCCAGCTCCGGGAAAGGGGGACGGCATCTTGTCTGCTCTTGGGGACGGTGAGCGGAGGGTCACATGTTTTCCCAGCTCTGTCTGAAACTCGGAGGGTACAGGGACACTTCAGAGTCCCCCTGCATAGGCTGCTTCAAAGGAGGAGTCCTTGGAAGCTCACCGGCACTAAACCCATCCTTTAAACAAGCTTTGCTTTGCAAGAGTTTGGATGCTCCTTGACTGTTACTGCAAACTGCAGAGGGAAAACATGTTTGCAGTGCCAGGACTGTCCTGGGATGTTGTGTTGTTTCTGTAGAAGTTGGACTTTCTGTTCCCGCTATCATGTAATGGTTCTGCGCTGGTTATCTTCTCCTTCCCTTGTGCTGCCAGTTATCCCAACTCCTTCCCAGTTGCTTGGGACACTAATGTATCCTTTCTCAAATCCCTCCCCGGTGCCCTGTCCGTCACTCGGCGCTCGCACCCTTCTCTCTAGAAACTTCCAGCGAGAGCGTTGAGTGATTGGTTCAGGGACCAGGGCCCCACCCTCAAGTTATCCCCATTGGGCTTCTCCCTAAGTCAATCTTCTGTATCCCGCTCCCCTCTAAAACTCTATTCGCCAGAGGGTCGACTCCTCCCCTGTCTCCCTCCCTCCTTAGAAGCTGTTGCAAGCGTCTCCCCCTTTCCCTGTCCGGCTGTCGATTCCCCTGGGACCCAGTGAGCCTGGATTCCCCACAGCTGGACAGCGCTCTCTTTTTTCTGCTGGCTGCAGCCATAAGCCGTGCCACGTCCCACCGCAAGGTGTGGCTGCTGTCACAGCACAGGGTGTTTGCCTCAGGCGCTGTCCCCAGCCACGGGGATCGGGACAGTGCTGCCCTGCTGCGAGCGGTGCTGGATAGCTGGCCGGGCCGTCCGAGAAGGACAATCCTTGCCCAGCTTGACCGCTTCACTGGGACACGGCTGCTGTTAAAGAGTGTAAATCCCACTGCTCACAGAGGTCCCTCCTGCAGGGCCCTGCGAGCTTGGCACTATCACAGCAAGAAGAAATCTGCTGCTGGAAGCTGCATCCAACAGTGCCTGCACAGTCAGTGGGAAGAGGGGAGGGATTTTTAAGAAGCATAAAGAAAAGGGGAGCATAGAGGAAAAGGGAGCCTCCTGCTGTCTCTTGAAATCTCCCCCAGCCTGAACGAGCTCTCTTTGGGGCTAGAGACTCCCAGAAGCAGAATGGGGCAGTGCCTGCTGTACACACAGCATCCTTGCATCCTTGTGGTGTCTGCAGCTGCAGGTGTTTGTACACTTGACCTTTTGTGATAAACAGTAAGGACATTTCCTTCCTACTTACTTTGCAAGTCTTCTAGGAAACACACCAAACTCCAGGCAGTCATTTGCTGTGATGTTTTGTTCCCTGGATAACACAAAACTCCACCTTTTTGTCAGTGTTCCTCTGGTTTGCTGGGTCAAAATCCACATCTGGCCTGAGGGAGATGAGTCATTTGCCCAGGTGCTTCCACTCCTGCTGAAGCCCTGAGATGGTCCACATCTAGAAAGAAAAAACATAGGGAAAGAATTATAACAACATATTATCATGTAATCAGGTGGTAAAAAAGGGGAGTGTAATTGAAAGTAAGGGTATTCTTCTTAAATTTCATGCAACTATATTTAGTGATATTAGTGGTTTGAGCATTGCTGTACATCCTCCCAACTAGAAATTATCTGGTTCCACCATGAGGACTCAGGAGAATGTAACAGCTCCATCTTTTCAGGGAGGAGGCAGCACTAGGACCACAGTGATTGTTTCACACAGTAGACCTGAGCACACAGTTTGCTCCAGCTCGGAGCATGGGCTCATCCCAGCCTAAGAACTCCTGAAGGCTAAATGATTAGAAATAGCATTACCACAGGATCTACGATGGCTATCATGAGATAATCATCGCACATCTGGATTTTTAAGACACAGAGCATAGTCTGGTGCTTTCCAGTCCCTGGTGACATGACCTAATAGTAACAAGTGCCTGGAGCTGCACTAGTGCAGCACTCTGTGCTGGGGGAAGGAGGCACTGCTGGGCTGGGAGAGCACACAATTGGCAGCCCATGGCTGTGATTTACACAAAGCTGTTTGTGTCTTGTAAATAGATTTCTTTTCCTTCAGTGGTAGGGAGCCAGGAGATGCATTGGTCAGCAGCAGAACAGAGAACATCTTGGTGCAGAGCCAAGAGCAGGGGAAGGACAAGCCTTCCAGCACAGGGTACTCCCATGGCTTTTGAAATGGAGAGCTGCAGCAAATGTGGAAGAGTAAATAAGACCAGGAAATCTTTTGCTCTATGAATGAACTCCCTGCTATTTATGATGCAGAGTTTCCAGGGATGTTGCTTTGGAGCTGGGCTCCTGCTGGGCAAATGATTCTTCCCAAACTGAGGTGGGTGCCATGTTATCATTCCCTGGCTCTACCTGTCCCTATCTGGCTGCTCCTCAAAGCTCTGGCTTCAGCCCAGTCTTCTGCCTTCTGAGCAGCAAAATTTAAATGCTCCTTATCATTCAAAAGACTTGACTTCAAATTGAAATTTTAACAACCGATTAAATCAGCTCCCTCTGATCTAATGGTGTTGGTGTCTGGGAACAGTGCAGACAGGACTGAGATGCTCAGTACAGGCTGCAAAACCTGCTGGAAATGCATGACAGTATTTAGGTTGTTTATGGCACTCCCCTCCCATTTCCTCATGCTGTTCCTGCCCTGTACTGGGTGGGCGAGGCTGTGCATGCCCTTTGAGCAGAGATGAACTTTTGGGGTCAGCGGCCTAATTGCCAGGAGGTGCCAAACTGTTTGGGTCGCTGGTGTCCTCTGCCTGCCCTGCAATTCATAGCCACCATTTGTCTCACCTCTTCTTTCTTCTCCCTGGTACCTCTGCCATTACTTCAGCATCTCAAACCTTTTTTTCTGTTTCTCCTCCCCTCTGGAAGTTGTCGGATCTTCTCTTCTCTTCCCAGGGAAGTGATGTGGGCTCATTTTCCTTCTCCAGTCTTCACACCTGGTTTGTTCCTTCCACGTGCTGGAAGATGCATTGGCACATGGATGTGGAGAAAACATCAGAGAGTGAACCAAGTCATTTACACCAAGAGAGATTAGATTATGTTATCACTGGATTGTTTAGAATCATAAAATCAGAGAATCCTTAAGGTTGGGAAAGACCTTCACAAAAATCAATTCCAACCATCAAGCACCACCATCACTATGTTCACCACTAAACCACATCCCAAGTCCCGCGTCAGTATGTCTTTTGAGCTCTTCTGGGGATGGTGATTCTACCAGTGCCCTGGGCAACATGTTCCAATGCTTTACAACATTTTCCAAGAAGAAATGTTCCCTAATTTCCAATCTAAACCTCTCCTGGTGCAAGTTGAGACCTTTTCCTTTTGTCCTGTCCCTGTTCCCATGGGAGCAGAGCCCCACCTGGCTCCACCCTCCTGTCAGGGACTTGTGGAGAGCCACGAGGCTCCCCCTGAGCCTCCTTTTCTCCAGGCTGAAACCTGGAGATACTCAAACTCACAGTTTGAGTTGATTCAGAGGAACCAACAAATGTGTTTTAGGTACTGTTAAATGATGCTGGCTGCTCTTAGTAGTAAAAACCAGAAAACAAACGAGATATACCCAGCAGCTCAGTGTGGTGAGTTGTGCTAGGAAAAAGCCCACTCCAGACTCCAATGGCACAAGCATCAGCACCAGATTCTGCCTGGGATAACCTCTGTGAATTCCTCCTTCAACTTAGGCAGCTGAAATAATAACTGATCCACATGAACCAAATCTTGACAGTGGGTACATTTTTTCCCTACTGTTTCCAAACCAATATCAAACATAAACAGTGAGAAATTATTTCATCTCTCCTAATGAGTGGCAGCAGGAGAACTCAGCAATATGTTAAGAGAAAATCTCCCTGGTACTCTGAATTACACTTCTCCTGGACTGAAGTAAGAACACTTGTGATTGAAATACTCCCTTTCCAGACTCCGAGATTGTTTTTATAAAGTATTTTAAAAAAAGTATAATGTTCCAAATCTCAGCCAGGAAAGCAGCGGTAATAATTCTTCCCTAATGCCTCTGAAATTAAGCTACACTTGGCTTGAATTTTTTCAATTTGGAGTGTTGTATACACAATATTTCTAAAATATCCCTGCAGTAGATGTGTGCAGTGTGTGCTGCAGTGCCCAGCACTGGCTCTGTCACCCCAGAAACTGCTGCTCCATCCCCACGGGCTGCAGGCCCCCATGGGCAGGGCTGGGCCGTGGGGGCTGCTCCCCTGCACGGCCTCCCCTTCACATCCCTGCCAGAGCCATGGCCAGCTGCCTGTGGCCCCTGAGCGCGCTCAGGAACTGACCACTGCTGCTGGAGGTGTGGGTGCTGAGCCCCTGAATCATCTCTCACTCGGACATGCTCACAAACAAAGGAGGAACAGGGACTCAGTGGCCCAAAGAGCTGCCCACAGAACCAGGAGGACCTGGATGAGTGGGATTGCAGAAGCGGCGCGGGGAGAACATCCAGGCAGGCTGCCAGGGGCTGAGGCTGGGGCAATGGAAAATCTGCAGTGGGAAGGAAACAACACAGCATCTGGGATTTTGAAACACAGCTAGAGATTTCCTGTGCATTCTGACTGAGTCACCAATGGTAGGCTGTGGAATTCCTAATACCTGTCTGGCTCTTGGGGCTGAGCTGTGGGATGAAGCTCTGGAGGGAGAGCTGGGAGAGATCCTAGAGTGAGACAGGGTTCCCCATGACAGAGCAGAGCCCGGAACAGCAGGAAGGGATCCATGGCAGCCTCACTCTCCCTCGGCCCTTTCCCCACCAAGGGCAAACAACATGCTGAAGCACAACGTGAGAGAAGTGCTCAAAGGGAAGGGTGAGAGCATTTCCCTCAGCCTTGTCCTGGGGCTCAGCAGCCAAGGGCTCTGGCTGCACGTCTGGACACGCCGAGCCCGGAACAGCGGGAAGGGATCCATGGCAGCCTCGCTGCCCCACTGCTGCTTCCACACCCTGCAGGGCTGTTTCCCAGCCTGGCCTGGCTGCAGCTTCTCCCCAGCCTCTGCAGGAAGGCATTGGGCATCAGCTGCCACGCAGCCCAAACTCACCAGGGATCCCCTGCATTTTCCTGTCCCCAGGCACATCCTGAGGTGTGGCTGCCTCGAGGAGGGAGGGCCATAGCTAACCCCAAAGGCCTGGGGGGATCAGGATTTTCCTGATCCTTACCCATGTCTTGGACAAGTATTGCCTCCTGAAGAGGCCACCTCCTGGATGTGCAATGATTCCATCTGATCCAGCTGTGCCTCTTCCTTTCTCAAGGGATGGACAGAGAGGCTCTATGGAAGGTGGCATTTCCTGCAGTAAAGGAGGTGATGCCAGGCACAGCCACGGGAGGTAATTGCTGTGCCTCTGGGCCTGAGCCCTGCTGAGGCTTGAGCTGCCCTCTCTGCTGCTTGGCACTGCGGGCACAGCCCGGACAAGATGGGCACAGCCCAGAGGAATTGTCCCGAGAAGGCTCAGGGCACTCGGGTACTGAGCTGTCCTGCTGTGCTCCCTCGGTGGGAGACACGTCCTGAAACCTGGGAGCGGCTGCACGGGGTGCCCGTGGTGGGGAAAGAGCAGAGGGGGAGAGCAAGGCTCCAGTGTGTCCTGAGAGGGCCTGGCTATGTGCCCGTGGGCTGTGGAAGCTTTTCCAAGGGCAGGTGGGCAAGCAGGAGGGAGGAAAGGAGGTTGGGAGCAACAGCTGTGGCACTGCAGATTTCCCCAAGCATTTAGTGAGGGTTTCCTGAGTGGGAGGGAGAGAGACCCAGGGCCCTGGGCTGCTCCAGCTGCCCCTCCAGGCATGTTGCACAGCACCTGCAAAGAGTGTGGAGAGTGACCAGGAGGCACAGGCTCCCATAGCCTTACCCCACCCCCTTGCAGTGCCCAATTCCCCAAGGGAGAAGGGGGTCCCAGCACACCATGGAAATGGTTCTGTAACATCTGTGCTCCCTTCTCGACTGGGATCATGACTGGGATTAGTTGGAACTGCTGGTGAATGGTGCTTTGAAGACCTTGCCAGATGTTGAAGGCAAGTTCTCAATGTACCTTTCCTGACAGAATAATCCGTGTCAGTGTGGCAAGAGCTTACTCATGAGCCAATTCCCTTAAGTTCCTCTGAAGGTTGATCAGTTCTGGAAACCTTGCCCTGCTCCCTTCTGGAGCCCTGAGAGATCCCACAGGATCCCTGTCAGTGGGAAGAAGGGGCATTTAGCTGTCCATCCTCCTCCTGTCTGCAATGCCACTGTGTCCTTCTGTGTGCTCTGTGCAGCCACAGAGAAGAGCAGAGAGGGAAGGGTCTGGGCCCAGGGCTGTGCCCCGGGCTGAGCCTTTCTCAGCTCCTTTTCTGCCTCCAGGGATCCTGAGCTGCTTCTGTGGCCACTGCCAAGCCCTCACCTTGCCTGAGGCTGGGTTTGGAGCTGCTGGCAGCTCCAGGGAATCCTTTCTGCCCCAACAACCCCGCAAGGGGCTCCTTCCATGCCAGTGTGGTGCCACTGCAGGCACGTGGTCCCCCTTGCTCTGCTCCTGAGTGGAAGGCAGAGACAAGGGAATGCCTTGGAGGGCACCAATCACCCAGGTGCCCTCACTGCCACTCGGGCCTGAAGGAGAATCTTCAGCATTGCCATTGGCGCTGTTGTGTCCTGCCTTTCTTTGCAGCTGAGCCTGTTTCTAAAGGTGATCTGGCTTCCCAGCCCACGTTCAGGATTGAGCCTCTGGGAGATGGTGAGGGTAGGTCAAGGCCTTTCCCCTGAGAGAGCTGCCAGCTCAGAGCCAAAAGCTCAGCCAGGGGGGCATCACGGCAGGGGCCAGAACAGAGCCATGCATGTGTGTGCCCTTACCCTGCACAATCCACTCACAACTTCTGCTCAGCACTGGCAGATGTTTGAAGGAGGGTGGGCCCTGGCCCAGCTGAAAAAGACCAGATGATTTGTTTATTACACCCGTTTTTGCATAAGCATGACGTCCTGAACATGCCATTAAAGTAATGGAGAATTTTTCCATTTGTTAAGGTGTACTTTTTGTTTCTCAAGTGATAGGCCAAAAGGCAGGACAGAAGGAGGTGTTTCCCCAACGAAGCAGAGGTCAATTGGCAGCCCCTGCTGCAGGACAGAAGGCCAAGCTAAACACAGCCATGGGCACGGGCACAGGCTCAGAAGGTAATTGCTGTGCCATGCTCAGCAGGGCTCAGCCCTTGGCAGGGCTGGGTGGCTGCAGCTTTTCCTCCGGGGCCTGCCCTTGCACGGCCCAGCAGCAGCCAAAGCTGGAGGCGCCTCTGGAGACCTTGAGGCATCTGGAGCTCGTTCACAGCCCCGGGGAAAGTGGACTCGTGCACCAACGTCCCTCCCACTGCAGCTGCTCCGGAGCTGGCCCTGAGTGCCCAGAGGCCCAAGGCACAGGAGCAGCCCCGAGCGGGAGCCCTGCCACGAGCCCAGGGCCCGAGCCAGCCTTCGCTCCTGACTAGGCAGGGGCTGCCGCGGTTCCTGACAGGGCCTGACTCTGTGCCCTGGGGCTGGGGGAGCTGTCACGGGGCAGGGAGGGCCAGGGCTTGCGGGGGCTGCTCAGGGATGGCTTTGGCCCGTGTCCCTCCAAGCAGTGACTGCCCAAGAAGCTGCGCTGCCCCCGGGCTCTCCTCCCGGCCTACGGGGCTTTGTTGGGTGGCACAGCCTGTGCCAAGGGGTGGCAAGGTGCCTGCAGGTCCCAGCTCTGGGGGAAACGGAGAACGTCCTGCCCACATCCACTGTGCTGCCAGCTCAGCAGTGCAGCACAGCATGGGCTGACATTCCCCATTGCTCCCACAGGTGCAGCTGGAACCACAGCACATGTTCCTGATGCCCAGAAGGGCCTTGCAAAGGGGTTTCTGTCAGGGAACAGGCTTCTGGCTAGGGTTACTGGCAGGCCTGCTTGTTTTGGAGCTGATCTTCATCTTATGCTGTGTCCGAATATGGACTTGCTGGAAGAGAAAAGGGTGAGTGTTTAGTTCACCTTTCCCTCAAACAGCTTCTTTTGAAAGTCTACTGTACATAGGAAACATTCCCAGTCAGGCTGCAGTGTAGGTGTGGCCAATCCATGATTGTCCAAAGAACTCTGCTGAGGGTTCTGCTGCTGCCCAGAGCTTTCACTGGCCTCCTAATTGCTGGCCCTTGTCCTGGGGGACCCGCTGGGGCTGCAGCCAGTGCTGGCCCCCACTGAGGCTGCCTGGCCAAGAGCAGCCCCAGGGGCACAGTGTGGGATATCAGCACCTCAGGACTGATGTGCAGAGAGACCGAGACCACCCTTGGGGGGCTCGGGAGTCCTGGAATGTTGCCAGAAGTGTCTGGTGGCTGGACTTTGATCCTACACGGGAGACGACACCTGTATGAGGATAGGAGGATTTCACTGGGTGAATGGTGAAGGGATAAGTTAATTAGTGTGAAACACAGGGTTTAAGATTTCTGTACAGGGGAAGTAAGTAAGATCTTAAAGAAGTAAGATGGAGGAATTGGGGCGTGTCCTGTCCTTCTTCTTCTTCTTCTTCTTGGCCTCCATCTTCTGTGGTGATGTTGGCACTTTGGGATTGGTTATTACTAAAAGTGCCCTGGTTAATAAGGGTAAAAGGTATTGGGGAAAAATGATAAATATTGTATACGTAATTTTGAGTATAAAGGTAGGTGACCGCCCCAGGGGCTCTCAGTGTGCTCATGGCTGGCTTGCTGTGCAAACCTCTGTCGGGTCGAGGGAAAATCTTTTAGATAAACAACTAATAAACACCGAGACCGAGAAAAGACCTGAAGCCTCTTCTCGTCCTTTGAAGCACGGGCTGTCCAAGGCCACCCCGGGCCTTTCCAGGTCACTTAAACAGTTGAGGAACCAACAAGTGGCGTTCGCTGCGTGGGCTACTCCCCACCAACCTTTCGGGGGGGGATCAGCCCTGAAGAGCTGAAGAGCTGAAGAGCTGAAGAGCTGAAGAGCCAAGTTGGCAGCTTCAGCCTAGGACGAGTTCCCAGGGGAGCACTGATAGCTCCTGAGGAGAGAAGCCTGAAGAAAGAAGAAGAAAAAAAAAAAACCAGCCAGGAGAGTCTGCAAAAAACAGCAGTCACTGAGAATTACATCTCTCAGCTTCTGCCGAAGAAAGTTCGTAGCAGAGCAGCGCGGATCGGAACCAGAAAGGCGCCTCTGGATCCATCCCTCGTGACCTGCTGGATGGAGACCGGAAGCCTTCGGACAGCTCTGACGACAGATTCGGTGAGAAGGTCAAAAATAAGAACATGGGGGGCACACTCTCCCAGGAACAGCGGGAAATTTTGTCCATCTTACAAGGTGTGGCTGAATCATACACGGAAGGGATCCCACAGACGGAATTAAAACAGTTATTGTTGTGGGTGAGGCTCAATTATCCACTTGCAGAAACATGCTTGCTATTCGAAGTGGGGTTTTGGCAGGAAATTAATAGACATTTATATCTCTTAGCAATGAAAAAAGATGAGACAGCGTTAAAGCTGCTCTCGCCAGCAAGAATAATGCTAGAAGGCATTTCAGTGCAGTCGAAAAGACTGGAAGAGCAACGAAAAGTTGCGGGACCCTCAGAAGAAGGGGGGGAGCAAAGCTCTGAGAAAAAATTAGCTCTGGCCTCAAACAGCCAGGGGGAAAGGGCTCTCGAGGAAAGAGAGCAGGAAATAGTATTAAAGCCTCCGGTCCCAAGACCCAGAAACCCCAGGAAACTCCTAAAGCATCCTGAAACCCCGGAGAGTACAGGGGAGTCAGGATCGGAAGGGGAGATGCAGGGCGGGGAGATGGGATCGGGGAGGGCACTTTCCCGCAGCGGCGCGGCGGCGGAGCAGGGCGGCCAGGCTGCGGCGGTGCAGGTGGGGGGCGCGGGTAAAAAGATAACGGGAGACACGAGTTCCGGTACGGCTTTTGTCAGCGCAACGCTGGGGGTGGCAGCCACCCAGGCCGGCAGGTAGCAGAGATGCACACGGCGGGCAGAACTCGCAAAGACCCGGGGGGGGAAGTCACAAACCAGCGCAGGAGCGTTAGGCACGGGCGGCGAATTGGGGGAAACTGCGCAGCCCCAAAGGGCCACCGCAGAGAGACGCAGGAGGCGCTCAGTTGTGACGTCAGACCCGGTGCGGAGGTCGGCTCGAATCGCGGAGCGGGCCCAGGGTCCGGCGGGAGGCGGGCTGCGCACACCAGTGGCAGGAGTGGTCACAGTGTCAGAGGAGGAGGAGACAGAGTCAGGGACAGACCGAGGGGAGGAGACTTCGGAGGTGGAACAAGGGGCAGAGAGTGACGTCAGCTTGGGAGAGACAGGGAGCGGCTTGGAAAGCACACATGCAGGGAGAGCAGAACACGGGTGGGCCAGGTCCCCTGTGACGTCTCGGGCGAGGAGGGGCCGTGCTCGGGATTCTATGTCCTGGGGCTCCACACCCTCTCCAGACTTGGTGCCTTTAGTCAAAACCCTTGGAGTCCAAGGCTCATCCCTTCAAGGGAGACGTTCTGGTGTTCGAGCTCCATTTTCAGCTGAATTAAAAGCCAGGCAGAAGACACGGCAGTCGACCGGAAAAGGGGCAGTCGAGCTCATTCCGTCATCCTAGCTGGGCAGGCCGGTGACAGCGCCACCTAGTGGGAGGAGGACAGAAGTGCACGACATGCTGGATCTGTTTGGTGGAGCCACAGCGCCATCTCGTGGTGAGACTGCAACAATGCAGCAATTTTTCCCAACATTATACAAAAGGAAAAGCACTTCAAAGAAGACAATAATAACACAACAAAGGGATTATCCATCGACTTCGGGATTTTGTGAAGACGATGAAAGTTCAGATAGAAGTCGAGACTCAGACTGGAAAGAGCGATTCAGAAGAGAAATAAAAAGAAACTAAGGACTTTAGGGAATTTTCCGCTAGGGTCTTGAATGAAAAGCAAAACAATGATTTCACACAAAAGTGAAGTAATGAGTTTCATGATGCTTATGTGCATCATTCTTTCATTCATTGCAGTAAGAAATGGAGGAAATTTACCTGTTAGTCAACCAAAGCAAAATGTATGGGAGACTTTAGCTCAGGCAGCAAATTTAGATAGTATTTGCCTGACACATTCGAGGCCAGGGAGACCATTTTCAGCATGCATGGTTGGATTGCCAGTGTACGAATGGCCAGTTCCAGGGCACTCCGCAGTTAACATTTCGCAGGTCATTAAAGATCCTGTGAAAGAGTGGTGTGCTTGGACACATCTACTTCCTGTGGCTTCTACAGAACCTCAGGAATTGGAGATTTTTGGGTCCATGACAATGGAACTCTGTATGCAGTTTGAAACTCCGAAGGTCACAAAGGCAAAAACTATCGATTTGACTCCCAATCATGAATTCTATAAGAATGCGTCAGCATGGTGTAAATATACAGAGAAAACTACCAGAGGATCGGTCCAAGTCCCAGTGCAATTGCCACGGGGCTTGTTCTTAATTTGCGGGGACAGAATTTGGCATGGCATTCCTGCTAATGCCACGGGAGGTCCATGCAGCACTGGGGAAATTTGAATGTTATCGCCTGATTTGAACATGTTAAGGGAGAGAAAACGTAAAGAGAAAAGATCAATAGAACAATATGCGGCAGATTGCAATGACGAAATATTTTCTTGGGACAAGGCAGCGAGAATTGCTACAGCAATCTTCTCACCTCAAACAGCATCAGGGGTAGCCTTGACTCAGGTCGACCGCATGGGTTGTTGGTTGAGCAAACATGCGCGGTCTGTGTCTGTCGCGTTGGATGACATGTTAAAAGACATCAGTGGTGTAAGACAGGCGACTCTTCAAAACAGAGCGGCGATCGATTATCTATTGCTCACTCATGGACACGGGTGTGAAGAGTTTGAAGGGATGTCCTGCATGAATCTCTCAGATCATTCAAGGTCAATTCATGAAAGTATTAAAAATATAAAGGATAGCATAAATATACTTGGCGAGATCACAGGATCATGGATCGATCAGCTGGTAGAATTCTTTGACATCTCTCCCATTTGGAGAGGAATTTTAAAAATAGGGTTCTATGTCTTAATAGTTCTCCTAGTCCTCATACTTGTCGTCCCATGCATATTTGCATGTTTAAAACGTGCCATGAATCAGATAGCAAAAGAGGTCTTCTTGGTGCAAACAGAAGGGGGAGATGTGGGATCTCAGCACCTCAGGACTGATGTGCAGAGTGACCGAGACCACCCTTGGGAGGCTCAGGAGTCCTGGAATGTTGCCAGAAGTGTCTGGTGGCTGGACTTTGATCCTACAAGGGAGACGACACCTGTATGAGGATAGGAGGATTTCCCTGGGTGAATGGTGAAGGGATAAGTTAATTAGTGTGAAACACAGGGTTTAAGATTTCTGTACAGGGGGGTCTAAAGAAGTAAGATGGAGGAATTGGGGCGTGTCCTGTCCTCCTTCTTCTTCTTTTTGGCCTCCATCTTCTGTGGTGATGTTGGCACTTTGGGATTGGTTATAACTAAAAGTGCCCTGGTTAATAAGGGTAAAAGGTATTGGGGAAAAATGATAAATATTGTATACGTAATTTTGAGTATAAAGGTAGGTGACCGCCCCGGGGGCTCTCAGTGTGCTCATGGCTGGCTGCTGTGCAGACCTCTGTCGGGCCGAGGGAAAATCTTTTAGATAAACAACTAATAAACACCGAGACCGAGAAAAGACCTGAAGCCTCTTCTCGTCCTTTGAAGCGCGGGCTGTCCAAGGCCACCCCGGGCCTTTCCAGGTCACTTAAACAGCCGAGAAACCGACAGCACAGGGCAGAGGCAAAGCATGGTGGGGAGGAGAAAGAGCAGGGACGAGATTGCCCTTGAATGGCAGAGGCGCTCTGGGGCCCGCTCCTGGCCAGGGAGCCTGCCCAGAGCCGTGCCCTGCTGGCTGGGGCCTTGAGGGACAGCTGTGCAGCTGGGCCAAGCTGTGCCAGCAGCTCCAGCTGTGCTGGGGAGCCTTGCCAGTTCTGGGCCCATCTGTGCAGGAGGGTCCCTATGTGCCACTGGCAGCTGGGGCCTCAGCCACCTCCTCTCTTCACAGGAGCGCCTCTGCAGCTTCACAAGACCAGCCAAATAACTCAGCCAGGGAGAACTGGACCTGTCATCTCTTTTTCTGTGGCAGTGTCCGTTGTCCCTGCCATGTCTGCAATACCAGTTTGTTGCTGGGGTCATGCTGATGCCACCACCACCCAGAACAGGACCCTCTGTCCCCATAGGGGCTGGCTCTGCTCTACAGCCAGGCTAAAAGGTACAGCCCTCCAGACTGGGACGGGCCTGAGTACAGCAATGTCTTTGGGCTTCAGCTCATGTGTCTGTGAGCTACCACCAGCACAGCCTGAGCTGCTTGTCTGGGCACAGCCATGGGTGGGCAGGCAGTGGCCAAGCATAGGGCTCCTGAGACACCATATTTTAGCTTAGTTCTTCATTTTAATAATTAGAAACTTTTAGAAATAGTTAGGGTTTATTTTTTTCCTAATAAAGAAATCAGTAAAAATTTGTCCCCCTTTTTCCATAGTACTTAAGGATTTTTATAAGTAGTTTTAGAATTCAGAATAACTTTGAACATTTTTACACTTCTAGAATCAACTGGACTTGTCATCTTGCATCTCTGTGCCAGTGTCCATTGTCCCTTCCCCACAGCTGCATTAACAGCGGTGACATGCTGTTGCCTTCACCACCCAGAAGAGGACCCTCTGTCCCCAAAGGTGCTGGCCCTGGTATCCAGCCAGGCCAGGAGGTGCAGCCCTCCTGCCAGGGAAGATCCTGAGTCCACCAACATCTTTGGCCTTCAGCTCAGGTGTCTGTGTGCTACCACCAGCGCTGGTGGAGCTGCTTGTTTGGGCACAGCCAGGGCTGGGCAGACAGCTGCTGGGCACAGGGCTCCTGAGAAAAAGCAACCCCATTTTGTTTTCATTTTACATTTTTACATAGCAGAAATTGTTCAAAATATTCAGAAACATTTTTTGTTGAAAAAAAACCCCATATATTTCTTCCCTTTTCCCACAGGAGTTCATGATTTTTCAAAGTAGTTGTAGAATTCTGAAAAATGTAGCACACTTTAATACTTGCAGAATAAAAAATAAAACTGCATTTAATTGGTGATCTTTACTCTAAGAAGAACTAAGTCATCACAAGACACCCAGCATACTGGAGAGGCTCTTTTCCCACTGGACATTCTTACCGAGCAACAACAACCAACCTAAAACTTTTTCCCTGCTGTTTTCTGGGATTTCTGAGAAGCTCACCTCTCAGTCTTCAGAGGCAAACTTTGAGCACAGTGGGAATCTCCTGCTGGGCAGGAGGGTCTCTGTGTGCCAGCTGCAACTGGGAGCTCAGCAACCTCCTGTCTCAACAGGCGTCCATCTGCAGCTTCACAGGAGTGGCCAAACGCCTCAGTCTGGGACACCTGTTCCAGACATTCCCCATCGCCATGCCCAGGCCCGATGCCCCTGTCACAGTTGCTTTACCAACTTGTTGCTGTGCAGGTGCTGCCACCACCCAAACAAGGTCCTCTCCTCCTGAAGGCACTGGCCCTGATCTATGGCCCCTACTGAAGGTGGGCAGAGCTCAGCCCAGCATTTCTGTTGCAATAAACAGATGGAGCTGTCACCCCAATGTCCGGGTGACAGCAGCAGCAAAGCCCACCTGGCAGCCGCACTGGCTCAGCTCCGTGCCCAGGAGCAGCCATGGATGCCCATGGTGTGGGCAGGCAGGAGCCAGGCAGGGGCTGCTGTGACCAGCAGCGGGGTCCCCAGGGCTTTGGGAGCCCATGCTGAGCATCCCTGGGCTGAGGGCACATTTCCTTCCCTGGCATCATCTGGGCCTGGACCTCCTCCAGTGGCAAGCCCAGGAAAAGAGGGAAGCCATCAAGAGCATCTCCATGGACACAGTCTGACCCACAATGTCAGCAGGTGACAATTAAGGTTTTGCTGAGCAATGGACCCGGGATACACAAAAACAATCAAGGCAGTCCATTTGTACAGATGCGGGCACACTCTGGGGGTACAGCTGAGGCCATGAGGTCACAGCAGGCTCAGGGCTCACAGCAGGCTGAGGTCACAGTTAGCTCTGAGGTCACAGAGGTGCCAGACACAGTGATTGCAGAGCAGCACAAGGAGCGAGCAGTCAGTCCTTGAACACAGCTGTTGCGGCAGCAGCGGCAGTGGCAGCAGTGGTGCTGACATTGGGACAGCACTGTCAGGACAGCGGTGGCAGCAAGAGCTGCAGGACTGGCAGAGGGCAAGGCACCATGGCCCTTGCTCGGCGCCTCTTCCTCCTGCTTCTCCTGGCCGTGGCCCTGCCGGCCAGGGCTGCCCAGGCTGCTCCGCTGCCAGCGTGGCGAGCAGGTGAGCCGGCAGCCTGGCTCCCCTTTCCCGGGACAGCGCTCCCTGCTCCCTGGGAAGCGCTGGGGATGGTTTTCCCCAGGCCTTTAGGGAGGGTTTCCTCTGGGGGAGGGAGAGAGAGCCCCCATGGCCCTGGGGAGCCCCTGTTTCCTCTCCAGGGATGTGTCACAGGGCCTGCATAGAGGGTGCAGAGTGACCAGGAGCCAGGCTAGAGCTCCCCAGGCCCCTGTGCAGTTTAACCCTGTCCATTCACACCTGGCTCCCGTGGCCTTAACCAACCCCCTTGCAGTGCCCTGTTCCCAAAGGCAGAAGGGGATCCCAGCGCACAAAGGAAATGGTTCAGGTCTTTGCTCCATTCTAGATTTGGATCACACCTTGGAAGATTTGGAAGTCCAGGTGAATGACACTTTGAATGTCTTGGCGAATGCCAGAGGTAAGTTCTGAATTTCCGTTTTTACTGGCAAAATAATCAGTGTCCATGTGGCAAGAGCTCACTCATCGGCCATTTTGTTAACGTTAAGTCAGGGCTGAAGAATTCTGTAAAGCTTGCCTGCTTCTTTCTGGAGCACTGAGGGATCCCACAGAATCACTGTCAGTGGGAGGAAGGAGCATTTAGCTGTCCATCCTCCTCCCGTGTGCAATGCCACTGTGTCCTTCCGTGTGCTCTGTGCAGTCACAGAAAAGAGTAGAACGGGCAGGGGCCAGGCCCAGGGCTATGCCCCAGGGCTGAGCCTTGCCTGCAGCCTGAGGATCTCCTACAGTGCCACGGGTGATGTTCTGTCCTGCCTTTCTTTGCAGCTGAACCTGTTGGTGAAGGTGATCTGGCTTCCCAAACCACATCCACACCTGAGCCTCTGGGAGATGGTGAGGGTAGGTCAAGGCCTTTCCCTGGGAGAGCTGCCAGCTCAGAGCCCAAAGCTTGGCCAGGGGGGCATCGCTGCAAGTGCCAGGACAGAGCCATGCACGTGTGTGCCCTCGCCCTGCGCGATCCCCTCACCGCTCCTGCGGCTCAGTGGTGCCCGTGCAGCTGAGCAGAGATTGCAGAAGCTTCTGTGGCTGATGTGTTACAGATGTGTCTGCAGGGAGGACTTTTCCTGTCCCTGTGATGATTCCTATACAGTAGCCCGGCTCCCGTCGCAGAGGTGAGTAGTGTGTCCCTGCTGACCCCACAGGCTGAGCCCTGCTTTTTTGGCATTCATTCATGGGAAATGGAACCGTGTTGCTCTAAGGTCCTCCAAGGGGAAAGAACAAAGCTACAGGACAGAAGAAACCCCATGAGCCACCTGAACAAATGAGGGAAATGCTGAAGGAAATGCAGCAGGCAGGACAAGGTGGGTGCATTCCCTCAGCCTTCACCAGGGGCTCAGAAGCCGAGGGTTCTGGCTGGACATCTGGACACGCCAAGCCTGGCACAGCAGGAAGGGATCCATGGCAGCCTCGCTGCCTCGCTGCTGCTTCCATGCCCTACTTCCAGCCTGGCCTGGCTGCAGCTTCTCTCCAGCCTCTGCAGGAAGGCATTGGGCATCAGCTGACAGGCAGACCAAACCGCACCACAGGCATGAGATGCCCTGCAATTTCCCATCTCCAGGCAAATCAGAAGGGGCACCTATATGGAGAAGGGAGAGCCCTGCACTACCCCAAAAGTTGAAAGGGATTTCCTGAATCTTAACCATGTCTTTGAGAGGCATACCCTGCTCCAACGTGTCCTGAGAGGGCTTGGCCATGTGCCCGTGTGCTGGAAGATTTGTCCCAGGGGAAAGACGGTTGGAGAGATAGAAGTAGGTAGAAAGGGAGGGAGAAAGGGCAGGAGGGGGACAGGGGGATAGCTGTGGCACTGCCTGCTGAGTTTTCCCCAGGGATTTAGCAAGAGTTGCAGCTGTGGAAGTGACAGCTCCCAGGGCTCTGTGTTGCTTCAGCCGTCCCACCATGGATGTTGCACAGGGCATGGAAAGAGGGTGCAGAGTGACCAGGAGCCTGCCCAGAACTCTCGAGGCCCTTGTGCAGTTTCACCTTGCCCATTCACACCTGGCCCCCACGGCCGTACCCGACCCCCTTGCAGTGCCCAATTCCCAGAGGCAGAAGGGGATCCCAGCACACAAAGGAAATGGTTCAGGTCTTTGCTCCATTCTAGATTTGGATCACACCTTGGAAGATTTGGAAGTCCAGGTGAATGACACTTTGAATGTCTTGGCAAATGCCTGAGGTAAGTTCTGAATTTCCCTTTTTACTGGCAAAATAATCAGTGTCCATGTGGCAAGAGATCACCCATTGGCCATTTTCGTTAACGTTAAGTCAGGGCTGAAGAATTCTGTAAACCTTGCCCCACTCCTTTCTGGAGCACTGAGGGATCCCACAGGATTGCTGTCAGTGGGAGGAAGGAGCATTTAGCTGTCCATCCTCCTCTCGTGTCCAATGCCACTGTGTCCTTCTGTGTGCTCTGTGCAGTCACAGAGAAGAGCAGAGAGGGAAGGGGCCGGGCCCAGGGCTGTACCCCAGGACTGAGCCTTGCCTGCAGCCTGAGGATCTCCTACAGTGCCACAGGTTACATTCTGTCCTGCCTTTCTTTGCAGCTGAACCTGTTGGTGAAGGTGATCTGGCTTCCCAAACCACATCCACGTCTGAGCCTCTGGGAGATGGTGAGGGTAAGTCAAGGCCTTTCCCCTGGGAGAGCTGCCAGCTCAGAGCCCAAAGCTTGGCCAGGGGGGCATCGCTGCAGGTGCCAGGACAGAGCCATGCATGTGTGTGCCCTCGCCCTGCGCGATCCCCTCACCGCTCCTGCGGCTCAGTGGTGCCCGTGCAGCTGAGCAGAGATGGCAGAAGCTTCTGTGGCTGATGTGTTACAGATGTGTCTGCAGGGAGGACTTTTCCTGTCCCTGTGATGATTCCTATACAGAAGCCAGGCTCCCGTCGCAGAGGTGAGTAGTGTGTCCCTGCTGACCCCACAGGCTGAGCCCTGCTTTTGTGGCATCCATTCATGGGAAATGGAACCGTGTTGCTCTAAGGTCTTCCAAGGGGAAAGAACAAAGCTACAGGACAGAAGAAACCCCATGAGCCACCTGAACAAATGAGGGAAATGCTGAAGGAAATGCAGCAGGCAGGACAAGGTGGGTGCATTCCCTCAGCCTTCACCAGGGGCTCAGCAGCCGAGGGTTCTGGCTGCACATCTGGACACGCCGAGCCCGGCACAGCAGGAAGGGATCCATGGCAGTCTCGCTCCCCGCTGCTGCTTCCATGCCCTGCAGGGCAGTTTCCCAGCCTGGCCTGGCTGCAGCTTCTCTCCAGCCTCTGCAGGAAGGCATTGGGCATCAGCTGACAGGCAGACCAAACCGCACCACAGGCATGAGATGCCCTGCAATTTCCCATCTCCAGGCAAATCAGAAAGGGCACCTATATGGAGAAGGGAGAGCCCTGCCCTACCCAAAAAGTTGAAAGGGATTTCTTGAATCTTAACCATGTCTTCGAGAGGCATTGCCTCCTGAAGATGCCACCTCTCCAATGGGGAAGAGCCCAATCTGATCCAGCTCTCTCTTTTCTTTTCTCCAGAAGCAGATGGAGAGGCTGTGCAGAAGGAAGCTTTTCCTGGAGGAAGCAGTGGCTCATGGACAGCCTCTTCTGCAGGAAGGGAGGCGATGCCAGGCATAGTCACACGAGCTAATTGCTGTGCCTCTGGGCCTGAGCCCTGCTGAGGCTTGAGCTGCCCTCTCTGCTGCTTGGCACTGCGGGCACAGCCCAGACAAGATCAGTACAGCCCAGAGGATTTGTCCCGAACAGGCTCAGGGCACTTGGGTACTGAGCTGTCCTGCTGGGCTCCCTCCGTGGGAGACACGTCCTGAAACCTGGGAGCGGCTGCACGGGGTGCCCATGGTGGGGAAAGGGCAGAGGGGAAGAGCAAGGCTCCAGTGTGTCCTGAGAGGGCCTGGCTATGTGCCAGTGTGCTGGAAGATTTGTCCCAGGGGAAAGACGGTTGGAGAGACAGAAGTAGGTAGAAAGGGATGGAGAAGGGGCAGGAGGGATGGAGTGGGACAGGTGGATAGCTATGGCACTGCCTGCTGCAGTTTTCCCCAGGGATTTAGCAAGAGTTGCAGCTGTGGAAGTGACAGCTCCCAGGGCTCTGGGTTGCTTCAGCCGCCCCACCATGGATGTTGCACAGGTCATGGAAAGAGGGTGCAGAGTGACCAGGAGCCTGCCCAGAGCTCCTGAGGCCCCTGTGCAGTTTGACCTTACCCATTTACATCTGGGTCCCACAGCCGTATCCCAACCCCTTGCAGTGCCCAATTCCCAGAGGCAGAAGGGTATCCCAACACAACCCTGAAAAATGTTCTCATCTGTGCTCTGTTCTAGATGAGGTTGCTCGAAAGGCTTCCCCATTAGATTGGTTGAGAAAAGTGTTGAAGCCTTTGGAGCCTCCTTCAGGTATGTTCTCACTGTCATACACAAGTAATAATTGTTGACAACTTCACAGCAACCAGGTTATACAAGCTACTGTGGCTGTTGTGTTACAGATGTGTCTGCAGGGAGGACTTTTCCTGCCCCTGTGATGATTCCTACACAGAGGCCTGGCTCCCATCGCAGGGGTGAGTAGTGTTGTCCCTGCTGACCCCACAGGCTGAGCCCTGCTTCTGTGGCATCCATTCCTAGGAAATGGAACTACTTTCTGTTAAGGTCCTCTGAGAGGGAAGAACAAAGCCCCAGGACACAAGAAACCCCATGATCCAAACAACATCTTGAAACAAATAGTGACAGAACTGCTCAAAGGGAATGGTGAGAGCATTTCCCTCAGCCTTGTCCTGGGGCTCAGCAGCCAAGGGCTCTGGCTGCACGTCTGGACACGCCGTGCCCAGAACAGCGGGAAGGGATTCATGGCAGTTTCAATGCCCCGCTGCTGCTTCCATGCCCGTCAGGGCTGTTTACCAGCCTGGCCTGGCTGCAGCTTCTCCCCAGCCTCTGCAGAAAGGCATTGGACATCAGCTGCCACACAGCCCAAACTCACCAGGGATCCCCTGCATTTTCCCGGTCCCCAGGCACATCCTGAGGTGTGGCTGCTTGGAGAAGGGAGGGTCATAGCCAGCCCCAAAGGCCTGGGGGATCAGGATTTTCCTGATCCTTACCCATGTTTTGGAGAAGTATTGCCTCCTGAAGAGGCCACCTCCTGGATGTGCAATGATTCCATCTGATCCAGCTGTGCCTCTTCCTTTCTCAAGGGATGGATAGAGAGGCTCTATGGAAGGTGGCATTTCCTGCAGGAAGGGAGACAATGACAGGCATAGTCACAGGAGGTAATTGCTGTGCCTCTGGGCCTGAGCCCTGCTGAGGCTTGAGCTGCCCTCTCTGCTGCTTGGAACTGTGGGCACAGCCCAGACAAGACAGGAACAGCCCGGAGGAATTGTCCTGAGCAGGCTCAGGGCACTCGGGTACTGAGCTGTCATGCTGGGCTCCCTCCGTGGGAGACATGTCCCAAAACCTGGGAGCGGCTGCACAGGGTGCCCACGGTGGGGAAAGGGCAGAGGGGAAGAGCAAGGCTCCAGTGTGTCCTGAGAGGGCCTGGCTATGTGCCCGTGGGCTGTGGGAGCTGTTCCATGGGCAGGTGGGCAAGCAGGAGGGAGGGACGGAGGTTGGGAGTGACAGCTGTGGCCCTGCAGATTTCCCCAGGCATTTAGTGAGGGTTTCCAGTGTGGGAGGGAGAGAGCCCCAGGGCCCTGGGCTGCTCCAGCTGCCCTTCCAGGCATGTTGCACAGGACCTGCAAAGAGCGTGGAGAATGACCAGGAGGCACAGGCTCCCATAGCCTTACCCCACCCCCTTGCAGTGCCCAATTCGCCAAGGCAGAAGGGGATCCCAGCACACCATGGCAATGGTTCTGTAGCATCTGTGCTCCCTTCTCGACTGGGATCATGACTTGGATTAGTTGGAAATGATGGTGAAAGGTACTTTGAAGACCTTGCCAGATGTTGGAGGCATGTTCTGAATGTACCTTTCCTGACAGAATAATCCGTGTCAGTGTGGCAAGAGCTTACTCATGAGCCAGTTCCCTTAAGTTCCTCTGAAGGTTGATCAGTTCTGGAAACCTTGCCCTGCTCCCTTCTGGAGCCCAGAGGGATCCCACAGGATCACCGTCAGTGGGAGGAAGGGGCATTTAGCTGTCCATCCTCCTCCTGAGTGCAATGGCACTGTGTCCTTCTGTGTGTTCTGTGCAGCCACAGAGAAGAGCAGAGAGGGAAGGGGCTGGGCCCAGGGCTGTGCCCCGGGGCTGACCCTTTCTCAGCTCCATTGCTGCCCCCAGGGAACCCGAGCTGCTTCTGTGGCCACTACCAAGCCCTGGCCCTGCCTAGGGCTGGGTTTGGAGCTGCTGGCAGCTCCAGGGAATCCTTTCTGCCCCGACTGCCCTGCAAGGGGCTCCTTCCATCCCAGTGTGGGGCTGCTGCAGGCACGAGGTCCCGCTGGCCCTGCTCCTGAGTGGAAGGCAGAGCCAAGGGAGTGCCTTGGAGGGCACCAATCACCCAGATGCCCTCACTGCCACTCGGGCCTGAAGGAGAATCTTCAGCAGTGCCATTGGAGCTGTTCTGTCCTGCCTTTCGTTGCAGCTGAGCCTGTTGCTAAAGGTGATCTGGCTTCCCAGCCCACGTTCAGGATTGAGCCTCTGGGAGATGGTGAGGGTAGGTCAAGGCCTTTCCCCTGGGAGAGCTGCCAGCTCAGATCCCCAAGCTCAGCCAGGGGGGCATCGCTGCAGGTGCCAGGAGAGAGCCATGGCCATGTGTGCCCTCGCCCTGCACGATCCACTCACAACTTCTGCTCAGCACTGGCAGATGTTTGGAGGAAGGTAGGCCCTGGCCCAGCGGAAAAAGCCTAGATGATTTGTTGATTTTACCAGACTGTGCATAAGCATGACGTCTTGAACATGCCATCAAAGCAATGGAGAACAGTTCCGTCTTTTAAGGTGTACTTTTTGTTTCTCAAGTGATAGGCCAAAAGGCAGGACAGAAGGAGTTGTTTCCCCAAAGAAGCATAGGCCGATTGGCAGCCCCTGCTGCAGGAAGGAAGGCCAAGGCAAACACAGGCACAGGCACAGGCTCAGAAGGTAATTGCTGTGCCAGGCTCAGCAGGGCTCAGCCCTTGGCAGGGCTGGGTGGCTGCAGCTCTTCCACTGGGGCCTGCCCTTGCATGGCCCAGCAGCAGCCAAAGCTGGAGGTGCCTTTGGAGCTCGTTCACAGCCCCGGGGAAAGGGGACTCGTGCCCACGAAGCTGCGCTGCCCCCGGGCTCTCCTCCCGGCCTGCTGGGCTTTGTTGGGTGGCACAGCCTGTGCCAAGGGGCGGCAAGGTGCCTGCAGGCCCCAGCTCTGGGGGAAATGGAGAACGTCCTGCCCGCATCCACCGTGCTGCCAGGTCAGCAGTGCAGCACAGCATGGGCTGACATTCCCCATTGCTCCCACAGGTGCAGCTGGAACCACAGCACATGTTCCTGATGCCCAGAAGGGCCTTGCAAAGGGTTTCTGTAAGGGAACAGGCTTCTGGTTAGGGTTACTGGGAGGCCTGCTTGTTTTGGATCTGATCTTCATCTTATGCTGTGTCCGAATTTGGACTTGCTGGAAGAGAAAAGGGTGAGTGTTTAGTTCACCTTTCCCTCAAACAGCTTCTTTTGAAATTGTACTTTAGGCAGTAAACATTCCCAGTAAGGCTGTAGTGTAGATGTGGCCAGTCCATGATTGTCCAAAGAACTCTGCTGAGGGTTCTGCTGCTGCCCAGAGCTTTCATTGGCCTCCTAATTGCTGGGCCTTGTTCTGAGCGGCCCGCTGGGGCTGCAGCCAGTCCTGGCTCCCACTGAGGCTGCCTGGCCAAGAGCAGCCCCAGGGGCACAGGGCAGAGGCAAAGCATGGTGGGGAGGAGAAAGAGCAGGGATGAGATTGCCCTTGAAAGGCAGAGGCGCTCTGGGGCCTGCTCCTGGCCAGGGAGCCTGCCCAGAGCCGTGCCCTGCTGGCTGGGGCCTTGAGGGACAGCTGTGCAGCTGGGTCAAATTGTGCCAGCAGCTCCAGCCATGCTGGGGAGCCTTGCCAGCTCTAGGCCCTGCTCTGCAGAAGGGTCCCTGTGTGCCACTGGTGGCTGGGGCCTCATCCACCCCCTCTTTCCACAGTTCCACCTCTGGAGAAGAGTTGTAAGACAGTGGCTGCACCTCACACCCAAACAGCAGGAGCAGCTCCTCCAGCAGTTAGAAGAGCCTGGGTAGCCCTGTCAAGACTTCTGAGAAGAAGACTGCAGAACAGCGATTGACAAGGAAATCTCCTATTCTCCTGGAGATCCCACTGCCACCTCCTCTCCTCATGTATATCCCCAAGCTACTTTCATTTCTTTTTTGATCCTCCTCTGGCCCGTCCCGACTAATTCTATAGACCCTAGGAGCAGCCCAGCAGCATCCAGCCTCTCCTGAGCCCAACATGTCCCTTCCTCTGCCCCTGAGCCCGCTGGCCCTGCCATCTAAACAACACTGAAGTTAACCCTGCTCTCTGCCAGGCCAGGTGATGGGCCTTTCTTTTGTTGCACTAAAGGGAAGGTGCCGTCATCCCAGTGTTTGGGTGGCAGCAGCAGCAAAGCCCAGCCGGCAGCAGCACTGGCTGAGCTCCATGGCCAGGAGCAGCCGTGGATGCCCACGGTGTGGGCAGGCAGGAGCCAGGCAGGGGCTGCTGTGACCAGTGGCGGGGTCCCGAGGGCTGGGGGAGCCCAGGGGTCAGGCAGCAGCATGGGGCTCCTGAGAAAAAGCAACCCCATTTTCCTAATTTTTCACTTTTAAATATTAGAAATTTGTAGAAGTATTTCAAAATCGTTTTCTGTAGAGAGACACCTCCAAATATTTCTTTCCAATTCCTATAGTAGTTAAAGATTTTTCTAAGTAGCTTTAGAATCCAAAAAAATGACCTCATTTTGTCTTCACTTTTCATTTTTAGAAATATTTAAAAATATCTCTTGTAGAGAGAAATCCCCATATGTTTCATTCCTTTTTCCAGAACACATCTGTATTTTTGAAACTGGTTTTATAGTTCTGGAAAATATTTTCCCCTCATACAATAAAAAATAAAATTGAATGAGTGGTAATCTTTATTCTAGAAAGAAGTAAGACCCCTTAAGCCAGCCAGCCTGCCGCAGAGGGTCTTTTCCTGCAGGAGCTTTGTACCTAGTCACAACCAACATACATAAAACTTTTTCCCAGATATTTCCTGGGATTTTTGACGACTTAGTTTTCTCAGACAAACTTTGAGCACCGTGGGAATCTCTTCAACTTACCATCTTTGTTTGCTTCTGGTGGAACTCCCTCAGTTCTAGAGCAGGGCCTTCTCTCAGCTTCCTGCTGGCCCCGGGCTCTCCTCCCGGCCTGCTGGGCTTTGTTGGGTGGCACAGCCTGTGCCAAGGGACGGCAAGGTGCCTGCAGGCCCCAGCTCTGGGGGAAACTGAGAACGTCCTGCCCACATCCACCGTGCTGCCAGCTCAGCAGGGCAGCACAGCATGGGCTGACGCTCCCTATTGCTCCCACAGGTGCAACTGGAACCACAGAACATGTTCCTGATGCCCAGAAGGGCCTTGGAAGGGGTTTCTGTCAGGGAACAGGCTGCTGGCTGGGCTTCCCAGCAGGCCTGCTTGTTTTGGAGCTGATCTTCATCTTATGCTCTGTCTGAATTTGGACTTACTTGAAGAGAAGACAGTGAGTGTTTAGTTCACCTTTCCCTCAAACAGCTTCTTTTGAAAGTCTACTCTACATAGGAAACATTCCCAGTCAGGCTGCAGTGTAGGTGTGGCCAATCCATGATTGTCCAAAGAACTCTACTGAGGGTTCTGCTGCTGCTCAGAGTTTTCACTGGCCTCCTAATTGCTGGGCCTTGTTCTGAGCGGCCCGCTGGGGCTGCAGCCAGTCCTGGCTCCCACTGAGGCTGCCTGGGCAAGAGCAGCCCCAGGGGCACTGGGCAGAGGCAAAGCATGGTGGGGAGGAGAAAGAGCAGGGACGAGATTGCCCTTGAAAGGCAGGGGAAGGGAGAATGTCGCTTATCGGAGGGAGCCCCAAAGAGCAGCTGGAAGGGGTGCCGACTGATCAAGGACCCCCGAGGAGCGGAGGGAGGGCGTATCGACTGATGGAATGTCCCGCGGAGCAGCTGGGGAGAGTGGGGGTGTGCGTTGGCGGGGAGGAGCGGCCGGAGCGCTTGCATGGTCCGGTGGTGGGGAGGCCGGCGGGGCTGTCGGAGTAGGCTCAGCCCGGCCGGTGGGCACGGCCAACGCCGCCCGCCCGCAGGACCACGGCGCAGGTCCTGTTGGAGGCGGACCTGCACGGGCTGCTGAAGCTGGACACGCTGATCCCAAACGCGCCGCCTGCGCGATGGCAGCGCAAGGCCAAGGAGAGCGGCCCCGGGCCCAGCCGGGGCCGTGTCGCCCATGAAGCCGGCCAATCGCTCCCACAGCTCCAGCAAGACGCCGTCCACGACACCCGGTGAGCGCCGGCCACCAGCGGCAGAGGTTGAGTGCGGGAGCCTCACCCAGGCTGCTTGTCCGTAGCCATGGGGCCCTGGGCTCCCTGCCACGCTGCCCTACCGGCTGCTGCTCAGGCAGGAGGAGGTGGGCTGTGCTCCTGACAGCCACCCACCTCCTTGCCAGCATGAGGGGCAGAGCTCTGAGCACTGGGGCTGGCCAGCTGCTGTTCGCCCAGCTGAGCCTTGCTGGCACACAGCTGTATGCTAGGATGAGTGTGGGCGGGACTGTCAGCTGACAGCTTTACATCCTGTGAGCGTTTTTGTATCTTCCCCTTATCTCTGGACTCTGGAATTGTTGCACTAGACAACACGTGCACACAGTCCCCAACCAACTTGGTGGCAGGGAGGAAAATATAAGTTAGTTGTGACTGGGTGGCATGAGACCTCAGAGTCCTACTTGTCTGGTGGGTGTGATGTGGAAGAGTGTTGGGTTTGCTCCCGTGAAAGCTCTAATACAGGCTGTTAAATAGCTGTAAGACAATATTTTCATATGTGAATGCAGGTAAATCTTGATCCAAAATTCAAAGCACCCCCACAAAGGCTGGGGGGAATTGCTACATTCCCAACCGCAGCACTATGCAGATGGAGATGGCAAATTTCCTCCTAACCAAAGAGAATGACCCTGCTGAGGATTCCCCTACCAAGAAGGTGAGCATGTTGCTAAGTTACAATTACTTCAACAACCGCTACTCCTTCCTGTCCCTTTACAGAGCAGTGAACAATAGGTTCTATCAAGTGGGCAGACAGGACTGACAAGTCCCAACCATCACTACTTGCAGCTCTGGGCTTCAGGAGCCTAGGATGAGACTGAAGCTGTAGAGACTGCCATGCACTCTAAGCCTATGCTGCTTCTGGAAGCAAAATTTAGCTTTTGACTAATGAGGCTTCAAAATGTAGCAGGCAACACAAACACAAAGCTGTGAGCCTATGCAAAGTGAAACTACTGGTGGTAGCTATTCTAGGACAATGTCTCCAAAGGGAACACTTCTGGAATGTTTTACACTGTGTTCTGAAATCTGTTTATGAAGCATTTGGTCGCTTTGTGGCTGTGGCTTTTCCCACTGGCAATAACACTGAATTTGCCATAGTGTGAAAATGTGAGCAGGACGATGTATGAAAGTCTGAGGAAAAGTTGCTTTGACCTGCCTCTGTGTGACTGACCCTTGCAGCACAGTCAAACATCTTCAGATTCTAAGAAAAGGGGACTTAGGTGTCTGTTTAAATTGCAGTGTGGGAATTGTTTTCAATGCATTGCACTGAGGGTGATTTGTCTCTGTAGGAGCAACAGAAAGCCTGGGCAGTGCATCTGAATGGTTTTGATGTAGAAGAGGCAAAGATCCTCCACCTCAGTGGAAAACTAGAGAATGGTCCAGAAGGTATGATACAGAGTCTGTGTGAGCTGAATCAGCAGGAGAGATCAGGTCAGGGGAACAGCAACACAGAGGCTCTGTGTGTGGTCACAGGAGAAATCAACTGGTTTCTGAGAGCTGTACAGGCTGGAGTCTCCTTTCTTAAGGTTCCTGAGGTCGAGGGAGGGCATAACAGTTACAGTGAATTTATTTAGGAGAGGTGCTATGACTGCCAGTTGGTCACCTGTTACAGGGCTTGCAAGGGTCTTCAGGGTGAAGAGAGAGATGAGAATCTTGACCTCATGTCCAGAAGGCTTGATTTATTATTTTATGATATATATTACATTGTTACTATACTAAAAGAAATAGAAGGAAAGTTCTCAGAAGCTAGCTAAGCTAAGAATAGAAAAAGAATTAATAAACAAAGCGCTGTGTCTCAGCAGAGAGCGAGACCTAGCTCTGCCTTGAATGGTCAGTAAATCCAAACATCCACCCGAGACCAATCACACATCCACCTGTTGCATTCCCCAGCAGCAGATAACCATTGTTTACATTTTGTTGCTGAGGCCACAGCTTCTCAGAAGGGAGAAAAATCCTAAAGAAAGGATTTTTATGAAAAGATGTCGGTGACAGTCACCTGTACTGCAGGTTCCAAACCTTCATGAAGTCTGTAAGAGCACCAAACTCTCTGCACTTTCTAGCTTAAACTGCAACTAACTATAATGGGTTTCAAAAACCCAAGTGTTTGTTAAATTTGTTTCCATGAATGACGAAATTGTAGCTCACCCCTGTTCAGCAGCTCATACTGCTAGTGATTTTAGTGCACTGCAGGCTTGTGAGTGTTTCTCTTACGACTTCATTTTCACTCCAAGGGATTCCTAGGTGGGTGAGCAGCACTCAGCTGGGAGGAAACTAACTCAGGTTAACAAACCTGTTCCCCTGCACACAGGCTATCAGAATAACCTGAAAGTGCTCTACAGTCATAAAATGGCATCTCGATTCAGCAGGAAGAATAGCAGATATATTCCCTCAAAGCCAGAACGGGTCTTGGATGCACCAGAGATGTTCAACGACTACTGTAAGTAGGCTACAGGGTTGAGTGCTGGGCATCCAGAACATTTTGCACTGGATTGCTGTTCCTAGGACAGTGTAACTGGGCTGTTTGTAATTTTTTGTGTACCCAGGCTAGCACAGACCACTGCTGGAGTGTCCTTGTGTGGCCTTACAGGGACAGTGGTCTAGGGCACAGTGTAGATGCCTTGGAGCAGGGTACCTGGCCCCAGCAGCTGGGCATAGTGACACTCAGAAGGCTGCCCCTCACCTGCACGTGTGTGTGTGCACATGTGCACCCACACCTGCTGCATCAGCACGGGTGAAGGGCAGGGCTCTCTAGCCAAGCATGGTGTGACCTGCATTGCTCTTTCAAATTGTAGATCTGAATCTCATAGACTGGAGCTCCCAGAACTTCCTGGCAGGGGTTCTGGATGACAATGTTTATCTGTGGAATCACACTACTAGGGAGATTATCCCCCTGCTGCAGATGGAGCATCCAGATGTTTACATTTCCTCTGTGTCATGGATTAAAGATGGAGACTACCTTGCTGTTGGCACAAGTAGTGCTGAGGTTCAGGTGAATGCAAGAGTAAAACTAGAGGTGTTTTCTAGGGGTTGACAGAACTGGGGACAAAACCTTGGCTGGCAGAGGAAGGATGCCATGCACCTGACTTGTCTTCCCTGGTGTGGGGTGGAACTGCCCAGTGTGCAAGGCAGCATTTCGTTTGGGGGTTTTCTGATAAGCAGCGTTACCTTCTGTGCTATAGTCATGAGGTACACACTTTCTCTGTTCCCTTACTGAGAAAGCTGAATGCTTTGAGGTTCCTAGTGAGGTTCCTAGGGCATAGAAACAGGATTGGGTTTCTTCTGAAGAACTTTTTGCTTTGCCTCTCCAGCTATGGGACGTTGAGCAGCAGAAACATCTCCAAAATATGACCAGCCATTGTGCCAGTGTGGGAACCCTCAGCTGGAACAGCTACATCCTCTCCAGGTAAAGCAGTGGGTCAAGGGCAGTTTCCAGTTGTTGCAAACTCCTATCCATCAATCTATGTGTGGCATGGGTTAGGGATGGCAGAGAGAAGTTTGTCCTGGCTTGGGATTCTTACTCAGCCTTATCTGTTGGGGCTGTGAGGAGAAGGCCTCTTTCCTGTATTGCAATTTGTGCTGAAATTGTAAAGAGCTTGTGTGGGTGTTTCACTCACACCAACAGACCTGTGTTGGTGGTAACACTGGTTGAAACCCAGTGGCAGGTATAGCAGTCTTGCAACAACAAAAATAGATTTGGGTGAAAATGTGCAGCTTGACCCTGCAAGCCTTCTCTTCTCTCTGCAGTGGTGCACGGACTGGGCACATCCATCACCACGATGTCCGAGTGGCTGAGCATCACGTGGCCGCCCTTGCTGGCCACACACACGAGGTGTGTGGACTCAAATGGTCTCTGGATGGCCGCTACCTGGCCAGCGGTGGCAATGACAGTCTGGTAAACATCTGGCCATGCACCCAAGGTGGGGGTGGCGACTTTGCTCCTGTACAGACCTTCACTCAGCACCAGGGTGCTGTCAAGGTGAGCACAGAGCTGCTACGTGTCGACGGAAGGGAACCAGGACATCAATTTGATCATCACAGGCTCAATTTTATTGATCAGTACGGCGGGTTAAATACAGTTCATAATGAGCTTCATACATATTGCAAAAGTTGAGCTCAGGGTTGGTCAGTTACATATCAGCACCTACGCCTACTTCTGCATTCCTATGGTTCTACTTTTGATACTTTCTACATATTCTCAGGATATATTCAGGAATAATCTCCACTCCCTATCCTCATGTTGCAGCAAGGTCACTGCTGAGCTTTCCTTTCAGCTTGCTGACTGCTGACTTTCTTCCTTCAGCTTAACCAGCGGCATTATGTCAGTATGGCCTTTCTCAGCTAACCAATTATGAATGAATCTCTCCACAGCCACAGGTGGATATGTGTGTGCAAGGCAGGCATGCAGCACTGGCTGGGTGCAGGTTGCCTCTTGTATGTTTTAAAATGAACTCTCCTCTCTCAGGCTGTGGCGTGGTGCCCATGGCAGATGAATGTTCTAGACACTGGAGGTAGCACTAGAGACAGACATATCTGCATCTGGAACGTGTGTTCTGGCGCCCGCTTCAGTGCTATTGATACCCGTTCCCAGGTGAGAGATGAACATCAGCTTGGAGACAAACACCTTCTGGCAGCACACCTACACAGAGCTGCTGGCTCCTCAGGCCCAGAGGCACAGGGAAGGAGGGGGACCATGCTCGCCTCCAAGTGGTGAGCATCAGCACAAGCACCTTGTCTCACCTGTGTCTGCCTCTTTGCAGGTCTCTTCTATCCTATGGTCCACAAACTACAAGGAGCTCATTTCAGGCCATGGCTTTGCACAGAATCAGCTGGTTATATGGAAGTATCCAAGAATGAACAAGGTTGCAGAGCTGCAAGGTAGGCGGACAGGGCCTGGGTGGGGGGGCTGTTAGAGGTTGAAGACAGCTGCACTCCTTGTTTTGAGCCTGCAGCATCACTGATACAGGACAGTATCCAGGGCCATGCTGCTAGGAGTAAAGCATGCCCACGGGGCTGTGGGAGAGATACCATTGATCCAAGTGTATGCTTGGGGTCTGAAATCATGCTGCCACAGCCACTGTGGGGACAGCTATGCAAGCTGGCAGGGCTCATGGGAACATACAGGAGTAAATGTGCATGTGCTGATCAGCTCAGCCCTGACTGCACATTCCTTCTCCCCCTCAGGTCATACTGATAGAATCTTGAACCTGACCATGAGCCCTAATGGTACAGCAGTGGCCTCAGCAGCTGCTGATGAAACACTGCAGATCTGCCGCTGTTTTGAGATGGATCCCATAAAGAAGAAGAAGAAGGAGAAGGCAAACAGTGCCAAAAGCAGTATTCTTCACCAGAGCGTCCGCTGAGAGCATGGGATTGTTGTGGGGAGGGGGATATTTGGTTTACACACGGTGCAGTATTTTAAATGTTAATGAACTGCTTAACTTGACTTTTTCTTAATGGAGTCTGATGGAAGAAAAAGCCATGGCTCCTAAACCCAAGTCTTTCTCCCTGAGGCTGGAGATCTGGGCAAGGAGTGGAGACCTAGGTCTTAAGGGCCAGTTTACAGGCCCCTGAGCTTAGCACAGCCTAGCAGAAGGATGCTGTGCAAGGGCTGTACTTCTGTTTCTGTCCCAGCTAAGATAGATATGTCACCTGCCCCATCTAGATGCTGACTACAAGCACAGCAGCTCTACCACAGGCTCAACTGAAAGCACAGCATGGCTGTGGCCTCAGTTTGTGTTGTCCTGGCCTGTCTCACAAGCCCAGGGACACCTTCCTATGGCTCTGCAGGCAGATCTCAGTTTGTCTTGTTAGCTACAGGCAGCCATCACTGCCTGCCTGTGGTGCTGGAGTAGAATAGCTGTTGGAAAAAAAAGGAGGGAGGGAAATATAGAGCAACAGCTGTAATCACCCCAAGGGCTGGAAAGGGGCTGGCTCTGGCATAAAGCCTGATGCAAAACAAAAGGTTGGCTTACACAGCCACAGCCAGCCTGGGTGTCATGCAAGAGCCACGCAAAGCACCACCAACCCTGTGCTCAGCCTTCAGTCACGTATTCCTCCAACAACTCTGATCTCCCTTCCCCTCCTGCTGACAGGAGGCCCTGGTGCCTCACTGAGGCTTCATGCAGGGGAGCAAGCACCAGGGCTCAGCTGACATTTATTGGAGCTTGACTCCCCTACACCTGGAAAAATGCCTTTTTTCCAGGCTGAACTGTGCTGGAGCAAGTTGCAGGAAATATATTTGAGCCCTCACCTGACCAACAACCAGCTCAGCCATGATGCTTTGCACGGTGGAGCTGCAGTGTCTGAGGCTGTGGGGCTGCACCAGACCCATCAAGCCTGTCCTTCAGCTGCACCAGCATTGCCAGGGGCTGCTGGGGACACTGCACAGCTGATAAGCACCTTGGCCTGTACAAAGCCGCTCCACCAAGCCTGTGCCTCCCATCAGCCCTCAGTGATTAGCCGAGGGTGGATTATTAACTGTTTTCACCTTTCCCTCAGCACAGCACCACACTGTGCCTAGCACCAGCTCTGCCTCCTGAGCCTTACAGCAGCTGGAACCTTCAAAGGTTCCGACTTGTGCTCTGCCAAGGCCAGTGAGTGTGTAACCACACCCACCAGAGCACCCCCCCAAACACACATAAAGCTGATATGGGGGGCACAGTCTCAAAAAACAGCCACTGAGCCAGCACCTTCCCAGCAGTGCTGCTGGTGCATCCCCATTTGGTCACTTGGGAAAGATCAGGAGGTCCAAGGATGGAGCTCTCCCTCAGACACAAATCCTTGGGCCACAGCTGTCTCCAAAGGGGAAGCAGGCAGGAACCCAGATGCAAGGCTGGGCTCTTCCACAGAGCTGTGCTGTTGTTGTAGGAGCCCTGCCCCACAGCCAACTCCCACTTGGTGCTGGGAGTTAGCACAGACTTGCCCTGTAGGGCCACAGCTGATTAGGCCTTCCCTGGTCTCTGACCTGGAAGGAAAGCTTTATATGCCAAAACGTTCCTGTCATATTTTCAGTCCCATGTACGAGCAGCTCAGCTTTCTCACAGACTCTTTCTTTCTCCTTAGCACATGCCCCACACCCAGATGCTGTGCATTACCCAGCCCTTAGAGGACCTCTGAGGGTCCTCATTACCAGAGGGTATCATTACCAGAGGGTAATGATACTGCAGGGTCTTTGACCCCATGCTGGTCTCTCACAGTCCTGGAGTGAGGAGGAGCAGAGGAAGGAAGTGGGCACGGATCCAGCAGGCCCAGTAAACACAGCCCTGTAAGGTGTGAATTCAGTTCACAGCATGACAGCATATTAATTACCAAGTGCCATGGCCAGCCCATAGAAGAGCACAGCTAACAGTGTTATGAATAAGAAGCTTGACTAGGCCAATATTCAAGCAGCAATCAATTTATTATTTCATGTGGTAAAGTATGAGCAATACAGCGCTGGGTACAGTGGGGGAAGTTTTCCCTCCAACTGCACACTGATAATTGAGGGTTACAGGTATTTATAGGGGTACTCAGCAGTTTTTTTCAGCAGTTTCTATTTCCAATCTTTTACTCATCAGCAATTCTTATTCCAAATTATTACATCACAATTCTATACACTACTGTGATTTTAATTTCTCAGGATGTATCTCAAAGGAGTATCCCCAGATGGTGACGGTCCAGTTTCCGAAAGAAAAAAGACGACTCCCATCTGGTGGGGTCCAGCTCTCCAGATGTGGGTCCACCTTTTAATTGCAGAGACTATAAATCTCGTAACAGTGAAGTCCAGCTTCCCTTTGGTCGAAACCATAAATCCTTGAGGTGATGTTCGTCTTCCTTTCTCAAGCTGTTTTTCTCTGCTTCAATAAGGTGTGAGATAAGAATATTTCCTTTATATATATTCCAAAGCTACAGTTTCAAGGATACAAGTAATATTCTAAAATTATACTTCAAAAGGTTCTTATTGCAGAGCTTTTTATGGATTAAATGCAAGTAAAAAGCAACATCTTTAACACGTTAATTCCAATGCTCCTAAATCAACTAAGGTTAATTTGCAAACAAAAGATAGGTTCAAAGGCCTTTTTCCATGCTTTATTCTCCTCAGTTTTTATTAGAATTCACAGCTCTCCCATTGTCGGGGTCCACACATTTTGCATTCACAAATACAGACATCGCCTGTTTGTACCTGACACGAAACACAACTTTGCATCTCACAGCCAAGAAAATGCACTCCTTGCTCTTCTGACACAGCTCTCTCTGTTCATGATGTGGGACAGTGAGTCCTGATGAGGTGCAGGAGCTGATGCAAGGGACAGGGACAAGGATGCAGCAGGCACAGTGCCAAGCTGACAGAGGGATGATCTCTGGCAGTGGCACTGAAGGAGAAGAGTTTGCAGGCAGAACAGAAAATGTCTCTTTGTTTCAACTCTTCTTTCAGTGCTGCTAAGAATGTAGCCTGGAGCAAGCTGGGAACACCAGAGCCTGGAGCCCTTTCCAGGCAGGCTGCATCAGACACAAACCAGCCGGGGACTGAGGAGCCCCTGGGGTGGCAGTGAGCAACCTCGGGCTCTGCTCATTGCTGCTGGCATTTTCTATTGACCCACCTCCAAGGACTTCTGTTGTGCTCTGTATTTCTAAGGGTTTTCCCCCTTGGTTTTTTTTGGTTGTCTTCTGCACCTTTTTTTCTCCAAATTCTCCTACCCTGTCAGCAGCAGCCCCTGATATTTTAGAACTGGCTATAAAATATCAGCAAAGCATCTAGGAACAACAATGGGTAGAATCCTGCGGCTCAGGAATTCGTATGCCAGACCCCTGCCTGTGCCTTATGCTTTGTCAGGACCTCCTTCTCTGTGCATAAACTAGGGATTAGTGGAGTTTTTTTGCCAAAGAGCTCCTGAGAAGCAAATGTTGTGCTAGGTTTCTCAGGAGTGTATCTGTTAAGTTCATTGCTGGCAAACAGAAAGTAAGGCCAGGGTAGCAGAGCAGCTGGGAGCTGGTCACTCCTTGCAAAGGGCTGCTGTATGATGTGGGAACACCACGTTCCAGGAGGGGCGAGCAGGGTCAATGTGCTCATGGTGCTGCCAATGAGGTTTGGGTTCAACTTAGAGAGTAGTCAGGGCTGGCGAGCACTGCAAGATCCAGCTGCAGTCCCCATCCATGTCCCTTTCAGTGTTGGCTTTAGGGTGTCTGCAGCCTGGATCCAGAGCGCCCTGGGGTGCTCCTGAGGCTGCCTTTGCACTCAGGGTGAGGATGCCCAGGAGCCCCTGAGGCCGGCAGTGGGGACCAGGGCTGGGGCTTGTGGGCTGGCAGGTGTGGCTCTGGAGGCTGTGACATGCCAGGGCATGGGTCACTGTCACTGCCCTCCACAGCCCTGGCTAGCTCTGTGATGCTCCAGGGACAATGGCAAGAGTGGGGAACTGGCTAGGTTGGGGTTTTGCCTGAGCCAGAACCTCTAGGCCAAATGCCCAGCAGTAAAGACCCGTGGAGGGCCGAGTGAAGGAAGCAGAGGAGGCTCTTCTGAGGTGAAAAGTGCAGCAAATTCATCAGGAGAGGAAGGGGGAAGATTCTGCAGGTGAGAATTCCCAAAGGGAACAGATGTTGAAAGAACCCCCAGCACCCCTGTGCACGGGTTTTTAAAATCTTTCAAAACAGGGAGTGGACACCATACAGTAACCAATAAGTGACTCTGGCAGTGTGGTTTTTAGGACTACAACAAATCAGAACAAGGGGAGAAGAGAGTGTTGGAATAGAGATTGGATCTTGGGGTGAGGGACAGGGAACTTTTTGGAACAAAGGGTAGGGTTTGGGCTGAGGGATGGGGCAAAGGGGCCGGGTTGTCTTGATAGACAGGGAAAAATCTGGTGAGGAGGGAGGGGATTCCTCGAGGGACTCTGGGGTAGGAGGGCATAACATAGGGGAGAAATTAACTGTAATAACTCAGGGAACACTTGGACATGCCACTATATAACAGAACATTTGGCTCAATAAACTAACACACTGCAACACAGAAATTCAGGCTTTCAGCAGCTGAGATGTGGCAGTGTTAGAACCCGCAGCAGCTGGTGAAAGCCATCTCTGTCCTTCAGGTTCTTGCAGTGTGGGAAGGTGCTGCGAGTTGTGGTGGCTGCACTCCCCCTTTGCTGGGAGGATGATCTGTACCAGGGCAGAGCAGAAAGCTGCCATGGTGAGCAGAACATGCTCAGAGCATTGCAGTTCAGAGAATGGCACTGCCCCTGAAGGCAAAAAGCTTGAAAGCACAGAATTCTGTGAAGAACTGTTGCACAAATTTTCTCTTCTAGAACGTGCCCATTTTTGTATGCTGTAGATGAATACTCTGGGTTTTATAGAATACATGGGTTTTTTTCTTAAGGTTTTTGGGAGAACTCTCAAGTTTATTTCTCTTTGTATTTTACATCCAGCATGCATACAGGTTTTTTTTAATTATTATTTTTCTTTAGTAAATACTTGAGAAAAATACCTAAGCATTTTTTAATCCTTCGGGATATTGTGATTAATATTCTTAGAAAGAAAACCTTGTTGAACAAGTGTGAACACACAGAGAGAGGAAAAACAGTATAAAAGTCTTTTAAAACAGGGCATTTAATAAGGACTGCAGAACTGAGTAATTCCTCCAAGTGTAGAATTAGCAAGATATATCACCAAGAGTAACTGCCAAGATACTTCCTTAAACCAAGGGAAATGTGACCTGCAGCCATACAAAATACAGCCAAAGCAAATGAAAACCTTTGGAAAAGAGAGAATTTTGCCAGTGACATCAGTCTGTCTGGATAACTGAGGGATGCCCATCAATATTGCATACATTCCTCAATATTTGCAATGTCTTTTCTCCCAATTTCTGTGAAATGAATAAGCTGCAGTTGTTTACCATTAGCTTAAGCCCTTAGGGGAATGACCAAGCACCATGTATGTTTTTCTGTAGCTGAGCAGGACTTGAGTTTCCCAAATCTTCTACAAAGCAGAAGGGAATCACACAGTTACTTGTGCTAATGTTAATGAAGGGTTTCATGAAAGCAGGTGAATGAGAGCATTGCATTGTAAAACGTCCACATGCAAGAAAAGAGGGGTCCACTTAGAATAAAACATATAAGGCTAGCATAAGATCAGAACAGGATAAAATGAAATTGCTAGACAGGAACTGATGCGTCAGAAATTAGAAGTGTCATTTCTGATACATCTGCATGCATTTGCAAGCTAAAACAGAAAAAGAAGGGCAGAGATAATAAGGAACAAAGATTTTAAAATTGCACTGGCAGAAGAGACACACGAACCACCAGTGTGAACACAGCTGGGAGATCCAGCTTGGAGATGGATTAGAGTGGAATCCATTCACTGAAGGTCTCTGGCGCACATGAGTGCAAAGACTGGGGAAAAAAGGAGAAAAGTTTAATTTCTGAAAGCTGTTTAGATTGCTGGAAGCATTGTCTAGAGATCTAAAAATCTAAAGCCTCAGAGAATCTGAACCCAAACCATCCCCAAATGGATTGATCAGGTATGATGTGCACATCTCTGCTGTTTTCAGAGTCAATGAAATTGACAATGAGTGTCTGGAAATTAGGAATGCCCACCCAGATTTTATCTCCATTACTTTAAGAACACCTTAATAAGGCACTTCAGGAACTGAACACTGACATTCTCACCCTGCTCTATTTACTTTACATTTGAATAAAGGCTGGTAGAAGCAGAAATCGGGCTTAAATTTCTCCCCAAATTACCTGTTGCACTTTCAGGTTAGGAGTAGATGTAAAATTCAGCCAATCACTCTCTCTATGCATGAATATTCCACTAGGGAACTGACATACAGAGCATCCTTTTTCTCTTTTGCACCTTCCTAAATGGTGCCCCATGAACAGAACACTTGCATAAAACTCACAGAAAATCAACAAAATTGCTGAAATTAACACTCAATTCCCTGATAAAAGCTTCTAAGAAAAGGCTTGACAGAATCACTGAACAAACTGAAACTTGGAAGAGAAACACCCGTTTTAGCACTGATCAAGGGGAAAGAAAAAGAAATGCTGTAAAATTTCCAACTGGAAGGTAAGGAGAAAGACAGGAAGCACAGAAAGAACAAGGCCCTGTCAGATGACCTGTGCAAGGTAACTTTGTGCCCCAGCACTGTTAGAGGACATTCCCTGTCATTGGTGCAAGCAGCTGGAGACATAAATGCTGATTGATTTGGGGGCCACAGTCTCGATAGGTGCAGAGGCGGTTCAATGACGTGACATGAGGGAGTTCCCTCAGAGCAACTGGGATGCCAGAAAGAAGTGAACAGCTCCCCACAGCCTGGCCCGCTCGGCTGCTTTTCCTTCTGACCCTCCTGGGGAGGCTCTGACATTTCCTCTGCCCTGATGGAAGTGCAGCTGCTGCCAAGGGAAACGTCCCCACCCTCACTCAGTGTTCCCTGTGCTTGCCAGATGTCCCATCTGCTGTCCCTGTCCAGGACAGCTGCTCTGCTCAGGAGGAGGAGACCGAGCGAGAGCCTGGGAACATCGGCGGCTGCAATCCCTCCTGATCTAGCACTGTTTATGGATGTGTAGTTAGATTTGGATAGTTACAATTATAGGGATATTTACATACACTGCCTGATATTTGTATAGGGATAGTATGTGTGTATATTGTTATATTGATGTTTATCTATTCATCTGTTTACATAATTGTACAGCTCTGTAGCTGTGCATTTCTCTTGCTGGGGATGTCTGGATTGTTTTATTGGTCCATTGATATTTGTGTATTTATAGACAGGTCTGTTATGTTTGTATTATATTGTCATGTTATATGTAATGAAATATGCAATGCATGTTTACATCTCTATATTGTTATGCCTATATAGGTATTTACTTCTATTTATTATGTATGGAGTTGTATAGTTCTAAAATTCTATTTCTTTAGTTCTGGATCTGGGATTCTTTAGAGAGGGATATTGATGTTTCTGTATTTGTATATGGGCTGTATGGCTGTAGTAATATGTAATAAATTTAATTGTTAAACTTCAATTCAGTAACTTCAATATTTGTGTACAGTGAGTTGCTGCAGAGGGTTGCAATAAAGTAATTTTTTTTCACTGAAGTTGATATCTGTATATATTTACATAGCACAATTCTCAGAATAAATTAGATTTTAATCATAAATGGATATTTCTGTGTTTCTATATTGGTAGCATACCTGTTGCAATTAAAAATATTTTTCATTTTTAAATTTAAGTTAATGTCTGTGTATTTGTACATTAGTAGTGCGGGTGTAACTATCTGCAATAAATGCAATGTTGCAAGTGAAGTAAGTGTAGATTTGTGCTACCCAAAGTCATGGGCAGATGTAAATGCTGGAGGATTCTGGCCGTGCCAATCTCTGGCCATGCCCGGCACATGCCCCACCTGCACTCAGGCTGGGCAGGGGAAGCGCAGATTTGGGCTGGCAGCAGAGCCCCACGTTGGCTCAGAACTCACTGCAGAGGCTGCTGAGAAAACTCCGGGGCTCCATGAGCACAGAATCCAAGCAGGAGCCACCCGGGGAGGACAAATCCCTCATCCCACGGGCAGCTCTTTAGGAGAGTGCTCCAAGTGTCCCCCTGAAGCTCATCCCAGAGACCAGAAGCCAGCAGAGATCCTGAGCCAGCCCTGCTGCCTTTGGCAGCACTTTGGCAAATGAGCTGCAGCAAGGGGGAGGCAGCAGCGACTGTGACTGCTGCAGGCTGGGGATGAAGGAAGGGCCATGGACACAAGTGCTGAGATGCCCCTAAATCCAGAGGGAGGCTGGAGAGCTGGGAATCAACTTGGCATTTCAGTGCCAAGCTCTCACAGGCACTGAAATGATGGAATCCCTTTGTGTGAAGTGACCTGGAAGAACTGACAGGGAGTTGCTGCTAGGATCAGCAGTAGCAGAAACTAAAATGTACAAACACTAAGAGATCATCGAATATCCCCAACAAGCAATGGCTTCAAAAATTATCTCATGTATATATTATATTATATTACAATATATTATGTTATGTTATTATTATATTAATCAAAATATATAATATATAACATGCATGAAATTTAATGCACATGTATTTTTGGACAATTTTATTTTTTGATATATATTTTTATTTAAGATATATATTTGAAATAGTCTTTCAGCTTGGGAAAGTGAAGATTTACAACAGTGCAAAACCATCTGCCCACACAGCAGTCAGCCCCCGGGTGCGTGCATGCACACCCACCCACTGTGCTTGCTCTTCTCAGCATCTCGGGGCTGCTGTTTGCACACAATTGGGATCAATTTAACTCGACAGAGCCATGAGTGGTGTGTCCAGCTTGTCATGAACACTCATGTGGCAACGAACAACAGAGAGCTCTCAAATCCCATTATCACAGGTCATTTCATTCCTGCTGGGCACTGCAGAACTCTTAAAAGACTCAGAAAAGGGGTGGAAAACATTGGCATCATGCTACTGCTGGTGTCCTCCTGGAGGAAAATCTGTTGGGTTTCTTATGGTGGTAGCTTTCCAAAACCTAGGAAAACAGCTCAGTAGTGGTAGCCCAATTGTGAATGGTTTTCTTGACTTGGCAAAGGCTGGGGTGTTAACAGTGGACTCTGTCCTTGGTCCAAATCACCTGCCCTCACCTGCAGCACCACCACCAGCACCAGCTATATCAGTCAATTTTCTCAAAAAGCTGTGTTAAATTTGGGAGAGGAAAGGAAAGCACATCAGACGCTGTGGATTATTGACAAGACTCTGAGGAACAGTTCCAAAGCAAAGGGCAGCAGCTTCTCTCTGGGCCACTCCTTGTGCCCCAAGGCAGCCGGGCTGCCCTGGCTGCCCAGGACCCTGCGCCCCGCGGGCTCTGCAGAGCTGCACAGTGGGGAGGCAGCTTCGGGCACCTCAGCCCCTGGGCAGGAGGGGCTGCTTGCTCTGCAGGGCTGCCTGGGGGCAAAGCAGGGTGCTGGCCTTCTGCTCTTGGCCCCAGCCTGGCCTTGCAGGGCTGATCCTGTTCCCTGTCTCCAATGTGCTAAAGACAGACTTGTTTGTTTGCAGCTCTGCACAGGTGTGATTTGCACCACAAAATACTGAAGGACTAAGGCCTGAACAACAGACCCTGACTGAAGCCTCAACAACAGGACCTGAGCCAAAGCTGCCCTCTAGATCACCTTCCCAAACTAATGTTCCATGTACCTGCTCCTTAACCAAGTGTTATTATCAAAAGGATTGTTGCATCCATTCACTGGTGAAACACATCTTCACCTTTCTGCATGAGGAAAATGGACAAGGCCACACCTGCCCTTGGTTCCTCCTTGAGCCCTGGGCAGGCTCGGGGAGAAAACCAAGAGAAGAATGACACCAGCTGTGCCCCAGCAGAAGCTCTGGCACATTGCTCGTCCAGCACTGTCAGAGCCGGGCTACTCTCACAGCGCACTCGGGAGCCTCGTGGCCGCCAAAGGTGGAGGCACCACAGGATTTCCCGGTTCCCGGCCGTGGCTCTGCAGGGCTGGGCTGGGACAGCTTCCCCCAGCTGATGTGCAGCTCTGGAGGAAGGGGAAACCATTGGGGTACCCGGTGATGTATCTTACTTAATCACCAGAGGCACCCTTTTGTAATAATGCTGAGGTCCATTGCTTAGCTTATCCTTTCCTGACTCTTTTTTGCACTTCTGCATTACAGGAAATCACACTGTTCCTTCAGCTGGTGTCTGTCTCTGCATCTCTGACCCTCCCCACCATCAAAACAAACACACAGCCAGTTTAGCATGAGACCTGCCTCTCTGCCAGCCCATCTCTTGGCAAATACCCCTGGTGGCCATCTGCACAAATGAAATTCCCACTTGTCAACTTCCTTTTCTGCAGGCAGGTGAGAAAAGGAGCCACTCCCAGTTCTGGACACCTCCAGAAACCAGCTGCTTTCAGCATTCATAACCCTGAAGTATCAACCTCCTTCCTTAACCTGCCACAGAGAGCTCCCACCAAAAGGCCTTTTGTCCGAGGATACCCACAGAAGAGCTGGAGAAGGGAGAAGTTTGAAACACAACTGCTTCAGAGTTTAAACCTGCCTTTACCAAATGAGCACACACCAACCTGTCCCAAAGGGAAAGCAGGCAGGAAAGAGAAGCTCCTCTCCCACAACAGCAAACTCTGTGCTTCCTTCTGTTCCAGCTGGAGAGTGGAGGCCATGGGCTGCACCTCACTTTGGGAAGGAGCCCTTAGAATTGGCCTGATCTGGGAGGGCAGCAAAAGCAATTCCCCAAAAAGTAGGAAAACATTGTCTGGAAGGAATAGATGATGACAATATTACTGCAGAAAAGCAAAAAAAGAATAATTGTGACGAACAAACATTCCCAGACCTGAGATGGTGATCTTTGGGGCATCTTAAATTCCCCCACTGCCGGTGTGCCTTGGTAATTTTGGGGAAAAGAAGCGTTTGGCCCATTCAGCCTTTGTACTGGCAGCAGGGTGCAGGCCTGTGGCAAGGCCGAGCCTGCCTCGTGGGCTGGGCCTGGGCTGTTGGGCTCGGGTCCCTGGGCCAGGGCCACCTCCTGGCCTCCTGATGGGGTTGGGGGTTTTGCTTCCCCCTTCTGGTCCTGGGCCACCGCTTTGTGGGCCAGATCTGGGGTTCCTTGTCCGTCCACATGGGCCAGGGTCCCCCAAGGCCGCTCTGGCTGCTCTGCTGCTGCTGCTCTTTCAGACAAAGACAAAAAGACAAAAAAAGAAAAAAAAAGAAAAAAAAAAAAAGAAAAGGGTTGAAAGTGCTGGCAGCAGCTCAAAAGCATTTTGTTTGATGACTGTCAATGGACTTTTGATAACTATTGATGGATTTTTCTGTAGCAAGGCCTGTTTCAGGACCAAAAGGGACTTTTAGAGATGGCAAAGAGGAATATCTTCAGTCCATGGACTTTTCCTGAAACTCAGCTCCTTGAACTTGAATTTTCTTTGCATTGTTTTTGCTTTATCTTATATTGTAAAATTGTTTTAGTGATATGATAGAATTTTATGTTCTACAGGTGAAGAAATTCCCTGTTCATTCCACAGGAGCACTTGAGTGAAGTTTGATTGGCAACAGATAACCTGTCAAGTGTTGGTCCTTTTCTCTGCATGAGCCCAGCAGAGAAAATTAAAAGCATTTTTCTTTTTAAATTACCTAAATAAAAAAAGGTGACATGTTGCAGACATCTTTTATGAAAAATCCTTTCTTAGGATTTTTCCTTCTGAGAAGCTGCAGTTTCAGCAACAAAATGTAAACAATGATTATCTGCTGCTGTGGAATGCAACAGGTCCACCTGTGATTGGCCCATCTTGGATGTTTATAATGAGTGGTCAATCAAGGACTGAGCTATCTCGGACAGAGTCCCAGAGAGCTGCCTTTTGTTATCATTCTTTTCTATTCTTAGCTTAGCTAGCTTATGAGAGGAAACCTTACCTTCTTTTCCATTTTAGTATAGTTAAAATGTAATATATATATATCATAAAATAATAAATAAAGCCTTTTGAACATGGACTCAACATTCTCATCTCTCCCTTCACCTGAAAACCCCTGTCACCACGGTCACAGGAGGGTCTCTTTTGCCTTGGTGAGCCCTCAGCCCTCTGTGATATACGTCACCTCAATGCAGACTTCAGGTGCTTTGTTGTTTTCTTTTCCTTCCTCCAAAACACCAAGAGATCAAAATTCTTGGTAAAAATAGGACTTCTACTTTCAGGAAAAGCCAAAAAGAAGCTCTGCAGGGCTTCTTCCTAGATACAGATAAAATACTCTGGTGATCTTATCACACCCTGTTCTCAAACTTTTGGCACCAGCTTCTACTCTGGAACACCATGACTTCCTTGTAATCTGAAAGAGGGAACAAATCAAACCTCTAGAACAGGTCCTACCTTAAAAACCAGTGTCCCTCCCACCAGAAACTTCTTTTCCTGTTGTGACAGTTGAGTCATGTGATGATTGACTCTCACAATTAATAGAGAAAGATAATGTGTGTGAAAAACGCATATTATATGGCTCTATGCAGATATTTACCATATGTATTTTGATGTATTGATTAGTAGTGCTGTATTAACATTTTAATAATATGATAAATGTAGTCTTGTAATTAAAAGGTAACTTTTGTAGTTAAAATAAGAACTATGTCAGTGGGAGTTTTTTAAGGAAGGAATGAGGCACTCGCACCAGATAGCAGCCACAGGACACCTGAATCTTTCAGAGAAAAAGAATTTATTTCTCTCTTATCAGAAGAAACGAACTTTTTCCTGCCTCGAAGGCACTGTAAGGATTAGAAGGAAGAAGTTGATGATGACCAGACAGAATCCTGTATTTGAATGGAATTTATGCATCATGTGTGAAGTGTATGAATATGCAATGGGTTATTGTTTTTAAGGGTTAATCCTTCGTTAACGGGGGTCCTTTTTCAGGCTCCTGCTGTCCAGAAAAAGGTACCCGGACATCCATAACTCTTTGTCTCTATTGTCTCATATTGTCCTAATTCAACTTGTCCAAATTATTCTAATTGCATTACTATTTTTAGAACCATTTTATTACTATTAAACTTTTAAAATTTTAAAAACAAGTGATTGGCGTTTTTCACAATGTATATAGGTTAAGAAAAGTTTATAGATTTATAGTTGTGCTGTACCCCTCACATGGTTATCAAGGGACAGCTGGGGTTGGGACATCTGGGAGGGCTGGCGTGTCGCTATGGCCACACCTGACCCCCAATCAGGATTTGAGGAAGAGATCTCCACCAGTGGACAGCGAAGAAGGGGTTGATGGACAGAACTTCAGGAGGGGTTAAAGAATTAAAAAGGGAAAACCTCCATTGTGAGGGGGCTGAGCACATGGCGAGGAAAATATTTTGCTCCTGGTGCTGTAACCTTTTTTCTTAATTCAATCTTCTGTTGTATTTTTGATAAGGTTTAATAAACCTTCCTAAACAATGAAAAGTGGGTAGCTATTTCTCACACTGTGGTCTGCAACCCTCACTCTTTATTACAATAAAATGCTTTTGTTTATTAGGTTTACATCAGTTCCAGATGCTTTTATGAGCTTTTATGCCTTTTTATCTATATATGTTTAATACCACTATCTGCTTATTGCAACATTCCAGGAATCCCTTTTGACTCTTCTCTCCATATTTCTGCAGAAGGTCAGGTCACTGTGGGTTTTACACCAATAAAAATCCAGGCTGTTCAGATCCTAGGTGTTGGGAAATTTAGCTGACTAGAGACTGGAAAAGTACAAAGCTGTGGCTAATTCCAAGTTCTGCACCTGCTAGATAGTGTGTCCTTGGGCCTAGCTGTAGTAGGATAACAAATAGTGAAAGAGACATGAGAAAAGAGAGATGTAACCCCTAAGGAATGAGGAAGAGTTAATGGTATAGTTTAACCAATAGATTGCTTGGCTTACAGAATATTCATAGGCTTATTATTTATTGTATAAGTGTTTGATGCTTTCTTCAATAAACTGGACCTGTGATCAACCATCTGGTGTCCTGGTCTCCTTCCTTCGACACCTAGGTGTGATGGGCAGGCACAATTTCCCTGCTGACACAGGGACTGATGACAAACCCCTCCGTTGTCACTGAAAACAAAAGAAAGGAGGAAGTTTCTGCCCATTGGAAAGTCCCCGTTTGCCCTGAAGGACTCTGCCTCTTCTTTCTCAGCAGTAGCTCAGCAGCCGGATGCCAAGGACATGAGAGGGAGGGGTGGTTGATTTGTGTGACAATTTAACAGCCCTTGCAAACAAGAGCTGAGTCTGTCAGTAACATCTCTGCAGAGGCAAGTCCTTGCTGAGGATGCAGAGCTGTGTCACTTGTGTTTAGTTTGCATCGAGTTAATGGCACGGTGGGTTTTCATGCTGCAGGTGTGGCCCCTGTGACAGCAGCCTGTTCATCCTTCAGGGGGTTTGCACCCACAGGGACAGTGCTGCTCCTGCCAACACACCACAGTTTGTCCTCATGCCAAAAAGTCCGGGCAGAACTCCTTAAAGGAACATTTTCCTTTTGCTCTCAAACCAAAGATTTAGATGTAATGGTATAATAGAAACAAATCTCTTCCCCTGTTGTCTGTTGGGACAGGAGGAAAATCCTGTCACATCCAGATAGCAAGGCACTGATTTCACTTCCACTCTGGAAATGACTTGCAGGAGCAAGTAAATAAAATTCTCTGCTAGAACAGTGAAGTCCTGCCACTCTAAATCAGTGTGGTGCCTGAAGGGTTTTGTAGCAGGGTTGCACCTAAGTTGATGCTCAAGAAGTTTATGAGGTCCAACATAGACCTAAGGTTTGCACAGCAGAGTTTAGGCTGACAGCTAAGGGAGCGTAAATTAAATGGTCTTTCCAACCCAGAAGGCTGATGAGAATTGTTGGTATTTGTGCTGTCCTTCCTTGTTTAAAGGATAGCAACATATTTGATGAGATTTTGGAATTGCAGCTAAAAGTCATGGCCAGATTTAGTCACCTAAGTGGTTGTTGTGCATTTCTAATTGTGGAGGTCAATATCAGTGTAACTGCTTCTGGTAATACAAAAAGCTCTTTCAAGACACTTCTTAAGAGAAATGTCTTTTTCCTTTTCACTCTTAACTGCAAAGCCCCTCCAGGATGTACAGCAAAGAGGTTATCTAGATTGTCCTTTCACAATAACAGAAAACTTCCCCTTTAATCAGCCTGAATTGCACAATTCTCATCTGTATGAAGGAATTTCATTTAGTCTCTGCTGTAAAGAAGTGATTTCTATGCAACAGGGCTGATAAAGGGCAGACCCAAATTAACAAGAGGGATATTTGTAAGAGCTGCCATTACTCATCACACACTTTAAACAACCCATACCACCGAGCCCAAAGCTAATATGGCTCTGTGTTAAACATTTCTGAGGGATTACACATCCTTGTGTGAAGATGGAATTAGGATGTAAAGCCAGTATTTTTGCATATACAAGCATTGTGCAAGAACATTGCATCATCAAAATGGAAACCAAATATCACCAAGGTACAGGGTAAACGCTGCAATAACATGAATACACTTCTCCCATCAGGTTCACAGGCAGCTTAACCAATTCTGTGCTTGCAGATAATCTGTTCTGGCATCTTTTGGGGCCCTGAACCAGGAAAGTCACACTAAATACTGTGAGACCATGAAAATGTCTCCAGATCCAAACCAGTCTCGAGGTGACACAAGTGACTGCAGACATCTCCAACAACCCAGTGGAGGCCAGGTTTGCTGTGTTCTCTTTGTCATTGTGGGTTTGTAATTCAGACTCACAGAGGAGCTTGAGTTGGAAGGGGCCTTAAAGACCCTCTAGATCCAACCCCCTGCCATGGGCAGGGACACCTTCCACTAGACCAGGTGGCTCAGAGCCCCTGCAAGCTTTTGCAAATACCCAAAGACACCTTTTCCTCTGTTTTGCAAGGTCAGATTTCCATGCTCACTTTCACAGATGGCTCCAGTCTCACACAGAGCATTGCTGATTGGTCACTCTTATCTCCACAGCCCAGGAGAGATCCTGTTTTGGATGGCTCTCACTGCTCCTAAGGCCCCAGGGATCAGCCACTGCCTCTCCTCCTTCTGCTTTCCCTTCCAGGATCAGAGATTTCCTGCTGCTTCCTCCACATCTGAGACAACTGGAGGAGATGAGGGGCTGAGGATGTGGCTTCTGACAGAGAGTTGATAACGCTCAGCTAAGTATTTTATTCTCCTGCCACTAAGCTGTCAGGCTGCTGCTGAAATTCCTCCTGCTTGGAAAGGGCTGGTGTGAACATCAGGAATTGTTACTGGCTGGAACTTTTCCAAGAGCTGGACAAAAGAAGCATTTTGTGGAAGGGCACCAGCTGCCCTTGGTCAGCAGCACAAGGTGTGAGGTCCCCTTTGAAGGCCATCCCTGCACAAGGACAGCCTGGCCTTCTCCAGTGCCCAGAGCACCTTCCAGGCTTTTGGGCTGGCCTCGTCCCTCACCCTGGAGAACCAGGTTGCTGTTGGAACTCTCATATCCACAGTTTCTGGCTGGATTGCCATGTCTTACCACAGACAGCCCTGAAGACACCAGCACAGGCTCCATCTGCAATACAAGGGGACTTTGTTCCAGCTTTTCCCTTGGACCAGCGTGCAGCAAGCCCACCTGGGCCTCATTCAGGTCTGTGTGGGCTGGTAGTCAGCTTCTGCTGGGAATTTAAAGCTTTTGCCCTACTTTCCACAGCAAATAGTGGAGCGAACCCAGCTGCACCACCCCCCGAATTTCACTCTAAAAACCACAATTTTTATTTTCCTCTATTCAAGCCTTGAAGAAAACAAACTTTTCTTGAGTGAGCTGGAGGCACAGCGTTCTCCAAGATCATTCTTGAATAGGACAATATTGCAGGGGAAGACTGGCAAACCCAGAGTTTACTGGCGCTTAGGAAGCTTTGCTAAACCTTCCCGCGAGCGGTGCTCTTGCACCTCCTGAGCTCCTGGAGCCCTCACTCAGCTCAGGCACAGTTTGGACAGAAGGGGATGGTTCCGTCTGTCACATGTGGGGACAGGAGGTGGGAAGACTTTGCAAACACGGCCACGAGGGCAGGGCTGTTTTCATTGATGGTGCCAGGGTAGTACATAATCTTTTGATTAAATGTGAGGTGCTGAAGGGCAAAAATTCTCAGTGATGAGGAGAGAGTGTCTCCACTCACACAGCAAGGTAAGTGGAAAGAGCAATCTGTATTTCATGGGAGGTATTCAGTTTTTCACAAAACCTTTTTGCAGAAGACGTGCCTAAGCAGGGGTGATTCAGAGCATTTTATCAGCCTCACAGAGTATCCCCACATCTGCTTTGCCACATTTTCTCTCTTTTTTTCATTGTGAACGATTTCTCCTGCCAGGGTTGCTCCTGCTTGGAGTTCTACTCTCAGTGGAGCCCCGGAGTTTTCTCAGCTGCCTCTGCAGCGAGTTCTGAGCCAACGCGGGTCTCTGCTGCCAGCCCAAATCTGCCCTTCTCCTGCCCAGCCTGAGTGCAGGTGGGGCATGTGCTGGGCATGGCCGGAGATTGGCATGGCCAAAATCCTCCAGCATTTACACCTGCTCATGGCTTTGGGTAGCACAGATCACAGAACACCCATCGCAGCTGACAAATGGCATTTCTTGCAGATTGCTACAGCCACGCTGCTGATCCACAAATACACAAGAATCAATTTCAGCTGAAAAATGTCATTTATTACAAATTGCTACACTCACGCTGACAATATAGAACTATACAAATCTCAATTTAAGTTAAAACCAGGAATTTATTAGATTACAACCAATCTGTGTAAAAATATACAAATACTAATTCAGTTAACAAAACTAAATTTATTGCCAACCTCTACAACAACTCACTATACACAAAGATCAATTAGGCATTTAACAACTTAATTTATTACATATAACTACAAATGAATAAATAGCAACACAACTTTATATATAGGAAAGAGAACTAAACACAGATACAATAACATCCATGTATACTACGATAGAAATATACACATAGATGTAATTATAAACAAATATGTATATATACACGTACATATATACAGAGGGTACATCCCTAAACACCACACATACAAAAATAGTCCTATACAAACAGCAACCCACAAATGTGCATATCCAAATGATATCTTTAGACATTTCTACATAACAGATATGTCTAGAGATGGATAGACATGTCTATCCAAATGGATAATGCAATTCTAGACATGTCTACACAGAACTCAAAGCAGAGGGATCCCAGCTGCCCCATCTTCAAAGCCTCTCGCTCGGTCTCCTCCTCCCGTGCAGAGCAGCTCCCCTGGACAGGGACAGCAGATGGAACATCTGGGAAGCAATGGGAACACGGAGTGAGTATGGGGATGTTTCCCTTGGCAGCAGCTGCACTTCCATCAGGGCAGAGGAAATGTCAGAGCCTCCCCAGGGGGTCAGAAGGAGAAAGCAGCCGGGCGGGCCGGGCTGTGGTGAGCGCAGCCGCGGCGGGACTGTCCCGCAGCCCCGGCAGCCCAGCAGAGCCGGCACAGCTCCCGGGCCCTGCGGCATAGCTGCCTTGCCCAAGGACAGCCCCTGTGCCAGCCAGGGCAGCTGCGCTGAGCAGCCCCAGCACGGGCAGGGCCTGCTCCTGCCCTGCCGGGCAGTGCCCACGGCCACAGCCCACGGCAGCCTCAGCCCCACCTGCCTCCCCGGGCCTGTGGCCTCAGCCGGGCTCTCTCCAGGCTGGCAGCAGCAGGGCCCCGTTCACTGCTCTCGCTGCTGGCCTTCAGCTCCTCCCTGCTGGCTCCCGTCAGTCTCCAGCTGTCCTCAAGGTCTTCATGGCAGCTGTGGCAAAAGTGGAGGCTCTGGAATTGCTTCCAAGGCCTGGCAGAGCTGCAGTCCTGGAGCCCTCTGTGCTCCCTGCTGGCCCCCTCCATCCCCTCAGCCTTGCCATGCTCTCGGTGAAGCCCCAGCCCCCTTCAGTTTCTTCAGCCCCTCACATACCTCTCACCCCCCTCAGTCCCTTCTGAGCCATCCCGTCCCCTGAGACCTGCCACCCTGACAGCCTGTGCCACTTCCCTGTCACCTCAGTGCCACCAAGGCCCTCGGCTGCCCCACAGCCCTCAGCCCCAGCAGCAGCTCAGGGTCACTGTCCCTTCAGCGCCACGGCCCCCTCAGCCCCCTCAGTCTCACCATCCTTCAGCAGCTCCTCAGGGACAGTGCCTGGGGCCAGCGGCAGCTCCCACCGCTCCAGGGACAGCCGGGGCTGGAAGTGCTGCTCCGCCCGGCCCGGGCGCCAGCTCGGACCCAGCACAGGGACAGGGGACATGGGGAAAAGCAAGAGGTGAAAAAGGCAGCTGAGGGGGGAAAGAGGTACAAAGGCAGCCTAGGCCTACACAAACAGCAATCCTTCCATCAATCTCTCCACCTAAACATTCCTGTTCCTCCTACTATATAACTATACATGTTTATAAATGTAACTTCATAAATATATATATTTATATAAGTATTTTACTCCACACATATAAGAATCTAACTCTGAAAATATTTAATGTAAATATATAATAAAATATATCACATCTATAACTATATAAATATCCACATTTAACTACACAGACCTATCAATATATGTCCATAGAAATAGAACATTATCCTCTATAAATGGAACTATATCCACTAATAATTAAAACCATAGAAATCTATAAACATATCTACAAGCAGAGGAGTTCTACCTGTCTGATGGTCACAGGCTCTCCCCTGTCTCTTCCAGCCCTCCTGGAGATGTTGGTCACGTGGCATCTGGGAAGCAAAGGGAACGCTCAGTCAATATTGGCCCTTCTTCACCTTTCCCTTGGGCAGTAATTGTCCTTCTACCAGGGGCTGTCAAAGATTACCTGAAATGCAGACTCTCACTTAGCAATTTGAAGCAATCTGCCCTTAAAAGAACAGGTTCCATCCCAAGGGTTCAAAAGTGTGCTTCAAAGCATTGAATTATCTCGATAAAGTCCCAGCCCCCGCAGTGCAAAGGGCACCCAGGAGAGCTTGAAACACAGACAGTCCCAGCTGCCACAAGGAAGCCCAGCCTTGTTCTTTCTCTGAGCTGATAGAGAGACCTCAGTCCTCACTGAAATGGCTGAAGCTGAAGGTGCTGGGAGCTGAGTCATGAACCAGCTCCATTACCTGCCATCTACAAACTGCCCTCTGCAGGGAGCAGCAGCTGCTCCAACTCGACCATCAGCTCTGGCAGGAAGGGCTGGGAGGGACAGAGCTCCCTACGAGGCCTGCAGGCTGCACCAGCTGGGCTAAGGAATGGATGCAAAGTGCTCCCTCTCTCCTCTTAGGCCTCCCTAATCAGGGGTCATTCAAGCTTTTCCTTCTGATACTGGAGTTACCGTGATTTTTCAATTGGTTGGCCTCTGATGTTGTGCTCCTTGTTTTTCTTGTGGGTCAGGACCACTGGAATTACATTTAGTCAGTGATTTGGACTTCTACCCTGACTTTTTGCTCTTTTTTTCCCCTGTTCCTTCAAGAGTCACTCAGCCTGGCCTTCCCTGGCACCCTGCAGTAAATTTATCCACCAACTCTGGCACAAAACTGGGACACCCGGCTTGGTGACACAACTCGCACAAGGTCAGGTTTATTCCCTGCTCTCTGCCCCAGCAGAGGACTCCGTGTCAGAGCCTCTGGAGAAGTGTGGAGGGCAGGGCTCAGAGAGGTTGTGCCAGCGCAGGATTTGAACTCAAGGCACCAGGAAGCACCAACCCTGCTCAGGGCAGCCATCTCACAGCTCTCTAAACCAGTGGGGGCTCTGTCCTTACCAGGCTCCTCGGGCTCCTGGGAACTGTTCCTGCAGCTCTCAGTGCCAGATGAAGCTTCCTCTGCTGCAGCTCTGTTCACAGGCTCCCCTCCTGAAGAATCAGGGGCAACACCAACATTGTCCTGAGCAGAAAAACAGAAAGAAAGGAACCCAAAGATCATTCACTATTTTGCTGGAATCATATCAGGGATACAGTAACTGTCCTTCTCCAATCCCAAAGGACATGGAGACCAGAGGAGGGAACACTGCCCACACGGTTCACATGACAAGCCTTTTAAACTCAGGATTCAGGGGCCAAGGTGAAACTGAAGCTCTCACAAAATGACCTTTGAGACAAAACAAGAACACAGAAAACCAGAAGACACCAAGTGAGGGGACGTGCCCCCACGCTCTGACCCCGCCTTATCCCAGAGCTGTGAGAAATCAGCCAGCACAAAGCCAGGGGCTCTCCTTGCTGCCAGCACGGCTCCCAGCCCTGCCCAGGGCTGTGTGCTGCAAACCCACAGGCAAAGCACACATTTCTGCCTGGCAGTATCAGCACCCCCAGCCAAGCGCTCACACAACCCATCACAAGGTGCTGCTTCTCCGAGCCCTCTGCTGCTGCCCCGCGTGTATCGTCCAGGCAAACATTGATGCACCCAGGCTATTTCCAGGATCACATTTGTGATCAGTGGCAAAAATCTGTAAATCGTTAGGGTGGGGAAAAAACCAACCCAAAAGACAGGAAAATCCAGACAACCAAGTAGTGTTTCTATTCCTATACTCTATACTGAGGAAGCAAACGTCCACAATGAAGCAAATTACCTTTGGACACAAAGATATTCTCCCTATGACCAGTTTCAGAACATTCATCTCTTCTGCCATAGTCCATCCATCAGAACCCTAAAGATTCTGAAGATGGTTCCAAGCCTGCAATGTTTCCTTTTATTATGGAATAAAATGCTTCTCTAAGCTGCTATGTGTGATTTTACAGAAGACAAAAGTCATGCCACTTGAGAATAAGGCATTGGCAAATCCAAAAAATCCCACTCTCCCCCTCGAGTCATAATCACAAATGTACTGCAGGCAATGGGTCAGCACATCAACAGAAAGAGAGACATTCTTTGGCCAACAGTGTAATAATCTGCAAAGGACAGAGAGCTGCAGCTGCAGCCCAGCCCCAGCCACGGCTCTGGGAGCGCCCACACGCTCGGCAGGGCTCACACAGCAGCAGCAGCTGCAGCCCAGCCCTTGCTTTGCCTTGGCCTTCCCACCCAAAAGAGGCACAGCCCACATCTGCTGCAGCTGCAACAGAGGCACCTCTGGCATGCCCCTCCCTGCACGGGACATTTGGCCTTCAGTGCCACTTCTCCAAACACTCTTCTCCTCTTTCCCAGCAAGTAAAACCTCTTCTTCATTTCTTCTTCATCCCCTCTTTTAGAAATCTTTATTTACCAAGAATAATTCAATAACTAAATAATAATGAAATAAGTTCAATTAAAGAAGCCTTTGCTTCTTAACCATGTAACAAGGTTCAAAAGTTCTCAGTCCAGCCCCTTTTATCCCAATCCAATGGAATTACCTGAGCAGAGGGAGATCTTTCAGACAGGGACCTCCTGATCTCCCGAATCATTTTCTCTACGGCAAGGCCTAGATCTGCTGGTGGCCATTCCTTCCCCCCAAGTGCGTTCTGTGCTGAGCTGGAGGCCGTCCATGCTGCACAGGCTGCACTGCCGGGTGGAGCGCTGGGCCCTGAAGTGCCCGGGGTGGCTGCAAGAATCCAAACACATTGGTCAGGCTCCACAACGTGGCTGTGGGACACAGAGCTCTAGTGCTGCTGTGGACCAAACATCACGGGAAGCACACAGCAAAACCAGGCAGAGAATCTTTTGGCCTCCTAGGTGCCCCTTCCTAGTAGGCTTGACAACTTCTGGCCGAGAATGACAGAGCCTTGTGGGAAAATACTTCAAACGGTAACTATTCAGGACCTTTTGGAAAAACAAGGCTACAACTCTTTTCTTACCTCGTGCGTCGTAGGCTGGGGGCTGCTGCTCCCTGTGGAGCTGCTGGAAGCTGCCGGGCTGGATAGCGAGCACCTCCCGCTCGGCCGGAGGCAGCTGCTCCCCGTAGAGCTCCTGCGAGCGGCTGCGGGGCCCCTCCCGCCTGAGCAGCAGCGGCCGCTCCCCGTGGAGCCCGAGCAAGTGGCAGGGCGGGATGCCGAGCACCGCCCGCTCGGCGGGCGGCGGCCGCTCCCCGTAGAGCTCCTGGAAGCGGCTCGGCCCCTCCCGCCGGGCCGGCAGCAGCCGCTCCCTGTGCAGCAGGTGGAAGCTGCAGGGCGGGCGCCGGGCGAGCAGCGGCCGCTCCCCGGGGTGCTGCTGGAGGCGGCCGGGCCGGGGGCTGCGCAGCTCCCGCCCGTCCGGCAGCGCCCGCTCCCTGTGCAGCAGGAGGAAGCCGCTGGGCGGGCGCCCGGCCGTCAGCGGCGGCCGCTCCCTGGGCAGCGGCGTGAAGCGACCGCGCCCGTGCCGCCTGACCGGCAGCGGCCGCGCTCCGGGGAGCTGCTGGGAGCAGCGGGGCGGGCGCCTGCGGCCATCCCGGCCCGCAACCGGCCGCTGCCTGTTGGCCGCGCTCCGGCGCTTGATGCGGAGCAGGAGGTCGGGGCGGTCGCGGCGAAAGCAGGGGTTGCTGTAGTGGAGCCAGGCCCCGGCATCGCCCAGCGCGGCCGAGCCGAGCCAGCCCGGCACCTTGCGGAAGCCGTAGCGGTAGAGCTGCCGCACGAAGCTGCGGAACTGCGTGGCCCTGAAGGTGTGCGGGACCGGGGCCGGCCCATGGCCACGGCCCCTGTGGGCGCGGCCCGAGCTGAGCAGCTCTCGCTCCAAGAGGGAGCGGTCGATGAGCAGCCCCTCGGCGCGGCTGTCCCAGCGCACGGAGCGGACGCGGGGGCTGTTCACGAGGCGCCAGAGCTTGGCGGGGAAGGTGCGGGCGCTGAGCCCGGCGGGCAGCGGCAGCTCCGCCATGGCATCGATCGCCGACTGTGGCCACAACGCCCGCAGCGCAACGGCCGCGGCTGCGCCGGCGGCGCGCGGCCTGAGGGGGGCGCTGCGCTCGGGCCCGCGGGGACGCGCGCGGCAGAGCCGGGGCTGCGGGCACAGCGCGGGCGGGGCGGCTCCGGGGCTGGCCGGGCTCGGCTCTGCTCGGCTCGACTCGGCTCGGCTCGGCTCGGCTCGGCTCTGCACAGCACGGCACGGCACGGCACGGCACAGCCGGTTATCCCTACACTGCATGCCGTGTCTGGGTCACCATCGGAGACAGAGAGGAAGGACATTGCTCTGTTTTGACTGGGAAAAGGATGAAAAGGGGTGATTAGAAAACATTCATTTGGTCTCCTTTTCCACAGACTAGCTGGTTTTATCTCACTATGTCTGCCTGTCTTTGGCAGAGTTGGCACATTTCTCGTGATTCGGAGTCAGCTACAGCAGCAGGAATGGGAAGCAGTTTTGTTAGCATTGATATCAAAGCCAAAGTGCTTCCCCATGGATGGATGTTGCTTTCTTCAAGGGATTTTTGGCCTAGAGCTGTAGCAAACTCACACTGGTGTCTTCCCAAGCAGCGTTGCCTTTGTATTTCCACAGGAATCACCTCTTCTTTTTTTCCCCCCCATTTGGGGAGAGCTCCAATGCAAATGCCTCCTGCAGCCAGCTCTTGTCACTGTGGACTGACAAAGGAGATCTGGCAGTGGGGAGAGACTCCCTAGAGCTGCTGTGGAGAGCTGAAGGGGGAAGCTTTGTCCCTTAGTCTTGAAGTCTTGTTGGGGAGCTGCTCGTGCTCTGGGGGACGGACACCAGTGGTGTTTATCCAAGTCTTGCAGATAAAGAAAGAAGGTATATGGATGCCAGGTAGAGAAACAAGGTGTATGGGAGAGAGACGGGGAAAAGGAGAGGGGTAATAGAGAAAGGAGCCCTCGGGAGGCAGAGATCAATCTTCATGGAGGTAATGATCGATGCTCAGTTTATTGCAAATCTCAGGGTACATTTATATGCTAATGCAGGGTTCAGCAACGGGAGAATACTTATAAGTGGTTACAAAGTGTTATGTGTAGGACAAAGAGCTAACATATCTTTGGTCAGGTATATAGATTGGCAAAAGTGTCAGCAGAACATTCTGCCCCATATCTTCTCTTCACATCCCTAGAACATCTTGCTTCACATTTCTTTTCCGTGGGTACATCTTGGCAAACTTTTTTATATTGTTTGCCCAAGGGCAGCATGCTTCTGGTCTAAGGCACGTATGCAGGGTTATGCAGCTTGCTTCATCCAGTGTCTGCTGAAAATGCTCTCTACATTCCTGAGCTTCCTGACCCACCTCAGAGACTTTGGGGTTGTCATATTGGCAAACAAATTTCAGTCTGGGAATTTTTTGAAGTTCCCAATTCCTTTTTTTATTTTTTGCTTTCTTCCAGAAATACTGTCATTATCTAATGCTTCCAGAGAATTTTTGGTACTTTTTGGGGAATTGCTTTTGCTGTCCTCCCAGATCAGGCCAATTCTAAGGGCTCCTTCCCAAAGTGAGGTGCAGCCCATGGCCTCCACTCTCCAGCTGGAACAGAAGGAAGCACAGAGTTTGCTGTTGTGGGAGAGGAGCTTCTCTTTCCTGCCTGCTTTTCCCTCTGGGACAGGTTGGTGTGTGCTCATTTGATAATGGCAGGTTTAAACTCTAAAGCAGTTGTGTTTCAAACTGCTCCCTTCTCCAGCTCTTCTGTGGGTATCCTCGGACAAAAGGCCTCTTGGTGGGAGCTCTCTGTGGCAGGTTAAGGAAGGAGGTTGATACTTCAGGGTTATGAATGCTGAAAGCAGCTGGTTTCTGGAGGTGTCCAGAACTGGGAGTGGCTCCTTTTCTCACCTGCCTGAAGAAAAGGAAGTTGCAAAGTGGGAATTTCATTTGTGGAGATGGCCACCAGGGTGTTTGCCAAGAGATGGGCTGACAGAGAGGCAGGTCTCCTGCTAAACTGGCTGTGTGTTTGTTTTGATGGTGGAGACGGTCAGAGATGCAGACACAGACACCAGCTGAAGGAACAGTGTAATTTACTGTAATGCAAAAGTGCAAAAAAGAGTCAGGAAAGGATAAGCTAAGCAATGCACCTCAGCATTATTACAAAAGGGTGCCTCTGGTGATTAAGTAAGATACATCATCAGGTACCCCAATGGTTTCCCCTTCCTCCAGAGCTGCACATCAGCTGGGGGAAGCTGTCCCAGCCCAGCCCTGCAGAGCCACGGCCGGGAACCGGGAAATCCTGTGGTGCCTCCACCTTTGGCGGCCACGAGGCTCCCGAGTGCGCTGTGAGAGTAGCCCGGCTCTGACAGTGCTGGACGAGCAATGTGCCAGAGCTTCTGCTGGGGGCACAGCTGGTGTCATTCTCCTCTTGGTTTTCTCCCCGAGCCTGCCCAGGGCTCAAGGAGGAAACCAAGGGCAGGTGTGGCCTTGTCCATTTTCCTCATGCAGAAAGGTGAAGACGTGTTTCACCAGTGAATGGATGCAACAATCTTTTTGATAATAACACTTGGTTAAGGAGCAGGTACATGGAACATTAGTTTGGGAAGGTGATCTAGAGGGCAGCTTTGGCTCAGGTCCTGTTGTTGAGGCTTCAGTCAGGGTCTGTTGTTCAGGCCTTAGTCCTTCAGTATTTTGTGGTGCAAATCACACCTGTGCAGAGCTGCAAACAAACAAGTCTGTCTTTAGCACATTTGAGACAGGGAACAGGATTAGCCCTGCAAGGCCAGGCTGGGGCCAAGAGCAGAAGGCCAGCACCCTGCTTTGCCCCCAGGCAGCCCTGCAGAGCAAGCAGCCCCTCCTGCCCAGGGGCTGAGGTGCCCGAAGCTGCCTCCCCGCTGTGCAGCTCTGCAGAGCCCGCGGGGCGCAGGGTCCTGGGCAGCCAGGGCAGCCCGGCCGCCTTGGAGCACAAGGAGTGGCCCAGAGAGAAGCTGCTGCCCTTTGCTTTGGAACTGTTCCTCAGAGTCTTGTCAATAATCCACAGTGTCTGATGTGTTTTCCTTTCCTCTCCCAAATTTAACACAGCTTTTTGAGAAAATTGACTGATGTAGCTGCTGCTGGTGGTGGTGCTTTTGTCTGCAGGTGAGGGCAGGTGATTTGGACCAAGGACAGAGTCCATTGTTAACACTCCAGATTTTCCAAGTCAAGAAAACCATTCACAATTGGGCTACCAGTGCTGAGCAGTTTTCCTAGGTTTTGGAAAGCTACCACCTTAAGAAACCCAACAGATTTTCCTCCAGGAGGACACCAGCAGTAGCATGATGCCAATGTTTTCCACCCCTTTTCTGTGTCTTTTAAGAGTTCCACAGTGCCCAGCAGGAATGAAATGACCTGTGATAATGTGATTTGAGAGCTCTGTGTTGTTCATTGCCACATGAGTGTTCATGGCAAGCTGGACACCCCACTCGTGGCTCTGTCGAGTTAAATTGATCCCAATTGTGTGCAAACAGCAGCCCCGAGATGCTGAGAAGAGCAGGCACAGTGGTTGTGACTGTGCCTGTGTGGGTCGCTGCTGGTGATAGAGAGACGGTGAATCTTGTTTCTTGATCAGAAGGCTTGATTTATTAAGATATGATATATAATACATTATGACTATACTAAATAGAATATAGAGAGAGGTTTGCAGAGCTGCTAGCTAAGCTAAGAATAGATAGAAAGAATCCCAAACAAAGCTGTGTCCAGGGACTCAGTCCCCTGGCTTGCACTGGTGATTGGCCCTTAATTATAAACATAGGAAATGAACCAATCAAGGTGCATCCCATTGCATTCCACAGCAGCTGATAACAATTGTTTACCTTCCCTTCTGAGGCCTCTGCCTTCCAGAAGACACAGAAATCTGAAAGAAAGGATTTCTGTGGAAAAATGTCTGAGACAGGTGGGTGTGCATGCACACACCCAGGGGCTGACTGCTGTGTGGGCAGATGGCTTTGCAGTGTTTTAAAACTACACTCTCCCAAGCTGAAAGACTATTTCAAATATATATCTTAAATGAAAATATATATCAAAAAATAAAATAGTCCAAAAATACATGTGCATTAAATTTCATGCATATTATATATTATATATTTTGATTAATATAATAATAACATAACATAATATAATGTAATATAATATAATATATACATGAGATCATTATTGAAGCCATTGCTTGTGGGGGATATTAGATGATCTCTTAGTGTTTGTACATTTTAGTTTCTGCTACTGCTGATCCTAGCAGCAACTCCCTGTCAGTTCTTCCAGGTCACTTCACACAAAGGGATTCCATCATTTCAGTGCCTGTGAGGGCTTGGCACTGAAATGCCAAGTTGATTCCCAACTCTCCAGCCTCCCTCTGGATTTAGGGGCATCTCAGCACTTGTGTCCATGGCCCTTCCTTCATCCCCAGCCTGCAGCAGTCACAGTCGCTGCTGCCTCCCCCTTGCTGCAGCTCTTTTGCCAAAGTGCTGCCAAAGGCAGCAGGGCTGGCTCAGGATCCCTGCTGGCTTCTGGTCTCTGGGATGAGCTTCAGGGGGACACTTGGAGCACTTTCCTAAAGAGCTGCCCGTGGGATGAGGGATTTGTCCTCCCCGGGTGGCTCCTGCTTGGATTCTGTGCTCATGGAGCCCCGGAGTTTTCTCAGCTGCCTCTGCAGCGAGTTCTGAGCCAACGTGGGGCTCTGCTGCCAGCCCAAATCTGCGCTTCCCCTGCCCAGCCTGAGTGCAGGTGGGGCATGTGCTGGGCATGGCCAGAGATTGGCATGGCCAAAATCCTCCAGCATTTACATCTACTCATGGCTTTGGGTAGCACAAATCTACACTTACTTCACTTGAAACACTGCATTTATTGCAGATAGTTACACCCGCACTACTAATGTACAAATACACAAACATTACCTTAGATTTAAAAATGAAATTTATTTTAAATTGCAACACCTGTGCTACCAATATAGAAACACAGAAATATCCATTTATGATTAAAATCTAATTTATTCTGAGAAATGTGCTATGTAAATATATACAAATATCAACTTCAGTGAAAAAAAAATACTTTATTGCAACCCTCTGCAACAACTCACTGTACACAAATATTGAAGTTACTGAATTGAAGTTTAACAATTAAATTTATTACATATTACTACAACCATACAGCCCATATACAAATACAGAAACATCAATATCCCTCTCTAAAGAATCTCAGATCCAGAATTAAATAAATAGAATTTTAGAACTATACAACTCCATACATAATAAATAGAAGTAAATACATATATAGACATAACAATATAGAGATGTAAACATGCATTACATATTTCATGACATATAACATGACAGTATAACACAAATATAACAAACCTGTCTATAAATACACAAATATCAATGGACCAAAAAAAAAAAATCCATACAACCCCAGCAATAGAAATGCACAGCTACAGAGCTGTACAAGTATGTAAACAGATGAATATACACGCATCAATATAACAATATACACACATAATATCCCTATACAAATATCAGTCAGTGTATGTAAATATCCCTATACTTGTAACTATCCAAATCCAACTACACATCCATAAACAGCGCTAGATCAGGAGGGATTGCAGCCGCCGATGTTCCCAGGCTCTCGCTCGGCTCCTCCTCCCATGCAGAGCAGCTGTCCTGGACAGGGACAGCAGATGGGACATCTGGCAAGCACAGGGAACACTGAGTGAGGGTGGGGACGTTTCCCTTGGCAGCAGCTGCACTTCCATCAGGGCAGAGGAAATGTCAGAGCCTCCCCAGGAGGGTCAGAAGGAAAAGCAGCCGAGCAGGCCGGGCTGTGGTGAGCTGTTCACTTCTTTCTGGCATCCCATTTGCTCTGAGGGAACTCCCTCATGTCACGTCATTGAACCGCCTCTGCACCTATCGAGACTGTGGCCCCCAAATCAATCAGCATTTATGTCTCCAGCTGCTTGCACCAATGACAGGGAATGTCCTCTAACAGTGCTGGGGCACAAAGTTACCTTGCACAGGTCATCTGACAGGGCCTTGCTCTTTCTGTGCTTCCTGTCTTTCTCCCTACCTTCCACTTGGAATTTTTACAGCATTTCTTTTTCTTTCCCCTTGATCAGTGCTAAAACGGGTGTTTCTCTTCCAAGTTTCAGTTTGTTCAGTGATTCTGTCAAGCCTTTTCTTAGAAGCTTTTATCAGGGAATTGAGTGTTAATTTCAGCAATTTTGTTGATTTTCTGTGAGTTTTATGCAAGTGTTCTGTTCATGGGGCACCATTTAGGAAGGTGCAAAAGAGAAAAAGGATGCTCTGTATGTCAGTTCCCTAGTGGAATATTCATGCATAGAGAGAGTGATTGGCTGAATTTTACATCTACTCCTAACCTGAAAGTGCAACAGGTAATTTGGGGAGAAATTTAAGCCCGATTTCTGCTTCTACCAGCCTTTATTCAAATGTAAAGTAAATAGAGCAGGGTGAGAATGTCCGTGTTCAGTTCCTGAAGTGCCTTATTAAGGTGTTCTTAAAGTAAGGGTGATAAAATCTGGGTGGGCATTCCTAATTTCCAGACACTCATTGTCAATTTCACTGACTCTGAAAACAGCAGAGATGTGCACATCATACCTGATCAATCCATTTGGGGATGGTTTAGGTTCAGATTCTCTGAGGCTTTAGATTTTTAGGTCTCTAGACAATGCTTCCAGGAATCTAAACAGCTTTCAGAAATTAAGCTTTTCTCCTTTTTTCCTCAGTCTTTGCACTCATGTGCACCAGAGACCTTCAGTGAATGGATTCTACTCTTGATGCCAAATTTTGCCCCAAACAGGCAGAGTGACTGCCTAATCAGACTCAGCTTAAGTCAATTAAGCAGGAGGTATTTTTATTAGCGACGCGTCGGAGAAATCACAAAATGGATTTCTGAGTTCACATAGCAAAAGCAAGCCTTATATACAATTTTGGGTATAGGATTACATCAGATCAGATACATAATCATGCATATTCATATGGGGCGTGGTGTAGGCGGAGCGTGGGCGGAGCGTAGGTGGAGACATCTCTTTTGGGGGATTTTCAGGTGGTCGTTCCTGTTGCCTTCATCATAGACGGGGTCTTTCCGATGAGTCTTCCTCTTTAAACTTTTGAACTCTTTTCCTAATTTGGTCAATTCCCGGTGTATTTGGCTTAGATCCTGTGGCTTGGCAAAACCCTTAGGGTCGTTTCGACATTGCTGGCTCTAAACCTGCTTAGCCCATTAGTTTCTCCTATACCTATCTCTTCCCCTGTCATGATGCTCTACCTCTCATTTAATTCATTGCTCTGTTTTCCTAGTGCTGTGCTTTCTCCGTGTGTTCTAGTGCTAGGCCCTGCTTTACATACCTCACATTCCATGTTTTAACCCATTACTTCTGGAAGGCTATCTGCTTTAGGGCTTCATTTCCCCCCTTTTCTTGTAACTTACGAATTCTTTCGTCAAGTTCTGGTTCCACAGGACGCTGATAGGCTCGTACCATTGCCCAAATCATTTGGGTCCTTTTCATTATGCTCCTTAGTCTCCACCACAAACAAATGTTTGTAAGAGTTAGTAATAACAAAGCTACAATTACTATTAGCATTGGGTGCACCAGGTAATGGAAGACCGGTGTAGCTGTTGGGGAATATCCTGTAAAGATGTCCCACCAGTGATGCTGGCCTACTTGTTCTACTTCAGTCAGGACATTCTTTATTCTTTCTGAATTGTGTTCTATCTGCCATACCATTCGTTTAGTTGTTTGATTCACCTTTTGCACCAATTTCTTTACTTCAGGGTGTGCAAGCATTGCTTTGAGAATCTTGACGTCCGTCCCTATTTGTAATTTCGGTATTTCTTGAAATTTGAAATTTGCGTTAATTAGCTGTTGGGTAGTTATTGGGACGGTGTAATGAAAATCACAACCTATGATCTTGGTAAAGTTACATACACAAAAGTTAGTATTGTTAGTCTCTTCTTGGCAATTATCTATAGTGACGTTGTCACAAGCCGTCCTTACGCAAGCACACCCATTTCCTATATAGTAAACTTGTGATTGTGTTCTATCATGCGGAAGCATTTCTAAGGTACATACACTATTTTCAGCATCTAAGCATAAATCTTCGGCTTCTACCACAGCATTTTTGCAAACATAGCCTAATTGTCCTCTAGGGATACATGCTTCTTTGCTAACCGATTGCCACCTATTTTTGGTGTAATCATAACTGGCCCAGACGTTATGGTTTATTGGCCTGACAACGACTTCTTGGTGTATTGTCCCTAGAGTGAGGATGGGAAAGATAGCTCTTTCCTCTGCCGCACTAATGGTGAGGACATAAGCTTCAATGTGTTCCTGTTGAGGCTCATAAGTGAAGTTCACTAGTTGCCACCAAGCCTGATGGTCCCTCTCAAATTGTGTAGTGTGATTGTCCTTTAATATTGTTTCCCTTATTTCTTGAGGTAATATACCTGACGTTCCTTCCCTCATTATTCCTGCCGCTACTGATTGTACCCATTGTTGCGTCTGAGAGCATTGGATAGCGAGTGCAACGTCTCTGCTGAGTTCCCCTGTGTAGTCAGTGAGCTTTACAAAATCCTCTGCAGTATGGTTTGCTACCATGGTTAGTAATTTCACCACTAGCGATTGTGTTTCAGCTAATGTAAGCATGGATGAACTGAGGGGCATCTTAAGCTTTCCTAAGCTCGATGTGACGGTACTTAATTTGTTTACTAATACCTCCTGATCTATTGTGTTTACTATGCCAAATCCGGTGCCAATCCATCCACTTAGATCTCTTTTTGTTCTTCTGTGATGAGACCTTGTCGCTAGCCATGCATTCCATCCCTTAAGGCTTTGCTGTATAAATGGTCGGCAATCCTTTTGCAAATAAGTAATATCGGTGTGAATGTTCATTTGCACCTTTTTCAGGGAATAAGTGGGGTCTAACAATAATTTTAGTTCATTAGATTTTCTTATCACCTGAGGCCCTATAAAGGTTAGGTTATGTACTGCTTTACATTCCACTGGTAGGGTGGTTTCTTGGGGCAAGTCTAGATCTGGATACAATGGGATCACGTCTCCTGGTAATTCTATCCTATATTCGACATCACGCCCGGGGAAGCTAAAACCCCGTCCCAGTGTTTTCAACTCCCTTTCACATGTGAATGTCATTGACTGATCCAATCTAAATGCCATCTCACACTGTGCTTTTCCTTCCTCAGGACCACTAGATGCTACAATTTCTCCCGGAGAATGGAGAAGGGGGTGAGGGTTATAGGTTATGTTTTGAGGGTGTAGCTCCCCAAGTGAATCTTCTCTATAAATCACCGAGTTTCGGGGTTGTGATCCAGGTGGATCTTCCCTGAAGTCACTCCACTGACACGAAATTGGGCCCTTTTGCTGAGTCCAGGCAATAGGCTTGCCCATTTTCACTAGACTAAAGGTAATTAGGTTATGTTCAGAGGCTGGCATCGAGGGTTGAATTGTTAATACCAGCCGCCTTGTTTTTCCTTCTCTTCCTTCTGCTGGGTCAAGCTCTCAACACCCAATTTGGATTTGGTCTCCCTTGTATGCTATCATGGAAAATCCTTGTATGCTATCATGGAGGGCTGATCCCATACTTCACTTGCATATGGCTGATTATTACGTAAGGCATAAACCTCGAAATAGGGTCCGCTCATTCCCAATTCCGGGTGGATACACTGATGTGCATGAGACCATGGGTCTATTGGGGAAGAGTCTTGGGGAAGAGCTATACTTATCGAGGAGTCGGGGTCATGATGTCTGGCTGTCAATTCTGTTTCTTTTGGCGCTCTCGTTGCTTGATGTGAATTTGTTCTACCCGTAAAATAACCTTTTCTAGTTCAGTGTCTAAATCTCTTTGTTTTTTAAAGGGTCCAATTTGGTCACTTGTTAGTGGATGTCGTGGGACAGAGGAATAGCAACGGGTCGATAAAACCTTAGAACGACTAAGTTTCAAACAATATTGTAACCAGCGGTGTACTTTCCAATGGCACCACCCTAATACAATTTGTTCGGGAGCTTCAAACAATTCCCTAGCCTCTAAAATGGGTCTGTTGGCGAATTTCTCTAAGGCCAAATAGTCGTCATTTTCCCTTGCTTCTTTGCAGCTACACTCATAACATTGGAGGTCCAGTAAACAACTTTGTACGTTCCAAAATTTTCTATCACAACCTCCACAAAGAAATCCAATTAGTCCCACACAATTTCTTTCCCCACACCCAAAACACGGCTGATCGTGAATAGGGTCCTGTGGGTCAGGTCCTTGTTGACTGTATGTTTCAACCCACCCTGTCCACTGTATTGGCGTGCTACGCAATGCAGCTCTAGCTTCGGCATTAAATTCTGCTATGAGAGATAAAGGTTTTGGCAAAGTCAATGTTAGTTGGATTCTCACGTGATCCTGCGGAGACAGCTGACTCAGAAGTCTGTACATCTAGGGCAGGTTTAAGCTCCTCTTGTTTGTTTTCCGGAGCTCTCTTGACCCGTGAATAGTGGATCCACGTAGGTCGTTCCTTGATCCGAACCGCGGTGAAGGTAGTCAGCAGCACTTGGAAAGGTCCCTCCCACTTTTCTTGTAGGGGTTTTCCTAAAAGATTCTTAACATACACCCAATCACCGGGGTTAAACGGATGCAATTTACAATCAGGTTGCTTAGGTTGGTGCTCGATCATCACAGTAGCATTCTTATCAAACTGTTTCCCCACCGCAATTACATAATCGTAAATGTATTGATTACCAATCTGGTCTATGACATCCCCATTTACAACTTGCATAGCATAAGGTCTACCATACAGAATTTCAAAAGGACTTAACTTTTCCTTCGATCTTGGCTTGACTCTCAGTCTCAGCAGAGCAATAGGCAAAGCTTGATACCACTGCAAATTAGTCTCTTGGCATATTTTAGCAATTTGCTGTTTGATAAGATGATTCATCTTTTCCACTTGCCCACTGGCCTGTGGATGGTAGGGCGTGTGCAATTGCCATTTGATTTGTATGCTTTGCTTATTGCTCTCACTACTTTTGCACAGAAATGTGTACCTCTATCCGAAGAAATGCTCTTCGGTACCCCAAACCGTGGAATAATTTCATTCAACAGTACTCTAGTTACCTCTCTTTCCTTATTTGTCCTACAGGGGAATGCTTCAGGCCACCCAGAAAATGTGTCAGTTAATACCAACAAGTACCGAAACCCCCCCTTTTCTTGGGAGTTCAGAAAAATCAATTTGCCATACCTCACCTGGGAATTTGCCTCGGTTTATGGCTCCTTGGTGTACTTTGGTTCCTGTATTCGGGTTGTTCTTCAGACACCGTTCACACTGGGACGTAACGTGTTTTATAGTAGTAAATAATTTTGGTCCTGCTATTCTGGTCTGCAAATATTGGTAAAGCGAACCTAGGCCCCAATGGGCCTTCTCATGTTCTGCCTTCACAAACTGCCACATCACGTTTCCTGGTATCACTAACTGTCCTGTTTCTAATCGACCCCAACCATTTTCTAGTATTTTGCCCTTATTCCTTTGAATCCACCTATGATCTGATTCTTGGTAATCTGGCTGGATATTGATATCCAGCTCCCCTGGTATTAGGGCCGCTATTTCCGCTTCCCTATTTCTTGTGGCCGCCAACTTAGCTTCTGTATCTGCCTTCCTGTTCCCTATTTCTGGAATAGTATTGCCTTTCAAATGCCCCTTGCAATGCATTATGGCCACCTGTGTTGGGAGTTGGACCGCCTCCAGCAGTCGCAGAACCTCTTCTGCATGTTTGACTGTTTTTCCTTGTGTAGTCAACAGTCCTCTTTCTTTCCAGATGGCTCCATGAGCATGTACGACAGAAAAGGCATATTTAGAGTCTGTCCATATATTAATTTGCATGTTCTCCGCCAATTCTAGGGCTCGGGTCAGAGCTATCAGCTCTGCCTTTTGGGCTGAAGTCCCTGCAGGCAGGGGGTTTGACTCAATTACCTTTTCTGTAGTAGTGACTGCATAGCCAGCCATTCTTACTCCTTGTTTCACGAAGCTGCTGCCATCTGAGAACCAGTTGTTCGCATCTTCGAGCGGCTCTTCTTTGAGATCTGGGCGACTGGAGTAGATGGCTTCAATTGTTTCCAGGCAGTCGTGTTCGATGGGTTCTGCTGGGGCTCTCCCTTCTAGAAATGAAGCTGGGTTCACAATGTTAGTTACCTGAATGGTTATGTCATGTGATTCAGCCAAGATGGCCTGGTATTTTAGGAATCTGGAAGGCGACAACCAATGGTTGCCTTTCTGTTCTAGCACGGCCGATACAGTGTGAAATACTAACACAGTCACCTTTTGGCCCAGCGTGAGCTTTCTGGCCTCTTCTATGTTAATTATCACTGCGGCCACTGCCCTCAGACAGCCTGGCCATCCTTTACTTACTTCATCCAATCGCTTGGAGAAGTAGGCCACAGCTCTTTTGTGTGTTCCCAACTGCTGTGCTAGGACTCCCAGGGCCATCCCTTGTTGTTCATGGGAGAACAGCCAGAATGGTTTTGATACATCTGGGAGACCTAAGGCCGGTGTTCTCATTAGCTCCAGCTTCAACTTCTTGAAGGCCCCTTCTGCCTCGGGAGTCCAAACTAGAACGTCCTTAGTTTCCTTCAAAAAATCATACAGTGGTTTAGCGAGTATACTGGTAGATCCATAGCCGACACCAACCTGTCATCCCCAAAAAGGTGCACAGATCTCTCACTGTCTCTGGTTTAGGCATCTGACAGATGGCCTCTTTTCTAGCTGCTCCCAGGGATCGCTGTCCTCTGGAGACTTCGTATCCCAGGTACACCACTTCTTTTTGCACCAGCTGTGCTTTCTGTTGAGAGACTCAATATCCCAGAAAGTTTAACAAGGAAATAGTCCATTCAATGCATTCTTCTTCTGTCACTGTTGCTATTAGGAGGTCGTCTACGTATTGCAGAAGGGTGCCATCTCCCAGCGGCCTTTCCCACTGTTCTAATTCTTTGGCTAACTAATTCCCAAAAATCGTGGGAGAATTGCTCCATCCAGATGTAATGTCTTGGTTATTTCGTTTACTGCTCTCAGATCCTAAACTAGTCTATAAGCTCCATTAGGTTTCTTTACTGGCAGGATTGGTGCATTAAAATCCGATTCACACTCTATCAATTCCCTTTCTATCTTCTAACCTCAGTGGGTATTTTTTCCTAACTACCGGCCTTGCTCCAGGCATAAGTTCAATAATGATAGGTGTGGCTTGTTTTAATTTCCCAGGTATATCGGTAGCCCATACTAATGGATATGTCTCACTCAGGATACACTCAACATTGTGACTTTTAGGTTTTGGTTCTATACAGCTGATTGTTAGGCTTAAGGCTGTAATCAGTTGCTCTTCACTTACTTGAAATCCCAATTTATCTTTGTTGAATTTTATCATGGCTCCCAGGTTCTCCAATAGGTCTCTTCCCAATAAGGGCTTTGGTGAATTTGGTAAATATAAGAATTGATGAATTCCCATTTGTTTCCTAATATTGTATTTAATGGGTTTTAAAAGTAAGGCTTTTCTGGTTGGCCTGTTGCTCCCACAAATTGTACAAATTGATCACTTTTAGGTACCAATTCCTGATTTAAAACCGAAAGAGTTGCTCCTGTATTAATCAAAGGTACTGTTTGAACTGTGCTTTCAGCCCACTGAGTTAATTGATCTACTATAATTAACAAATATTTCCACCGACTTACTTTACAAATTCAACCTGGATCTTTGGAAATAGCCGTTAGGCTGTTTTGCATCCTCCAGAGGGAGGGCTTTAAACACCTTCTTTTTTACCTTTTAACAGGTGAGACACACCTGAGTAATTTGCTTTTGAATTTCAAATATCCTCATACATCCAAAAAAAAACATTTTAAAAAGTGACCACAAAAGGCTTTTGCTTCCCAGTATGTCCGTCTATACAAGTTATCTAAGATCTAATGTGCCACTGGTTTTGGCATCATAATTCTATCATCAGGAAAAACTCACTTTTCCTCCTTAAATGTTGCTCCTAATTTCCTTATAGCTGCCAATTCTAGTAGCGGAAGGAAAAGAGTCTCCTGCTGAATTTCTATTTTTTTTTTTTGTAAGGTCATGATTTCAGTATCTCCCTTTCTTAAGGTCGCTCTTTTTGCTTCTTTACCAGCCAAATTATTTCTCTGACTCTAATATCCCCCCCCCCCTCTGGTGTTCCTTTATATGAACTATCGCTATATTTTTTTTCTTTTTTTTTTTTTTTTTTTTTTTCGAAATTGTCAATCCCCCATATATTAACCCCTTCCTTTGAGTGTTTATAAGTCCCCTTTCCTTCCAAATTTCTCTAAAAGTATATACTACACTAAAAGCATATTTGGAGTCTGTTTAAATAGTCCCTTCTTGCCCTTTTAAAATCCACAAGCTTGCGCTGACCAGGAGGGACTAAAGGGACTAGACTCCTTCACTCTAAACTTTTTTACTTCACCTGAATGCCAACCCATGTCATCAATTTCTAGATCATCTTCTTTAGGTAAAGAATAAATTTCAAGTTTTCCTTCACAGGGTTTTATCTGTAAATTTAGGGCTACTATTAGATCTCTGCCTAGCATATTCTCTTCGGCCTCTGGTACCAACAATAAATCATTTACTCCAAATTTGTCATTTGTTTCAATTTTCACCCCTTTTATTATAGGAACAGGGAAAGCTTCTCCTGTAATTCCGACTACTGAAACTCGCTCACAACTCACTTCACATCCCTGGGGTAATTTTGTCACTGTTGACCGAGAAACTCCTGTATTTACTAAAAATACAAATTCTTCACTCTGAGGACCTACTCTTAGCTTTATTATCAAGGGCTCTTCTAGGTGTAATTCGATCTTCTTCGTTAGACAAAACCCTTGTCCTTTCTGACTCTCCTGAGAAGTTTTCTCATCTTGCTGTTTCTTTTTGCAATTTCTTTGCAGGTGCCCCTTTTTATGACAATAAAAGCAGGTAGGTCCCACACCCTTCAAAGTGGGGCAAGAATTTTTAAAGTGTTTTTTTTTTGTTTTTTTTTTGTTGTTTTTTTTTTTTTTTTTTTGTTTTTGTTTTTTTTTTTTTTTTTCTTCTTGCCGCGGGAAAAATGCACAGGTCTTGTGTTCCTAAAAATAGATCCTGACATCCACTGTTTGTCTTTCCCTGCAAATTTTTCTGTATTCAAAGCTGCCTGCATTTCTTGAACTGCTGCCACCAAAATTCTGGCATCTGCTTTCTGCTTTTTTTCATTTCTACTACATGCATCACAGCAACGTTCCTTAGGCTTTGGACCCTTCTTATCCCTTTCCAGGGCTAGTAGAACAGACACAGGAAGACCACCAACTAACAGACCTCTCTCCCGTTCTCAGAAAGCAATCTTAGTTCTTAACCCTTAATTCACAGTATTATAACATTAAACACAATGTTAAAACAGTCTCCCACACAATAAAAACAAACTAAAGATACCAAGATAAACAAATACTCCTTCCAGCAGCAGGACTTTAACCTGCGTTTCTATTACCGGGACTCTAACCCAGTAGCAGGACTTTAACCTGCGTTTACGGGACTTTAACCCGTAAAATCAGGGATTTTTACCGAGGCGTCCCTCCGGCTTACCCTGCGAGCGGTCACGTCTGACCCTCGTTTCCCAAACAAAGCGCTTTATCCCAAAACCAACAAACAATTCAAATACCTCTTAAAGCCAATAGGCAATTAAAATACCTCTTAATTGAGCAGGAGATGCAGCCAGTGTCCATCCGAGAGCACCGGTCCAGGGAAGGAGCTTCTTCCGACGAAAAGCCGTCAGAGGCGCCCAGAAGACCCCGGCCCCGGACCCGGCTCGGGAGAGGACCCTTAAGGCTTGGATCTCCTGTCTGGTGCCATTCCTCCTGGCTGGCTCGCCAGAAATGATGCCAAATTTTGCCCCAAACAGGCAGAGTGACTGCCTAATCAGACTCAGCTTAAGTCAATTAAGCAGGAGGTATTTTTATTAGCGACGCGTCGGAGAAATCACAAAATGGATTTCTGAGTTCACATAGCAAAAGCAAGCCTTATATACAATTTTGGGTATAGGATTACATCAGATCAGATACATAATCATGCATATTCATATGGGGCGTGGTGTAGGCGGAGCGTGGGCGGAGCGTAGGTGGAGACATCTCTTTTGGGGGATTTTCAGGTGGTCGTTCCTGTTGCCTTCATCATAGACGGGGTCTTTCCGATGAGTCTTCCTCTTTAAACTTTTGAACTCTTTTCCTAATTTGGTCAATTCCCGGTGTATTTGGCTTAGATCCTGTGGCTTGGCAAAACCCTTAGGGTCGTTTCGACATTGCTGGCTCTAAACCTGCTTAGCCCATTAGTTTCTCCTATACCTATCTCTTCCCCTGTCATGATGCTCTACCTCTCATTTAATTCATTGCTCTGTTTTCCTAGTGCTGTGCTTTCTCCGTGTGTTCTAGTGCTAGGCCCTGCTTTACATACCTCACATTCCATGTTTTAACCCATTACTTCTGGAAGGCTATCTGCTTTAGGGCTTCACTCTAATCCATATCCAAGCTGGATCTCCCAGCTGTGTTCACACTGGTGGTTCGTGTGTCTCTTCTGCACAGTGCAATTTTAAAATCTTCGTTCCTTATTATCTCTGCCCTTCCTTTTCTGTTTTAGCTTGCAAATGCATGCAGATGTATCAGAAATGATACACCTAATTTCTGATGCATCAGTTCCTGTCTAGCAATTTCATTTTATCCTGTTCTGATGTTATGCTAGCCTTATATGTTTTATTCTAAGTGGACCCCTCTTTTCTTGCATGTGGACGTTTTACAATGCAATGCTCTCATTCACCTGCTTTCATGAAACCCTTCATTAACATTAGCACAAGTAACTGTGTGATTCCCTTCTGCTTTGTAGAAGATTTGGGAAACTCAAGTCCTGCTCAGCTACAGAAAAACATACATGGTGCTTGGTCATTCCCCTAAGGGCTTAAGCTAATGGTAAACAACTGCAGCTTATTCATTTCACAGAAATTGGGAGAAAAGACATTGCAAATATTGAGGAATGTATGCAATATTGATGGGCATCCCTCAGTTATCCAGACAGACTGATGTCACTGGCAAAATTCTCTCTTTTCCAAAGGTTTTCATTTGCTTTGGCTGTATTTTGTATGGCTGCAGGTCACATTTCCCTTGGTTTAAGGAAGTATCTTGGCAGTTACTCTTGGTGATATATCTTGCTAATTCTGCCCTTGGAGGAATTACTCAGTTCTGCAGTCCTTTTTACATGCCCTGTTCTAAAAGACGTCTATGCTATTTTCCCTCTCTCTGTATTTTCACACTTGTTCAACAAGGTTTTCTTTCTAAGAATATTAATCACAATATCCCAAAGGATTCAAAAATGCTTAGGTATTTTTCCCTAAGTATTTACTAAAGAAAAATAATAATTAAAAAAAACCTGTATGCATGCTGGATGTAAAATACAAAGAGAAATAAACTTGAGAGTTCTCCCAAAAACCTTAAGTAAAAACCCCATGTATTCTATAAAACCCAGAGTATTCATTTACAGCATACAAAAATGGGCATGTTCTAGAAGGGAAAATTTGTGCAACGGTTCTTCACAGAATTCTGTGCTTTCAGGCTTTTTGCCCTTCAACGGCAGTGCCATTCTCTGAACTGTAATGCTCTGAGCATGTTCTGCTCACCATGGCAGCTTTCTGCTCTGCCCTGGTACAGATCATCCTCCCAGCAAAGGGTCAGTTCAGCCACCACAACTCGCAGCACCTTCCCACACAGCAAGAACCTGAAGGACAGAGATGGCTTTCACCAGCTGCTGCGGGTTCTAATAGTGCCACCTCTCAGCTGCTGAAAGCCTGAATTTCTGTGTTGCAGTGTGTTAGTTTATTGAGTCAAATGTTCTGTTATATAGCGGTATGTTCAAGTGTTCCCCGAGTTATTACAGTTAATTTCTCCCCTATGTTATGCCCTCCTACCCCAGAGTCCCTCAAGGAATCCCCTCCCTCCTCACCAGATTTTTCCCTGTCTGTCAAGACAACCCGGCCCCTTTGCCCCATCCCTCAGCCCAAACCCTACCCTTTGTTCCAGAAAGTTCCCTGTCCCTCACCCCAAGATCAAATCCCTATCCCAACGCTCTCTCTTCCCCTTGTTCTGATTTGTTGTAGCCCTCAAAACCACACCCCGAGAGTCGCTTATTGGTTACCATATGGTGTCCACCCCGTGTTTTGAAAGATTTTAGAAACCCGTGCACAGAGGTGTTGGGGGTTCTTTCAACATCTGTTCCCTTTGGGAATTCTCACCTGTGAAACTTCCCCCGGCCTCTCCTGATGAATTTGCTGCACTTTACACCGCAGAAGAGCCTCCTCTGCTTCCTTCACCCAGTCCTCCAGGTGTTTCTACTGCTTGGCATTTGGTCTAGAGGTTCTGGCTCAGGCAAAACCCCAACCTAGCCAGTTCCCCGCTCTTGCCATTGTCCCTGGAGCATCACAGAGCTAGCCAGGGCTGTGGAGGGCAGTGACAGTGACCCATGCCCTGGCATGTCACAGCCCCCAGAGCCACACCTTCCAGGCCACAAGCCCCAGCCCTGGTCCCCACTGCCGGCCTCAGGGCTCCTGGGCATCCTCACCCTGAGTGCAAAGGCAGCCTCAGGAGCCCCCCAGGGCGCTCTGGTTCCAGGCTGCAGACACCCTAAAGCCAGCACTGAAAGGGACATGGATGGGGACTGCAGCTGAATCTTGCAGTGCTCACCACTCCTGACTGCTCTCTGAGTGAACTCAAACCTCATTGGCAGCACCTTGAGCACATTGACCCTGCTCGCCCCTCCTGGAACTTGGTGTTCCCACATCCTACACCAGCCCTTTGCAGGGAGTGACCAGCTCCCAGCTGCTCTGCTACCCTGGCATTACTTTCTCTTTGCCAGCAATGAACTTAACAGATACACTCCTGAGAAACCTAGCACAACATTTGCTTCTCAGGAGCTCTTTCACAAAAAACTCCACTAATCCCTAGTTTTTGCTCAGAGAAAGAGGTCCTGACATAAGGCACAGGCACAGACAGGGCTCTGGCATAGGAATTCCTGAGCCGCAGGATTCCACCCTTGTTGTTCCTAGCTGCTTTGCTGATATTTTAGAGCCAGTTGTGGACAGGGGCTGCTGCTGACAGGGTAGGAAAATTTGGAGAAGAAAAGGTGCAGGAGACAACCAAAAACAAACAAGGGGGAAAACCCTTAGAAATACAGAGCACAACAGAAATCCTTGGAGATGGGTCAATAGAAAATGCCAGCAGCAGTGAGCAGAGCCCGAGGTTGCTCACTGTCACCCCAGGGGCTCCTCAGTCCCCTGCTGGTTTGTGTCTGATGCAGCCTGCCTGGAAAGGGCTCCAGGCTCTGGTGTTCCCAGCTTGCTCCAGGCTACATTCTTAGCAGCACTGAAAGAAGAGGTGAAACAAAGAGCCATTTTCTGTCCTGCCTGCAAACTCTTCTCCTTCAGTGCCGTTGCCAGAAATCGTCCCTCTGTCAGCTTGGCACTGTGCCTGCTGCATCCTTGTCCCTGTCCCTTGCATCAGCTCCTGCACATCATCAGCACTCGCTGCCCCACATCATGAACAGAGAGAGCTGTGTCAGAAGAGCAAGGAGTACATTTTCTTGTTTGTGAGATACAAAGCTGTGTTGTTTTGCGGAGAAAAGAAGAAACCTCACAACTTTATAAAAGTTGTAAAGCCCGGTATGTTTATTTACGACGCGCGTGGGACGCAAGTCCCCCAACAAGGCATGGGTACTTCTGAAGACCTCGGGTCTTCTTTTATCCCCCTTCCAAATGCATATGCATACAGTTTCACAATAAGTTCATACATATTCATTCTGCGTGACATTTAGCACCAGTTCTTCTTTATCAAAGGAATTTCTAAGTCGGGGGCAAATCGACCTTGTGGTCTTTTCTGTTTTTCTTTCTCTGTCTCCTTGCTGTCTCCGCATGCGAGTTCTTCCTTTAGCTTTGGCCTCACAGACTTTTCACCTCTCTTAGACACTTCACCTAATTCAGAATGGATCTTTACTCTGTCTCAGTGTTTTGTGTCAGGTACAAACAGGTGACGTGTGTATTTGTGAATGCAAAACGTGTGGACCCCGACAATGGGAGAGCTGTGAATTCTAATAATAACTGAGGAGAATAAAGCATGGAAAAAGGCCTTTGAACATAATTTTGTTTGCAATTAACCCTAGTTGATTTAGGAGTATTGGAAATAAGGTGTTAAAGATGTTGCATTTTGCTTGCATTTAATCCATAAGGAGCTTTGCAATAATAACCTTTTGAAGTATAATTTTAGAGTATTACTTGTATCCTTGAAACTGTAGCTTTGGAATATATATAAAGGAAATATTGTTGTCTCAGACCTTATTGAAGCAGAGAAAAACAGCTTGAGAAAGGAAGACGAACATCACCTCAAGGGTTTATGGTTTTGAGCAAAGGGAAGCTGGATATCACTGTTATGAGATTTAGAGTCTGCAATTAAAAGGTGGACCCACATCTGTGGAGCTGGACCCCACCAGATGGGAGTCGTCTTTCTTCTTTCGGAAACTGGACCATCACCATCTGGGGATACTCCTTTGAGATACATCCTGAGAAATTAAAATCACAATAGTGTATAGAATTGTGATGTAATAATTTGGAATAAGAATTGCTGATGAGTAAAAGATTGGAAATAGAAACTGCTGAAAAAAACTGATGAGTACCCCTATAAATACCTGTAACCCTCAATTATCAGTGTGCAGTTGGAGGGAAAACTTCCCCCACTGTACCCAGCGCTGTATTGCTCATATTTACCATATTAAATAATAAATTGATTGCTGCTTGAATATTGGCCTAGTCAAGCTTCTTATTCATAACACTGTTAGCTGTGCTCTTCTATGGGCTGGCCATGGCACTTGGTAATTAATATGCTGTCATGCTGTGAACTGAATTCACACCTTACAGGGCTGTGTTTACTGGGCCTGCTGGATCAGTGCCCTCTTCCTTCCTCTGCTCCTCCTCGCTCCAGGACTGTGAGAGACCAGCATGGGGTCAAAGACCCTGCAGTATCATTACCCTCTGGTAATGCTCAGAGGTCCTCTAAGGGCTGTGTAATGCACAGCATCTGGGTGTGGGGCATGTGCTAAGGAGAAAGAAAGAGTCTGTGAGAAAGCTGAGCTGCTCTTACATGGGACTGAAAAAATGACAGGAACGTTTTGGCATATAAAGCTTTCCTTCCAGGCCAGGGACCAGGGAAGGCCTAATCAGCTGTGGCCCTACAGGGCAAGTCTGTGCTAACTCCCAGCACCAAGTGCAGGGCTGTGGGGCAGGGCTCCTACAACAACAGCACAGCTCTGTGGAAGAGCCCAGCCTTGCATCTGGGTTCCTGCCTGCTTCCCCTTTGGAGACAGCTGTGGCCCTAGGATTTGTGTCTGAGGGAGAGCTCCATCCTTGGACCTCCTGATCTTTCCCAAGTGACCAAATGGGGATGCACCAGCAGCACTGCTGGGAAGGTGCTGGCTCAGTGGCTGTTTTTTGAGACTGTGCCCCCCATATCAGCTTTATGTGTGTGTGGGGGGGGGTGCTCTGGTGGGTGTGGTTACACACTCACTGGCCTTGGCAGAGCACAAGTCGGAACCTTTGAAGGTTCCAGCTGCTGTAAGGCTCAGGAGGCAGAGCTGGTGCTAGGCACAGTGTGGTGCTGTGCTGAGGGAAAGGTGAAAATAGTTAATAATCCACCCTCAGCTAATCACTGAGGGCTGATGGGAGGCACAGGCTTGGTGGAGCTGCTGTGTACAGGCCAAGGTGCTTATCAGCTGTGCAGTGTCCCCAGCAGCCCCTGGCAATGCTGGTGCAGCTGAAGGACAGGCTTGATGGGTCTGGTGCAGCCCCACAACCTCAGACACTGCAGCTCCACCGTGCAAAGCATCATGGCTGAGCTGGTTGTTGGTCAGGTGAGGGCTCAAATATATTTCCTGCAACTTGCTCCAGCACAGTTCAGCCTGGAAAAAAGGCATTTTTCCAGGTGTAGGGGAGTCAAGCTCCAATAAATGTCAGCTGAGCCCTGGTGCTTGCTCCCCTGCATGAAGCCTCAGTGAGGCACCAGGGCCTCCTGTCAGCAGGAGGGGAAGGGAGATCAGAGTTGTTGGAGGAATAAGTGACTGAAGGCTGAGCACAGGGTTGGTGGTGCTTTGCGTGGCTCTTGCATGACACCCAGGCTGGCTGTGGCTGTGTAAGCCAACCTTTTGTTTTCCATCAGGCTTTATGCCAGAGCCAGCCCCTTTCCAGCCCTTGGGGTGATTACAGCTGTTGCTCTATATTTCCCTCCCTCCTTTTTTTTCCAACAGCTATTCTACTCCAGCACCACAGGCAGGCAGTGATGGCTGCCTGTAGCTAACAAGACAAACTGAGATCTGCCTGCAGAGCCATAGGAGGGTGTCCCTGGGCTTGTGAGACAGGCCAGGACAACACAAACTGAGGCCACAGCCATGCTGTGCTTTCAGTTGAGCCTGTGGTAGAGCTGCTGTGCTTGTAGTCAGCATCTAGATGGGGCAGGTGACATATCTATCTTAGCTGGGACAGAAACAGAAGTACAGCCCTTGCACAGCATCCTTCTGCTAGGCTGTGCTAAGCTCAGGGGCCTGTAAACTGGCCCTTAAGACCTAGGTCTCCACTCCTTGCCCAGATCCCCAGCCTCAGGGAGAAAGACTTGGGTTTAGGAGCCATGGCTTTTTCTTCCATCAGACTCCATTAAGAAAAAGTCAAGTTAAGCAGTTCATTAACATTTAAAATACTGCACCGTGTGTAAACCAAATATCCCCCTCCCCACAACAATCCCATGCTCTCAGCGGACGCTCTGGTGAAGAATACTGCTTTTGGCACTGTTTGCCTTCTCCTTCTTCTTCTTTATGGGATCCATCTCAAAACAGCGGCAGATCCGCAGTGTTTCATCAGCAGCTGCTGAGGCCACTGCTGTACCATTAGGGCTCATGGTCAGGTTCAAGATTTTATGAGTATGACCTGAGGAGGGGAAGGAATGTGCAATCAGGGCTGAGCTGATCAGCACATGCACATTTACTCCTGTATGTTCCCATGAGCCCTGCCAGCTTGCATAGCTGTCCCCACAGTGGCTGTGGCAGCATGATTTCAGACCCCAAGCATACACTTGGATCAATGGTATCTCTCCCACAGCCCCGTGGGCATGCTTTACTCCTAGCAGCATGGCCCTGGATACTGTCCTGTATCAGTGATGCTGCAGGCTCCAACCAAGGAGTGCAGCTGTCTTCAACCTCTAACAGCCCCCCCACCCAGGCCCTGTCCACCTACCTTGCAGCTCTGCAACCTTGGTCATTGTTGGATACTTCCATATAACCAGCTGATTGTGTGCAAAGCCATGGCCTGAAATGAGCTCCTTGTAGTTTGTTGACCATAGGATAGAAGAGACCTGCAAAGAGGCAGTGACACAGGTGAGACAAGGTGCTTGTGCTGATGCTCACCACTCGGAGGTGAGCATGGTCCCCCTCCTTCCCTGTGCCTCTGGGCCTGAGGAGCCAGCAGCTCTGTGTAGGTGTGCTGCCAGAAGGTGTTTGTCTCCAAGCTGATGTTCATCTCTCACCTGGGAAAGGGTATCAATAGCACTGAAGCGGGCGCCAGAACACACGTTCCAGATGCGGATATGTCTGTCACTAGTGCCACCTCCAGTGGCTAGAACATTCATCTGCCATGGGCACCATGCCACAGCCTGAGAGAGGAGAGTTCATTTTAAAACACACAAGAGACAACCTGCACCCAGCCAGTGCTGCATACCTGCCTTGCACACACATATCTGCCTGTGGCAGCTCTGTGCTCACCTTGACAGCACCCTGGTGCTAAGTGAAGGTCTGTACAGGAGCAAAGTCGCCACCCCCACCTTGGGTGCATGGCCAGATGTTTACCAGACTGTCATTGCCACCGCTGGCCAGGTAGCGGCCATCCAGAGACCATTTGAGTCCACACACCTCGTGTGTGTGGCCAGCAAGGGCGGCCACGTGATGCTCAGCCACTCGGACATCGTGGTGATGGATGTGCCCAGTCCGTGCACCACTGCAGAGAGAAGAGAAGGCTTGCAGGGTCAAGCTGCACATTTTCACCCAAATCCATTTTTGTTTTTGCAAGACTGCTATAGCTGCCACTGGGTTTCAACCAGTGTTACCACCAACACAGGTCTGTTGGTGTGAGCGAAACACCCACACAAGCTCTTTACAACTTCAGCACAAATTGCAATACAGGAAAGAGGCCTTCTCCTCACAGCCCCAACAGATAAGGCTGAGTAAGAATCCCAAGCCAGGACAAACTTCTCTCTGCCATCCCTAACCCATGCCACACATAGATTGAGGCATAGGAGTTTGCAACAACTGGAAACTGCCCTTGACCCACTGCTTTACCTGGAGAGGATGTAGCTGTTCCAGCTGAGGGTTCCCACACGGCCACAATGGCTGGTCATGGTTCGGAGACGTTTCTGCTGCTCAACGTCCCATAGCTGGAGAGGCAAAGCAAAATGTTCTTCAGAAGAAACCCAATCCTGTTTCTATGCCCTAGGAACCTCACTGCACAGGCTCTGGCATTCAGCTTACTCAGTAAGGGAACAGAGAAAGTGTGTACCTCATGACTATAGCACAGAAGGTAACGCTACTTATCAGAAAACCCCCAAACGAAATGCTGCCTTGCACACTGGGCAGTTCCACCCCACACCAGGGAAGACAAGTCAGGTGCATGGCATCCTTCCTCTGCCAGCCAAGGTTTTGTCCCCAGGCCCCACAGTTCTGTCAATCCCTAGAAAACACCTCTAGTTTTACTCCTGCATTCACCTGAACCTCAGCACTACTTGTGCCAACAGCAAGGTAGTCTCCTTCTTTAATCCATGACGCAGAGGAAATGTAAATATCTGGATGCTCCGTCTGCAGCAGGGGGATAATCTCCCTAGTACCGTAATTCCACAGATAAACAGTGTTGTCCAGAGTCACTGCCAGGAATTTCTGGGAGCTCCAGTCTATGAGATTCAGATCTACAATTTGAAAGAGCAATGCAATGCAATTCAGATCTACAATTTGAAAGGTCACACCATACTTGGCTAGAGAGCATGCCCTTCACCCGTGCTGTTGCAGCAGGTGTGGGTGCACATGTGCACACACACACGTGCAGGTGAGGGGCAGCCTTCTGAGTGTCACTATGCCCAGCTGCTGGGGCCAGGTACCCTGCTCCAAGGCATCTGCACTGTGCCCTAGACCACTGTCCTGCTAAGGCCACACAGGGACACTCCAGAAGGGGTCTGTGCTAGCCTGGGTACACCAAATAATACAGATAGCCCAGTTACACTGTCCTAGGAACAGCAATCCAGTGCAGAATGTTCTGGATGCCCAGCACTCAGCCCTGTACCCTACTTACAGTAGTCGTTGAACATCTCTGATGCATCCAAGACCTGTTCTGGCTTTGAGGGAATATTTCTGCTCTTCTTCCTGCTGAATCCAGGTGCCATTTTCTGACTGTAGAGCACTTTCAGGTTATTCTGACAGCCTGTGTGCAGGGGAACAGGTTTGTTAACCTGAGTTAGTTTCCTCCCAGCTGAGTGCTGCTCACCCACCTAGGAATCCCTTGGAGTGAAAATGAAGTTGTAAGAGAAAAACTCACAAGCCTGCAGTGCACTAAAATCCCTGGCAGTATGAACTGCTGAACAGGGGTGAGCTACAATTTCCTCATTCATGGAAACAAATTTAACAAACACTTGGGTTTTTGAAACCCATTATATTTAGTTGCAGTTTAAGCTAGAAAGTGCACAGCAGAGAGTTTGGTGCTCTTAGAGACTTCATGAAGGTTTGGAACCTGCAGTACAGGTGAAATGTCACCGACATCTTTTCATAAAAATCCTTTCTTTAGGATTTTTCCCCCTTCTGAGAAGCTGTGGCCTCAGCAACAAAAGGTAAACAATGGTTATCTACTGCTGGGGAATGCAACAGGTGGATGTGTGATTGGTCTGGGTGAATGTTTGGATTTACTGACCACTCGGCTTTGAGGGAATATTTCTGCTCTTCTTCCTGCTGAATCCAGGTGCCATTTTCTGACTGTAGAGCACTTTCAGGTTATTCTGACAGCCTGTGTGCAGGGGAACAGGTTTGTTAACCTGAGTTAGTTTCCTCCCAGCTGAGTGCTGCTCACCCACCTAGGAATCCCTTGGAGTGAAAATGAAGTTGTAAGAGAAAAACTCACAAGCCTGCAGTGCACTAAAATCCCTGGCAGTATGAACTGCTGAACAGGGGTGAGCTACAATTTCCTCATTCATGGAAACAAATTTAACAAACACTTGGGTTTTTGAAACCCATTATATTTAGTTGCAGTTTAAGCTAGAAAGTGCACAGCAGAGAGTTTGGTGCTCTTAGAGACTTCATGAAGGTTTGGAACCTGCAGTACAGGTGAAATGTCACCGACATCTTTTCATAAAAATCCTTTCTTTAGGATTTTTCCCCCTTCTGAGAAGCTGTGGCCTCAGCAACAAAAAGTAAACAATGGTTATCTACTGCTGGGGAATGCAACAGGTGGATGTGTGATTGGTCTGGGTGAATGTTTGGATTTACTGACCACTCATGGCAGAGCTGGGTCTCACTCTCTGCTGAGACACAGCCCTTTGTTATTCATTTCTTTTCTATTCTTAGCTTAGCTAGCTTCTGAGAACTTTCCTTCTATTCCTTTTAGCATAGTAATAATGTAATATATATCATAAAATAATAAATCAAGCCTTCTGAACATGAGGTCAAGATTCTCGTCTCTCTCTCCACCCTGAAGACCCTTGCAAGCCCTGTAACAGGTGACCAACTGGCAGTCATAGCACCTCTCCTAAATAAATTCACTGTAACTGTTATGCCCTCCCTCGACCTCAGGAACCTTAAGAAAGGAGACTCCAGCCTGTATAGCTCTCAGAAACCAGTTGATTTCTCCTGTGACCACACACAGAGCCTCTGTGTTGCTGTTCCCCTGACCTGATCTCTCCTGCTGATTCAGCTCACACAGAGCCTGTATCACACCTTCTGGAGCATTCTGTGGTTTTCCTCTGAGGTGGAGGATCTTTGCCTCTTCTACATCAAAACCATTCAGATTCACTGCCCAGGCTTTCTGTTGCTCCTGCAGAGACAAATCACCCTCAGTGCAATGCATTTAAAACAATTCCCACACTGCAATTTAAACAGACATCTAAGTCCCCTTCTCTTAGAATCTGAAGATGTTTGCCTGTGCTGCAAGGGTCAGTCACACAGAGGCAGGTCAAAGCAGTTTTTCCTCAGACTTTCATACATTGTCCTGCTCACATTTTCACACAATGGCAAATTCAGTGTTATTGCCAGTGGGAAAAGCCACAGCCACAAAGCAACCAAATGTTTCATAAACAGATTTGAGAACACAGTGTAAAACATTCCAGAAGTGTTCCCTGTGGAGATATTGTCCTAGAATAGCTACCACCAGCAGTTTCACTTTGCATAGGCTTACAGCTTTGTATTTTTGTTACCCGCTACATTTTGAAGCCTCATTAGTCAAAAGCTAAATTTTGCTACCAGAAGCAGCATAGGCTTAGAGTGCATGGCAGTCTCTACAGCTTCAATCACATCCTAGGCTCCTGAAGCCCAGAGCTGCAAGTAGTGATGGTTGGGACTTGTCAGTCCCGTGTGCCCACTTGATAGAACCTATTGTTCACTGCTCTGTAAAGGGGCAGGAAGGAGTAGCGGTTGTTGAAGTAATTGTAACTTAGCAACATGCTCACCTTCTTGGTAGGGGAATCCTCAGCAGGGTCATTCTTTTTGCTTAGGAGGAAATTTGCCATCTCCATCTGCAGAGTGCTGCAGTTGGGAATGTAGCGATCCCCCCCAGCCTTTGTGGGGGTTCTTCGAATTTTGGATCCAGATTTACCTGCATTCACATATGAAAATATTGTCTTACAGCTATTTAACAGCCTGTATTAGAGCTTTCATGAGAGCAAACCCAACACTCTTCCACATCACACCCACCAGACAAGTAGGACTCTGAGGTCTCATGCCACCCAGTCACAACTAACTTATATTTTCCTCCCTGCCACCAAGTTGGTTAGGGACAGTGTGGTGCAACTCCTTGGGTCTAGTGCAACAATTCCAGAGTCCAGAGATAAGGGGAAGATACAAAAACGCTCACAGGATGTAAAGCTGTCAGCTGACAGTCCTGCCCACACTCGTCCTAGCCTCATGCCGCGGGCCGGGCAGCACCTCCAGCAGGCAGGGCAGGACGGTCTCCTTCGGTGGCTGCTTGTCGAAGGCATGGCCTGGGGCGACATGGAGTGGACGGGGTAGGGGCTGCCCTTCGAGCTGCCCCCGGGAGCAGCTGAGTCGCCCTGCCCACCCACTCGGCTGGCCGTGCTTGCTGCTTTCCTGGAGGAAGCTGCCCAGAGCACGGTGCAGCTCAGGAACGGGCGGCCAGAGTTTCTGCTTCATGTTGCTGGGTACGCAGGAAGGGGCATCGAATTTACCCTCAGACTTGAGGTGCCCTAATGCCCCATGCAAGGTGCCCAGGCTTGGTGCTGGACCCCCCCGCCTGCCCCCGGCACAGCCCTTACCTGTAGAGGGAGGGGAAGGTGCAGCGCAGCCCCAGGAGCGCTGCTGAGAAGAGCAGCGGCACCACCGTAACACTGGGGATGAGCCAGCCTGCATCGGCGGAGGAATGCCGGAACTGTAGCCTTTCCCAGAGCCACCATCTCTGAGCCCCTCGCAGCCCCCTGCCCCGTGGCCCCCTCCCCATTTCCAGCACTGTCCGCCTCTTGCCGTCAGCCGTGAGGCTCCTGCGGCCGCAGCCTCCAGCCCTGCCCCTTACCCGCATCGGCCACGGCATCATCCACAACGGGTTTGGGCCCGGCGCTCCAGCTGCCCCGGTACCACGGCCCGCTGGGCTGGGCCCGCACCTGCGCGGGGTAGCGGGAGCCTGGCCGCAGGTCCAGGACCTCTTTCCTCGCTGCTCGCGGAACCTGCAGGACCTGCGGGGCAGAGCCGAGCTGGAGGCATGGCTGCTGTGGGCTGGCACCAAGGGGCGGGTCCCGCTTGGCCCGACCCCGCGCCTGCCGTGTGTCAGCAGCGGAGGGGGGCAGCGCTGCTCGGGGTTCCCTGGGCAGGCCTTGCCTTCCAGTCATGGCTGTTCTCCTTGGCATAGCCGAGCTGGGAGTCCAGCTACTCTGCAGGCAGCTCCAGGGGCGGCAGCCACTGCAGGCTCAGCCGGCCCTGCGACACTGTTGCCTGCACAAGCTGTGGGGCATCTGTGAGCACTGCTGGTGTTGGGGATAGGCATTCGTCGCTCCTGTGAAACGGGACATGGGACACTGTGTCCCCTGTGAGCCAGGCAGGGGCTGTGGTGGCACTGGGACTCACCAGCCTGGTGCAGCCAAAAGGGCTCCTTGAAGTAGCTGAGTGTGGGCAGCATGTGGGTCCTGGTGACATTCACCAGGACAGAGATGGCACTGCCAGCCTTGGGCTGGAAGGTGCAGGCATAGGTGCCCTGTGCCCCCCTGCTTACCTCCTCGCACTGTTGCCATGCATCTTCCCTGTGGGAGGAGTGGGGAGCCAGTCAGTCTCACCAAAGCATACCCACAGCCAGCATTCCTCCTGCTCTTCCCCAGGAAAGCTACTGCTGCTTGTAGTTGGAGGTGCAATGTGGTGAGGGGGTATGAGATTGGTGGTGGAAGGGCAGGACAGAGCAGGGCATGGGCAAGGGGCCCAGTGTGGGATATTGGGACACAGCAGGACCAGTGGTCTCTGGGGTGTGCCTGCACCCCATGTGGCACCCATGCAGTGGGATGTGCCTGCATGGGTGCCACCTACCTGCCATGCCCCTTACGAGAAGGGACTCTTCACCATCCAACACCTGGCTGGGTCCCATTCAGAGGTCCTGCTTTGAAGCCTCCGTGAGGTTTGCTTGGCAGTTACCAGCGAGGTGAGAACATTGTGTAGAGTAGGTATGTGCTTGTTCATCTCCATGTGTGCTCAGGGTCTGCCTTCACTTCTGGTTTTAGACCTGAGATTTCTAATTTCTGTCAGCTATCTGTAGGATCTGTGGGCACATGCAGCTGTATTTACTGCCAGGTCGGGTATCTGACACTCATCTTTGAGTGCAAATGCAGAAACTGAGACGCTAATGATGTTATTTCCCAGAGTTCCAGTCTCTGCCCAAGCTGTAATTCAACACTGCAAATTATTCTGTAGACCTGAGCCTGCGTTTTCTGTTTCCTGGCTGAGTGCTTCAACTGCTGGTGTTGCTTTTTGGAACAGGAGCACCTGACTCTTTTATCTTTATGACTTGTGCCTTGATGATTTGAAAGCAGCCCTTGCTTTAATTTTCTAGTAAAAGGGCCTAAAATGAAAGCTGTGGACATTTTAGAAGTGTTAAGTAGAACACTGAATGAAATTTTTATTTTAGGCCCACAGTGAGCAGGTCTGAGGTCAGAAATTGGTGCCAGAGTAAGTGCCTTTCTGTGCTTGTGCTCTCCAGCTCTTCCTGTACTTGTATGTTCCCCTGGACACAGTGGGATGTGTTGTCATTTCCTGGGACTTCTCCTGAAGGCAACTGGTTTTCTTTCCAAAGTGATTCTTATGTTTCCCCTCATGGCTTCCCCAGGTGACCAACCTCGGTTCCAAGGTGTCCTGCTCTGCCATTGTCACTCTGGGAGAGCTCTCTGTGACCTTGAAGAAGGACATGGACTCTGAGGTGGATGAGGTTGCTCGGGTCCTTCTCCAGATGGTGTCCAGCTCCCCAGAATTTGTTCAGAAAGCAGCCAGTCAGACCCTGGGTATCCTGGTGGAGAATGTGACTCCTGCACGAGCAATGACTGCTCTCATGGACATGGGAGTCAAGCAGGTTCTTCTTCTTTTAGTGATATTCTTCACCTTTGTGTGTGTGGATGGGAGAAGGGATGAGACAGAGAATGGGAATGGTTGGAGAGAAGGGTCCTGTATCCTGCATCTTCTCTGAACTCAGTGACTTGATTCTCCAACCAACCTCACTTCCGTCCTCTCGTCACCTATTTCTGCCCTCCTGCAGCCCATCAGTTCTCAGAATTACAGAAGTGTAGAATATGGAAAGTTGGAAGGGGCCCATCAGGACCATGGAGTCCAGCTCCTGGCCTTGCCCAGAACAGCCCAAGGGTCACACCAAGTGCCTGAGATTGCTGTCCAAATGCTCCTTCAGCCCTGTCAGGCTTGGTGCTGTGACCACTGCCCTGGGGAGCCTGTTCCAGTGCCCAACCACCCTCTGGGTGAAAAACCCTTTTTCCTGATATCCAAACTAAAGCTCCTCTGACTCAGCTTCCTGCTGCTTCCTGGAGTTCTCCCAGTCTGTCAGATTTTCCTAGATGTGGTGACTGATGGGGAAGTGAAAGTGCCAGCAAAGGCCAAGGATAGAGCCTTGTGCTTTTGTGGGCAGAGGGGCAATTGCAATTGCAGCTGTGAGCAGTGTTTGGTATTTCACAGTGCTAACCACAGAGGCCCTGGGAAAACCATGTCTCCTCATGATGCCACTAACTTGGGAAATGAGGAGGGTCCTTGCTGGGGCATGGAGCACATGGGGGACAATCTGCTGGGTGTGGCACAGCCTGCACAGCAGATGCAGCTCCTGCCAAAGGAGTCTTGTATGACTGTCCTGGCTTAGAGCTCTACTTTCTATGCAAACTGATGTTTCATGTTAGCCTTGAGAAGATGAATCACTTTACAGGCACCTCCACAGGGTGACAGCCATGGCACAGTTGAAGCAAATGCTGCCTTAAATGTTGGTGCTGGGCCTGATAGTTCCCAAGAGACACTCTCTAGAACAGGACAGCCTGGCTAAACTGCCTGCCACCCTTTCCTCAGCTTTGCAATAGGGTAAAACATTCAGATGGATCCATTGCCAAGCCCCACAGAAGAAACAGGCTGCACTGCTGGATATTCTGCAACTTCACAGCCCACCACGTGTTTTCCCTGCATTTGTTGTTTTCCAAAGGTCTGCAGATTTCGGGATACATGGGTGGAAAGAGCCTCAGTCCTGCTGTAGCTCTGTGTACTGGGTGCCCTCTGATGGGTCAGCATCAATTGTCCTTAATTTCTAAATTATTCATCTGTCATCTATTTCTTTAATCTTTCTCCAAGTAAATACTGTGAAAGAAATTGAGTATCAGACAGTGCAGGGAGACTGAATTCCTCCCTCTTCCGTGCAGGCAGGCCTAGTGTGCAATGGTACCTTTGTGTTTAGCTGAGGACAGAGCCTTGTGCAGGTGTCTGAAGGTGCAGGGAGAGCCCAGGCTCCTTCCCCCAGCAAGGGCAGGGAGCAGCTCTGGCCAAGGCCGGCGCTGCTGCTGCTCCTTGTCCCTGTGCCCAGGGTTTGCTCTCTCCTCCCCAGCAGCCGCCCCGCCCCGGTGCGCGAGTGTGCGGCCCAACTCTTCCTGTCCCTGGTGGAGAGAATTGGAGTCACCCAGCTCGCAGGCACCCCCAGGGCTGAGAGGCTTCCACACGTGGCAGGGAAGCTTGCTCAGGACTGTCACAAGGACACAAATAATGATCTTCATTTCACCTCCCAAAACAGGAAAACCGTTTTGTGTCTGGCTGTAAAGGTGAAACCACGCAAGAGTGGAAACTAAAGGGAATATGAAGTTACCTCACAGTGTGAATAAGGGTCATAGAATCATGGAATATGCTGAGTTGGAAGGGCCCATCAGGGTCATCGAGTCCATCTCCTGGCCATGTGCAGTGACCCCAAGAGTCACTCCATGTGCTTGAGAGCATTGTCCAAACTCTTCTTGAGCTCTGTCAGCCTTGGCACGGTGACCACTGCTCTGGGCTGCCTGAGCAAATGGCTGTACTGGGAAACCTGAGGTTGGCCAGCAAAAAGGAACATTGCCACCTTTTTCCTGTGGCTTGAAGGATTCTTTACTGAGATCAAAAGAGCTCAGATCAGCCAGTCCAACACTTTTATTTGGCCTTAGGTGCATTAGCCAAAGTGTTGGCTAATGTTCATCACTGAAGGATCCCAACATCCATTTTTCATTAACTTCAGACTTTCTAGAAATATTTCAGGGATCTTTAGACAAAATATTCAGTCTTTCTAAACCTGTTCTGCAGATTTCTAGAATGCTGTTATCTGTGGCTCAGTGAGTTCCAAACTTCTTCTTGAAAAAAACTGTGGTTTCCTACAGGCAAAATCAACCCAAAACACAAAAAAATCCCCTTCCTTTGGTGATGAAATTGCCATGAATAGCTGCCAAGAACACCAGAGCAACTAGCTGTCTCTGTGCATACCCATAGTATAGAATAATCAATAGGATGCATGAGGTGTTTTGTCCTGGCTTCCCTGCCAGGTAAAGAAAGGCAAATTATTGTGCAATGGCAGCAAGACACTGCTAATAGGCTCTGACAACAAAGCAGATGTGTTTTGCTTGTTCCCTGGGATCCTTTGATGCCACAGAAGCACACCCCCAGTTTCAGAGTGAAATGGTATTTTTCTGTGGCCCCACATTCTCCTCTTGCCTCTTGTGTTCAGCTGACAGCACTGTGCAGTGTCCAGTGAGGTAAATCTCCCTCTTTGCTGAGTAGGTAATGCCGTCTCGTGTAAGGATTGCACCTGATGAGTTTAAGGGATCAGCCCCTTCTGTTAACACTCTTCCTGTGCTTGTTCACTTTTGTTTGGTTTCCTTCCTTCATTTCTTCCTTCCTTAGGCATTATGGACAGGAGATGGTGAAGATGTTGCTCAATCATCAACAATTTAAAACAGTTTTGGAACAATCTCTTTCCCCCCGTGACCTGGAAGATATTCTGACAAGAATTAAGAAGAAAATAAGTGCTTGGCAGGAGAAATGTCTCCTTTGTGCAAATATTGCCACTGCTAATATGAGATCAAACATACCCAATCTGTCTTTAGCTCATTCCTCTTCTGCTGAATCATTTTGCTCCTGGGAATGAGCTGTTAATCCTCAGCCTGTTCATCTGCAGACCACAAAGGAACTGATATTACTAGGGAAAAGTGGGGTTTTGAATATTTTCAATATTGGTCACAAAGAGGAAAGGGAAAGAGGAGAAAATGGATTTACATTTAAGCGTAAGCCCCCACCATGCTCTCCCTTCCCTGCCCCCTGTAAAGCAATTAAGTGAGAATTGTGCTTCTGAAGATAATAGAGTCTTTGCAAAGGACACTGGAAGTAGTAGTGCCAAGAAAATTTCCAAATTTACAAAAGATGTCCAAGTCAATCCTAGTTACTACAATGACTGTCTGTCTTTTGGGAATACTGCCCTGCTGTCCAGCCATGTGGGGCTGGAAGAAGCTTGGTGAATTCAGCAGCATCCAGTGAAAAATCCTTTGTTTGTTTGAGGGAGGCAATTTTATTTTTTCTATCGACATTATAGAAGGGAGAGTTAATGTTGAACCAAATCGACTTCCAACACAATGGGCCAACCCCCTAAGAGTCCAGTTTGTTCTGCTGCTTCCTTCACAAACACTCATTGTCTGCCAGTTTGCATTATTCCCATTTATGCTCAAGACTAAGGAATTTGGGATTTTAGACTGCTGCTGAGTCTGGTAGCACCCATAACCTGCCTTGGGCTATTGAAAACAAAGAGTTGGCATCACTGAATCTCTGGTCTGTTTCCATCTGTAAGTTAGGAAATGTTTCCCTAAGCCTTGGTAGCAGTGATTCTGGTTTTAACTTGTGTTTCAAACAGGGAATTTCCTGTTTTATACTCTAAAGATTGATGGGGTTTCTCTGTGTCTTTGTAGGGGATGGAAAACCAGAAGGCTGAAGGCCCCTCTGTCAAGGAGCCGGTGAAGGAGAGGAACGATGGCTCAGAGGAGCCCCAGGCCACATTGTCTGCTGGCAAACGGTACTGAGCACTTTTGTCAGATGTGACAAAGCACATGGCAAGCTTTACATGCCTCTTCCTCAGGAAAAACTTTGTGGCAGAGATGACCAATGCCACAGATTGTTTCTTTTCCCTACAAATGCTCTAGGATAAAAAATGTCTACTTGTGCATTGTGCTGAACACAACTTCTCTGGAGGGGTTTCCACAGAAATGGAGAGACAAACAGACACACATTGGCTGCAGCTCAGACGATCCAGTGCATGGCAAGGGCAGTGTTGTGGAGGCTGGGAGAGAGCCAAGTTTCTGCTGCCTGACTTGGGACAAGTAAATTCAAACAGGGATTTTTTTTCACCTGAGTGGAGTCTTTTTCAGACGGGTGTTTTGATGAGAAATCTCAGTCTGGAAGCAAGATGCCATTCCACAAAGATGCAGTTCTCATCCGTGTGGTTTGGCCTGGCGGAATCATGGTTTCCTTACCTGTTGAAGTGAGGGGAGAACGACCATCCTGTGATGCATCGAACTCAATTTATTGATCGATCAGTCAGCTTAAATAATAGTGTTAACGAACTTCATGCATATTCTGAAATACAGGTTTATGATAGGCTAACAGAGAAAACTCTAACCACACCTTTTGTTTTACTACACCGTTGATTGTTTACACAAAACAAAACCAGTGTTCTCACTGTGATGCGAACGGTTCCCAAAACTTCCACATCTGTTCTCAGGGTGCCATCTTTTCCCAGAGAGAGTGTTACACTTGTTATGAGAAGACTGCCTGAGAACTTTATTGTTTATACAATGATGCCTGAAAGAGTCTAATTGTTTATAGAAGTCAGGCTGGGAACTGCTTCACAGCTACCTGTTACTTTTCTCTCAATTGTATGGCTTCATGGCCTTTTTCTTTAAGCCATGTTCATGGCCTTTTTCTTTAAGCCATGCTTGAACTAAACTCCCGACATATCCCCCGCTTTTTTCTTTTTGAGAAAGGAGGTTAGCCTGCCAGGTTTTCTCTATCATCCTATTAACCATCTTTTGGATACAGCTACAGAAACAAGGTAATATAAGTAAAAGCAAAAAGAGTACACTTAATATCTCTATAGCATATATTACAAGGTTTCTTAGCCATAGTCTCAATCTGAAACTTTTAAGCTACTCATCAATACTTAATCTTTCTTCTTCCTTAAGTTTGTTGAATCCTAGCCGTAGCTTTTTTAACTTAGCATGAATAGATACAGAATGATCAGATAAGTTCATGCAACACATCCCTTCAAACTCCTCACACCCATGGCCTTGTGCTAATAGTAAGAAATTCTATGGCAGCTCTATTTTGCAGAACAGCGTGATTAACACTCTGTACATCTGAAGTTAACATATCTAATATCTGTGAAGTTTTATTCAATTCACCCTTAGCCCAACCTATTTGTTTTGCTAGAGTCAATGCTTTGCTGGCAGCACCCCACGGTAGGAGAGCTGAAACCATCACTTGCTTAAATTTACTCCAGAACCACGGATCTCCTATTTGACTACAGTCTAAATTATGTAAGCTACGCTTTTGCCTGCTTATCTTATGGCTTAATTGCATTAGCACAGATATATTAGGGTGGAATAAAGATAACTTGCCTAAATAACAAGGTCCACCCTGAGGCTGGGCAGGTATACCATTCCAGGCTCTATCTCCGCAAATTAGAAATATACCCGTAGGTAATTTCTTAGGTGTTATGATGCTAGAGCCTTTACAATGATTGTAGAGTTGTTTAGACACTATGTTTGGCTTTAGAGCTGAATCCAGGGTAGCCCACGTTTGTGTATGTTGATTCATCTTTTGAGGATTAGAATAATCAAAGCTGAAGCACCCACCATTGGAAGTGCTGGTCATGCTAGCATTTGCACTTCTGAAAAGCTCCAATTCCTCAGGTGGAGAATGCAAAGGAATATTAAGTGATTGAATTAACAGGCATTGGCGGTAGCCGTCACTCTGACTGGCAGTATACCCTTTTTGTGCAGGCAATTTGATATTTACCATACTGCGCATACATAAGGCACGGTTATTAATAAAACTGCAGAATTCTTGAGGAGACCATACTGGAAGTCCTACCAAACATGTTTGAAAGGGGTTAGTAACTCCTCCAATGCTGAGACAAAGCGATGTCTGATTAATCTGCCTAGCAAGTGTTAATCATACATTATCTCTAGATTGACTAAAATGTGTTACCTTTAATTCTTCAGCTACCACTACACCAAGTAATATAATAAAAGGAAACCTCATTTTTCTGGTTTTACTTTGACCTTCTTCTTCTTATCAGTTTTTAACCTTACTGTTCCCGAGGCCCGAAGACCACACCTTTGTAACCTTCTAATGCAGTTGTCTAATGCCTGATTGGGATCTCCTTTTATAGGCCCTACAACGGAATGTTGTGTTAAAGGCACCAGTTTTCTACACCTTACAGAGGTTATATATGATGCACTTTGAGCTTTAATCCTTTTCAAAATACACTGTACCTCCCACCGATAATAAGCCAAGATTTTCTGCTCATGTGACTCATAAAGAGCTAAAGCTGAGGCAGTGTTTAGTCCTGTTTCATTCCGTAATGCCCACTCCCAATTATGTTCCCAGTTATGTCTATAATTACAGGTATTACACCATAAACGAAAAAGTGACAACTGATCCACCCAAAAGGTCCTGTCACAACCCCCACAACACAGTGCAACCCAAGCAGCACAATTGGGGCTGTGACATTCAAGACAGTTCTCTTTTGCCGGTCCTTTTATATGGAAAGATGATAATGATTCAATAATGTCAATCAGTTCTCTGGTCCTCCGGCAACGGCGTTTTATCCCAAAGGGTTAAACGCACCCCCAGCTGAGCCACAATGTCCGGCCTTATCAGGCATTGCAAGATAGGTGGTAATTGGACTAAGAAAAGAAAGCTGTTAGCTGTTTTCATTCATGCGAACCTGGAGAGGAGGTGAACGGCAAGTCTGAAAACAATCTTTTTTGTCCTTGAGATTTTCACATCCACCCCTTCCCCGGGCCTCTCAGAAAAGTTCAAAATCAGTTTTACAGTCTGTAATCCTTTAGTCATTTGGCTGAAATGGCATCAGCTGGGCAATTCTCAGTCCTTTGTTGATTTGGAGTGGTGAGAAAATAGTATACACTTAAAGCACTTAAAATATTTAACTTAGCAGACTTATTTGTAAATTAACAGAACTTAACTGGCTTCAAAATTCTATGGGCTAGCTGTGTTACACTCTTTGCAACATAAGAATAGGCAATTCTAATAATTAAATAGTATTTTCAGCTAGCAAGGTTTCTCTGAAGTTCACAACAACACCCTGCACACAAGCCACAAAACAAACGTCTATCGTAAAAGCATAAATCTATCTAACATCACTTAAACTTAATAGCACTTAAACTTAAAATATTTAAACTTAAAATATTTAAACTTAATAGATCTTAACATTACTTAAACTTATCTTTACTTAAACTTAATAGATTTTTAAATCAACAGAACTTACATGTAAAATCTCTTAATTCTAATAAAACTTAACTATAAGAAAACTTAACTGACTTTAAATAACAGACTTATTTGTAAATAATGTAAGATCAAACTTAACAGAATCTAACTTAACCTAAACCTAATATAATTTAAACAGAATCTAGCTTTATTTAAACTTAATAACACTTAAACTTAACAGGAGATCAACTTAACAAAACTAAACCTTAACAGTATTTAACATTTAACGGCACTTAATAGATAATTCAACTTAAACTACTTAGCAACGGATAAAACTTACTATAGAAATAAAATATAGCATTTACTATAACTTACTTACAGGCCTGATTCTAAAATATTAAGCTAAAATAACTTTCTTCATGTGTTTGCTATAGCATTTCTATACCAAAAAGCACACTCACAACATCTCACCCACAGGCCTGACTCCAAAACACTAAATCAAAACAACCTTTCTCACGTTTCTGCTGCAGCATTTATACCAAAAAGCACACTCATACAATCTCACTCATACAATCAATCCAACACATCTTAACATTTTTAAACTTTTCAAAATATAATTTTAGAGTCTGATGTTCCACTGACTGAACCATCCGGGCTTCTGATGTTAAAATCTATGTTAATGCAGGTGATTTCAAGACAGCATAACCAATGCCGAGCCAAATCGGCCGAAATTTGACCCATGCATACAGTACGCTGATTCCTGTTTCATAGTCTCTGCCAGGAAGAACAAAAGTGCCTTTAACTTTCCTTGTTTACCATCACTTGTTTCTTAATTTCAACAGGGATCTTTTCCTTTTGTTGACAAAAGTTACATCCATTAGGCTGTTAGGTCCTAGACCGAGGCATCCATTAGGCTGTTAGGTCTTAAACTGAAGATTTTGCCGGCTGTGGGGGGAGGGAGAAACGCTCCCGCTGCAAAAAGCGCTCCAGTCCCGCGGCGCGTGTGTCGGAGCGGGCGAAACCCCCCCCGCTGCGCTCGGCTCTCTGTTTACTCGCCAGCAGGCTGACTCCGCTGCAGGCACCGCTGCACCCGTGGCGGCTCCCCCCGCAGCGGCTTCGCTCTCTCCCGGGGCGGCGCGGCTCGGCTCCCGCGGCGGCGGCTCCGCTCTCCCCGCCGCTGCCTCCGCTCCCGCAGCTATAGCGCAGCATTTCAGGCGGTCGCTCGCCGCGGCTGCTCGCCATGGCGGAGCGCCCGTGCCGAGTTCGGAGTAGCACAGCCCCGCAAGCTCCACGAGCTGCGGCCGCTGTCTTGCACTCAGAGAGATAGTCAAACAGTGCACCATATATCACTCGCCATGGCTTGCCTAGCTTCTTGGCAGTTTTACCACTCTCTAAAGCAGCCTCTGACAATAAATCACCGAATTCACGCAATTCCGTTAACTCGTAAACTGTGTGGGGATTCACGAAGACTCCCCATTCCAGACCATAAGCCAAAAGACCTTGCAATTCCTTCCGTAAGTCTATTCCCTTAATTTGCCTTTTTTGCAAAAACATAATAAAAAGTTCATATGTGGCTTGCCTTTCCATACCTCTTTTAAGTGCGCACTTTTACCTAGCAGCGATTTCCAGGCATCGGCCACACGTATCAGCTGGACCCATCTAATATGGTCGCCAGGGCACGGCGCGTATCGGCGGCTTTTTTTTTTCTCCGCTTTGGTTTCGCGCTTATTTGCCGCTCCCGCTGCTTCGGAGCCTGAACCAGTCCTCACTTCTCGTGGTGTTCGCAATCCCTGTGCTGGTCGCGATCGTCGTGTCCGCTATCACGTCCGGGTGGTCACCATTTGTTGAAGTGAGGGGAGAACGACCATCCTGTGATGCATCGAACTCAATTTATTGATCGATCAGTCAGCTTAAATAATAGTGTTAACGAACTTCATGCATATTCTGAAATACAGGTTTATGATAGGCTAACAGAGAAAACTCTAACCACACCTTTTGTTTTACTACACCGTTGATTGTTTACACAAAACAAAACCAGTGTTCTCACTGTGATGCGAACGGTTCCCAAAACTTCCACATCTGTTCTCAGGGTGCCATCTTTTCCCAGAGAGAGTGTTACACTTGTTATGAGAAGACTGCCTGAGAACTTTATTGTTTATACAATGATGCCTGAAAGAGTCTAATTGTTTATAGAAGTCAGGCTGGGAACTGCTTCACAGCTACCTGTTACTTTTCTCTCAATTGTATGGCTTCATGGCCTTTTTCTTTAAGCCATGTTCATGGCCTTTTTCTTTAAGCCATGCTTGAACTAAACTCCCGACACTTACCCTCAAACAGTGCCAAGTTTGAGTAGTAAGTAGCAAGACAATTCCTGAACAACTTCAGTCAACAGGTGTCTCAATGTGGACTTTTTGCCTTGATATTTCTGTCCTTCATGTAATCTGCTTGATGGACAGCATGTTTGGTTTATTTCCCCCTGTGCTGCAATCAGCATTTAAGACAGGAATTTGCTCCTTGCTGTCTCTTCATGGCAGCTGCAGAGCTGCTTGTACCTGTTCTGCTCTGATAGCAGAGGGGATTTATTTAGCTCTGTCCTGCTCAGCAGTGGCAGGAAAGTGACCACATGCCTCAGTAGCACAGCTGGCATCCTCCTGTGCTCATGGAAGAGACAGGTTGATCAGGAGAATTGTTCCCAGTGGGGTTGTTAAGCTGTGCATCTGGTCTCCAGGGAAGCAAATGAAATGTGAGCGTAGTTCTGGGATGTCTGGCTTTTGTTTTTATCTCTGTTACTGATTTCCTGAATCCTTCAAATATGGCCCTGTTCATCTCTTCAGATGCATCTGAGCTGCTTTTCCAGATTGTCATGTCTGGTTGCAGAGACACTTCTCCAGAGTGATGAGTTTCCTTATTCTAAGACACACACGTCCCTTATGAGGAGGCATTTAAACTTGGAAGTAGTGTCTCTCTTTCTCCACAAAGTAAAGTGACCTGTGTGCCCTGGCAACCATCTGAAGATAGATCAGATGCATCTCATCCTTGGCTTTCCTGAGTGAGCAGTGGTGAGAATGTCACTTACAGATTGTCTCCTGTAATGATTGTCATGAGATCCATGATGTTCTTCAGAGCCCCATGACTTTGCAGCTTGAAATCACATAATTAGGAAAGCTGCTCAAGATGTTTTGCTCACAATTAACTGAAGGTATTGTCTGTGGCTGCAGCTGTCTCCATAGAGAGCAGCAGGCACAACTTTCCCAGGCATTTTTCTGGGGAAGGCTGTGAGAAGATCAGAGAAAAGAATGAGAAACAATTCTTATCCTCACTTGCTGCACCTGTTGTTGTGAACACGTGAAATGTGTTATGGAGATTTGTTTACCAAAGGGTAATTTCTTAATTGACCTCTGGTGATGGTGTTTTGGATTCAATTGACCAATCTGGTCTATCTGTATCAGACTGTCTGTGAGGGCAATGAGTTTCAGTATAGTATAGTATAGTATAGTATAGTATAGTATAGTATAGTATAGTATAGTATAGTATAGTATAGTACAGTATAATAAATTGATTGATCAGCCTTCTGGAATCATGGAGTCAATGCTAATTATTTCCACTATGGGGATGCCATGCTATGATAATTATCACTACCACGTCCTCATTTGGTTTTATTTTCCAGGGTGAAATCTCCCTCTGATGGACACCTCCTACCCCGTGCAAAAGCCCAGGTCACGTCACCTCCAGCTGTGGAAGAAACGGAGCTGCTCCAGAAGCTTTACCATCTCCTGGAAGCCAAGGGGTTTCAGGCATGGATGGAAGGAGTGGAACTCCTCCTAGACCTGTGCAAAGACAGCCCCCAGCTCATCTCCACTAACATTGCCCAAGTATGTGGGGTATCTTCGCTGCTCCTTTTCTTTAGCTCCTTTCCTAAGCCTGTAGCAGCAAAGTTAATTCAGTGTGTCTTGGCACTCTGTCCTGGCTGTTTGGGACACGCTGTTCCCTCTTACCCAGACAAATGTAATTCAGGTCCAGGCTTCAGGACAAGTTGTTTCAGTCCAGCTGTATTTGTCTGGCAGGTGCCTATTGATGCTGTTCATCAGGTGATGGCAGAATTTTCTGCTGGTGTAATTGCTGCGCTCCCCTACTCCTAGTTGGGTGAAGTGAAAGGAATCTAGCCCCTGAAAGCATGGCAATTGTTCTCTAGACCAAAAAAAATGGGTTTGCATAGGGAAGAGAAGTATCAGGCTGGGTTGGTTAAAACCCAGTTGTTTTATTTAAGAATACTTCTATATACTCCATCTTGTCTTACACAGGCACAGCTCTGGCTACTCATTTCCATCCTTGTTCCTAGTCCTCTTGGTAAAGACAGTGCTCACCCTTCCTGGGGTCTTTTTTTCTCTTTGTAAAAGGAGGAAAACAGCTAAGGACTCATCTCTGCCTTCTCCTCCCAGTAGCTGCTTTTTCCCTTTTTCCAGGGAAAGGTGCCTGATAATGAGGCTGTCAAGGGACTGAACCTGCTCTAATGAGAGCTGTACAGCACATTACATTTCAGAAGTCCACCTGTTACTTAGAGAAATGGTCTGGATCCTGGAAGAGTTGATCAGAGCCCCGCTCTTCTCCAGACACTGGTTCTGAGACAAACAAAATAAAACTTAGATCTCCTCCAGCCATAGTTTTGGCAAAATCATAACTGCCCTCAGTACTTGAGGCAACTGTATAGAAAACCAGGCATTGTAAACATCTGCTTCCATTCAAAGCAAAGGTAGTCTTTAGCACTAATTAAATGGAATTGATTTAATGATTTATAGATGGAGAGAAATACCATAGGAACCATTCAGTCCCCAGCCAAACCTCCTAAAAACAGAAGAAAATCTTTCAACCAGCATGAGGTTGTGCCACCATTCCAGTGAGTGGGCACAGGAAAACAGTGAAATTGTGCAAGCGAGTGCTGACCTGACAGAAAGGATCACTTTCATCTTTGACATTGCTGACTGCTACAGCCACTCTTCAAACAAGGACATTTGAATCCAGCTTTCACGTTGCTTGTTCTCTTCACAGATTTTTGATTATTTTGTCCTGAGAATATCTGACAGCCACAAGAAAGTGAAGCAGAGGGTGCTGGACGTGCTGGCTGAAATCACAGGGGCCCTGAAAGATGCCTTGAACCCGATGATCATTTGTTTGGTGGAAGGAGTAACAAAGAACCTGAACTCAAAGGATCCCAGGGTTCGTGGGGCAGCTGTGAAAGCACTGGGAGAATCCATTGCTCATTTGGGTAAGGCTGAGCCCTGGCAGGGACTCTCCTCAGCTTCGTCTCTGTCTCTCCTGCACAAGAGAACGCTGAGTGCCTCGACAGCTGCTCTTGTCTGTGGAACCCTCCAGCTGACACCCACCAGAGGCTGTGCAGGTGCAGTCCTTATGCACCATCCCCAGCAGGCTGGAATGGGATCAGCATTTCCCAACAGTCCTAGGAGCCCTTGGCTCTGTGCTGCTTGTCTGAAGGGCAAGTCCTGGGCTACATCTCTGCTACAGTTCAGAGGCAAAGGGGGTTTGGAGTTTGCTTGGGTCCCGTCTGACTTCCCAAGTGAACAGCTTTGCTGTTGGCATGAAGGGACACTCACCCATCAGAGCTTCTGCAGAGCAGCCACCTGCAAGGCTCTACATTAGAGGCATTAGCTGCCTATTTTCCACTTTTCTTCTTTGTCTTCTATTTTCAAAGGGGAACTTGTGATTCACCAAGTTCATTTCTTTAAAACAAAGAGGTATAAACCCAGCTGTCAATGATGCCTTGTTCCACCTGTTGTTTTGCGTGGGGCAAGATGGCCACAGCAATTAACTACAGAGGCAAGGGCTGCTCTAAATTCCTTTGCCACACAGATTTATGTCATCTCTGAGAATGCTGTACTGGGGGAATATGCCTGAAAAAAGGAGTGTTGAAGAGGCAGGTCTTCAAGAGGAGTTTCCACTTTCTCCTCCTCAGCTGCTCTGTGAACTCAGGAACTGCCTGACTCAGTGCCTTTCTGTGTCCCAAGTATGGGGCTCTTCCTTTTTGCTCTGGGATGCAAAACCTTTCCACTGCTTCCATGTGACTGAACTCCTGAGGTCCCTGATGTGAAATGTTTTTACACAGTTCCTGATACAGCAGACAAGTTTGGATTTACAAATGTGAAAGGAGAGCTTTTCTTTTGGAATTTAAAACCCTGCCACGTATGCTGGAAGGAAAGAAGAATAGGATTCAAACATCTGCAGAAATGTGCTTGATTTTATAAAATGGGGCTGGCCCTGCCCTTTCTCCTATGACCTGAGAAAAGTGAGCAGAAACGTGTGTTTCCCTTGTAGATGAAGTGTCCCTGCTGGAAGAGTTCAGCTACCAATGGAATCACCTGAGTGGCCAAGCCCTGCTGGATGTCACCGAGCGTATCACAGGTTTGGCCTCCCCTTCTGAGCCCAGAGCTCTTTCCAGGGAGCATTTACAGGGAATGCCTGTGAGCAGACAGCAGAGCAGCTCCTCCAAACCAGGAGGTGCTGAGCTTGTCCCTGCTGCCCCATGGCCAAGGCAGGTGGGTTTGGGAGGTTTTCCCTGGCTGCTGCAGAGCTGGGCAGCACCTGAGATGGGGGCAGCGCTCGGCCTGGGGCTGAGCTCTCACTGGGGCATCTCAGAACCACCTCCAGCAAAGGGAGGGCTAAAAATGCCCCAGCTGGCTCCTCTCTGGGGAGCTCAGGGACATCTGTGATCTTTGAGCGGAAATGGTGGCAAATGCTGTTTCAGGGCATCAGTTTGTTTTGTCCTCACAGAATTCTTGTTTTTCTCTTGGAAAGTTTTGAGGCTGAACCGTGCAGAGCCTGGGGGTCACAGCTTAGGCCAGAACTCAACAGAGGTACCAGAGGCACGGGTTTAGTGCAAGGCAGCCTCTGGGGCACAGGGACAGAAGCAGAGTGCTGAGGCTCCCTGCCTGTGCTGTCAGAGGGGCCTTGGACTGAGCCTTTCAGGGTGTGCAGTGTCTGCCTGTGTCAGCGCTGTCCAAAATGCTACAAATGCAGCTGATAATTGATTCCTCAGAGGAGCTTGCTGTGTCAGCAAGAGCCAAAGAATGGAAAAAGGATAATCTCAATATATAGCAGAGAAAATGATAGATAGCCTTGCTTCAACTGGGACTAAATCCACTGCTAATTATGCCAACATCTTTGAATGCAAGGTTTAATACACTTTGTGTCTTCATTAGGAATCTCAAAAGGGCATGTTCAGTGATTGGGAATGTCAAAGGCCCTTAAAGAGCATTTGAATAAAGTAGATCTCCAGCAATAGGGAATTAAGTTTAGCAGTTCTTTTGATCTCTTTTTCAAATAAAGGAATTAACCATAAATTAGGACTACTTTAGAAAAAGCAGATGTTCTCTCTGAGATTTAGTAGGAACAGACAGCTGTTCCTCACGTTCAGTAGTCACCGATGTCTTTAATTGCATTTAAATTCAAATTCATTCCCATTTTAAAATACGTACCATAACCCTTTCCTGCTTAGCAGAATTGGTTTTGGGTACTTGCAGGAGCTCTTTCAATGTTCATGACTGCTGGTGGAATAACAGCGTAGAGAAAATGAAGTCTCTTCCACCACAGAATATTAAATTGCTGCTGAATAACATTTTGTCTGATCAGAAAAAAAGAATGGTCTCCAGAGCATTTCAGGTTTTCATCTCTTAGCCAAATCTGCCAAGCAAGGATCATGTTGGTAGTAAACATTTGTCTATGTTTGATACAGTTCAGTTAAGAAAATGGGCAGAGAGATTTCAGAGACAATATGAAAAAACACTCGTGTTTTGGTTACATTTCAGTCCCCTGTGTAGCATTTTTCTTTCTCTATGCCCCTTTTTGAGTGGACATTATAGGAAAAAATGCCATTAACATTGGGAGGGGAAATGGCATTAAAATGTGGAGATGCCCAAATGCCAAGGCAATGGGGTCTGGGTAATTCTCTAGAGATGCCCTGAGGTTTGAAACAGCTCTTTGTTGGAAGCCCCAAAAGCATTCTGCCAAAGACCCCAGCTGGCCACTGATGTTTCTCATCCAGCTGTCAGGCAGCAGCCATCTCTGGTGGGCTGGAGTTTTGAGGTGTGTTCTAATCCTGCCCTTTGCTGTGTGCCGCTGAGAACAGGGAAGAGCCAGATTAGACATTTGGTACTTGACATCAAAGTTACAAAAATGGAATCATCCCTTTTATTAGAAATCTCTCCATTTCCTCTCTATGGTGCATTTCCAAATCTTCAGTGTGGGTTTAGACAACTTCTTAATGGAAATCAAAGGCAATTGGACATTTCATTCATTGTTCATGCAGAGATTGTGAAGTAATTTAGTAAAGCTAGGAAGTCTGCCGCAGGGACAAGGCTCTGGTTGGAGCAATTAGTGCTGAGGGGTGGGTGGTTCTGTTTCCAGGATGCTCAGCTGCTTTGCCCGTTTCTGGACCAAGGGGCTCTGGGTGCTGTTTTGCTGCTCTTGGCCAGAGAGGCTGGCAAGAAGCAGAAGCAGAGGCAGATCCTTGTTTGCAGTGAGGCTGGTGGGTAAGGAGCTGTGTCTCTGTCCCGGCAGTGCTTGTGCAGGGGGTTCATGCCAGGAGCCCTGAAGTCGTCCAGCGCGACGCCCTGCCCGTGCTCTGGCCCTGCCTGGGTGTGGAGGATTTTGTTAACAGTTGGTTAGCTGAGAAAGGCCATGTTGACATAATGCCGCTGGTTAAGCTTGAAAGGGAAGTCAGCAGTCAGTGACCAATGATAGGCAAGGACATGATGCCCTTGCCACAACATGAGGATAGGGAAGAGAGATTCTTGCTGAAAATATGCAGAAAGTATCAAAAGAATAACCACAAAAATGCACAAGTAGGCGTAGTTGCTGATATGTAACTAACCAATCCTGAGCTCAGCTTTTGCAATATGTATGAAGCTTATTATGAACTGTATTTAACCCGCTGTATTGATCAATAAATCGGACCTGCGATGAACCAATTGGTGTCCGGGTCTCCTTCCATCGACACAGGAGGGTGCATGTGCAGCTGAGCCATTCCTGGAGAGCACAGGGCTCTGGGCTCCCTGCTGTCCCAGGGCAGCCCAGAGGCCAGGCTGGGCCTGTGCCAGCTCTGGGCAAGTGGCTCAGGGTTTTGCCCCGGCCTGCCTCAGTGTCTGCCAGCAGGAGCATGTTTCCCTGTGCAGCTGTTTGGACATTTCCAGGAAATGTGTCCCATGAAATATGGAGCTTCAGATGCTTTAGGTTTGCATGGTGGCCTCTGCTAAACTTTGCCTCTCTGTTAAACTTTGTGTCTCCATTTTGCATATCTGGCTGGTTACAGTCCTACCGAGAAGTTTTCTCCGGACACTTCCGATGTTCCCTCACCCACAAAGTCCTCGCCTCCCCTCCAGAAGAGCTCTCTTTCCTCCAAGCTCAGGAAGAAGCTGCCGCCTGTGTGAAGAGTGTTTGAAGAATAGGATTGATGTGTTAGGCTTGATACTTACAGCTGTACATATGTTCTGATCTTTAGATGTAGTTTTGAATTAATGTCTTTTGATTCTGTCTTTAAGTTTTGATGACATATTTTTAATCGTATATATTTTATTTTGATGATGAAAAACAAAAATAAATAAATAACATTTAAATAAATCAGGAGGAGAATGTGAGACCATGACCTGCTAGCCTAGAGATTATGGGAGTGCAGCTCACTCCATGTGCCAGTGTCTCACCACATCCTTTCCTCATTGGGCCTCTCCTCTTCCTCTTTGGCCATGGTTTCTTTGTGTCATTTGTGCTGCTGTTTTCAACTTGTCATTGTAACAGGGCCACACATTGACATGTTTGGGGGACAATAGATCCAAAAGATCCTGTCTAGTCAAACGTTTTCTACCTAGGTGTGTTCTGTGCTCACCAAAGGCCTGAGCAAAGAAACCAAGAGAAGTGTGCCCAAATCCCAAAGCTTTGCTCCTTTGCAATCTCCCACAGATCTGGCTCACAGGTGTCTTCAATCACAATTCCATAGGTAAGAAGAGGTCATGGATTTCACTGGGAAATGATGCACTGCTTTGGCAATCACCTGTATGTATATTTACCCAGGACAGCAGTCCAGCTGCGTTGTTTGCACCTTGTTTGCAGAAGGATGAGTGCACTGGGAGGCCAATAACAAGTGACAAGGGTTCCTCCAATCTGCGCTGCAGCCTGGGTGCCATTCAGCCCAGAGCTAGGGGATCATTTGTTCCCATGGACCAGTGCTTGCCAGTGGAATGAATTCCTGCACAGCTGGAAGAAGCAATTCTGGATTCAGCTCCAGCTCTTGGTGGGCTGCATGATCATTGACAATGATGCCCTTCCAGAAATTATTCTGCAGTTTCCTTTCATAGTCATTTGAAGCTTTGAAACTTCACATTTCAATTTGCTTTGCCTTAGGGAAAAACACTTCTGGGCCCAGTGCAAACTGTAACCTTTTGGCAGCAAAGTCCTCATGGTTGCCAGCTTCTGATGTTACACAATGTCACCTGGCTGAATGAGTTTGCTTAGCTCTGGGTCTAGTCCTGGCCTAGTAAAACAGTTGGTAGCTCTACACCTTCCTTTCTCTTCCTCCCTCTTTTTCCTTATTTTTCCTTTTTCCCCCAGTTCCTCCTCAATGCATTTTACTGTGGTTATTCAATAAAGGTACATTTGTTTTGGTTATAGCAGCAACTCCCTGCACTGTGTCGGTGTTTTTTGCACTCTGAGATCAACCCACAAACTACCACAAAACCCGTTCGTAAGGACGGATCGTGACACTTGTATACATACTATAGAAACCTTCTATCAAACCTTACAAATTCTCTACAAATTCATTTCCAACATTACTGGGCCTGGCACTGCCCAGCTCTGGTGTTTGCTGCCACCACCAGTGCCCAGATCTGGAAATTCCCTTGTTCTGGCAGAGCCAAGTCCAGCAATTTTCTGGTAAAGAAAGCCAAAATCTGGCAATTTCTGCTGCTGGCACCGGCAATGCCAAGATCTGGTGTTTGCTGCCACTGCCCGTACCCCAGTCTGGACATTTCTTATTCCAACACAGCCCGAGTGCAGCAATTTTTTGGAAAAAGAAGACAAAAGGCAGCAATTTCCTGGTGCCAAGACTGTCACCACCCAGACCTGGTGTTTGATGGCACCGCCCATGCCCAGATCTGGACATTTCCCTGTGCCACCACAGCCCAAGTGCAGCAATTTGCTGGCAAAGAAAGCAAAACCAGGCAAATACCTGGTGCCTACACTACTCCGATCTTGTGTTTGCTGGCACCGTCAGTGCCCAGATCCGGAATTTTTCAAATGCCTGCACAGCATAATTCCAGCAATTTCCTGGCACAGAAAGTTAATATTTGGCAATTTCTCAGTGCCAGCACAACCCAAATGCAGCAATTTTCTGGCAAAGAAAGCCAGAACCCAGCAGCTTCCCAGTGCTGCCACCAGCACCACCCAGATCTGGTGTTTGCTGCGCAAGTGCCCAGATCTGGAAATTTCCCAGTGCTGGGAAATTGCCCAAGTGCAGCAATTTGCTGGCACAGAAAGCCAAAACCCGGCAACTTTCTGCTACTGGCTCTGGCACCGACCACATCTTGTGTTTGCTGCCCCAGTACCCAGATTTGGAAAATACCTGGTGCCAGCACAGCCCAAGTCCAGTGATTTGCTGGCACAGAAAGCCATAATTTTGAAATTTGCAGGTTCTGGCTCCAGCACCATCCAGCTCTGGTGTTTGCTGGGACCGCCAGTGCCCAGATTTTGAAATTTCCCGATGCCTTCCCAGCCCAGGTCTAGCAATTTGGTTTTAGCTAGCTTAGGCAGAGAAGTTCCTCGGACTGTGACTTTCCTTTTTCTTGAAATTGTTTAAACTTTCTCTGGACTGAAAACCCAGAAAAACACCGGCAGCAGCTCACACCTGTGGCCCCCCGAGATCTGGGACACTGCATTCCAGCACCAGAGGGACTCAGGAGAGACCGAGTGAGCCAACTAAAACCCACAAAAAAGACTTTCTAAATTGGCCATCTCTTCAGCATTGTCCGAGGTTTGATTTAATATTATTCATTTTTCATGCTTGTGAATAGTTTACTTGTGAAATAAACTGGGGATTTTTCACTTTTCTCAAGGGAAGTCTTTTCCTGAACTAGTAGGGGGAGAGGCCGCTTGAACTTGCTTTCTAGACAGACCCCTTTAGGAGGTTTCCTCCCAAAATTTGCCCTAATCCAGCACAAACAGTCACAATGAAAATTTCACCAGTGGCATAATTTCCTGATGGAAAGTCTTGTGACCGAAGCTCGACCTTGCTCTCCATGAGAGATTCTTGGGAAGAGCAGACAGGAGAAGATTCCTGGGAAACTGAAACAGCTTTCCAGAAGGGAAATGAAAATGAAACAAACAATCCAAGATGTTTTCCTCTATTAATTTCTATGCTCCCCTTTTCCATGTTGCACTACTTCTCCATCCCAGTAATTCCAGATGCATAGCACCTGTAAGATCTGTGACTTAGTGATTTTTAGATGCTCTAAAATACCATGAGCCACACACAGTTTTCCTTCCCCTGTTTTTACTGGAAAGCAACACTGGAGATGTAAGTGCAGTGCTTGGGTCAGGTAGGAATCCTACCCCAAGGGAAGGTGGCCTGACAGTCTTTGCCCCTCAGCAAGGACAATGCACAGCAGCAAGCGAGGGGATCGCTGTGCCAGTGTGCAGGAGTCAGGGCTCTGCATCCGGGCTCAGCGCTGCAAAGTTCCCGTGTTTGGGCAGACGGAGGGGCTGTCCCCGGGGCGCGCGGGGCTCGAACGTGGGGCTCGTGGGGCGAGCGGGGAACGGACACGGGGACGAACGGCCCCGGTGCTTCAGTTGCAGCAGCGGCAGCAGCAGCGGCGGTAGCAGCAGCGGCGGCAGCAGCGGCGGAAGAAGCAGCAAAACCAGATTCGTTTTTTCTCTTTCTTTCTTTCTCTTATTCTCTTTCTTTCTCTCTCTCTCCCTTTCCCTCTGTCGGGCACCCTTCTCTCGGGGTCCCTTGCCCGGCGTCCCTCTCCTCTCCCCGCCTCCCTCTCCCAGTGATGGGCCGGGCCATGCCCCCGGCCCGCCCCCGGCCCCGGGCGGGGCTGCCCCGTGCCCGGCCCCGGCCGTCCCGCCGCGGTCTCGCCTCCGCCCGGCTCTGGCCGTGCTGGCGGTGGCGCTGCCGGGCGGGCATCGGTGCCGGGGGCCGGGGCGGCACCACCGCCCTTCGGCTCCGCCTGGCCCGAGCCCGGCCCCGGCCCCGAGGCAGGCTCCAGTCCCGGCCCCGGTCCCGGCCCCGGTCCCGGCCCCGGCTCCTCCCGGGGCCCACGGAGGACACACGCGGCGCGGCCGCTCCCGCCGCCTCCGCTGCGGCTTCCCCGGCCCGAGCTCCGCCGCTCGGCAGCGCGGCCGCCGGCCCCGAGCCTCCCGTGCCGTGTTCCGAAGATGGAACGCCGGGGCATGGCCGGCCCGGGGCGGGTGAGGGGCGCTCGGGGGCCGTTGCTGGCCCCGGGCCGAGCGCTGACCGCCGCGTCCCGCCCGCAGGTGAGGCGCAGGAGGCCCTGCAGGAGCGGCACCCGCTGGGATCGCTGCTGGGGCGCGCTCCAGGCACAGCCATGGAGCAGAGACCCCCGAGAGTGCCCAAGCTGGCCTGGGTGGAGAAGAAGGAGGAAGAAGGCCCTGGAGCTGCCCCAGTAGAGGAGACTGAAGAGGTGGTGCCGTTCATTCCACCGCAGGAGGGTGAGTGGCAGAGCTGGGCTGCAGGGCTGGAGCCTGCAGCCAACTTGGCCCCATCCCACCCCATCCCATCCCATCCCATCCCCTGGGCAAATGCCCATGGACAGGACAGAAGAGGGGCCGGGCATACACCCTGCAGGGGCCGTGCTCCATCCCCTGGGGCGTCCCGGGGCTCTCCCTGCCGGGGTAGCACAGGGCTGGGCTGTGTTCTCTGGCCTCTCCTGCAGCCCCTCATCTCTGGCTGCGCTCGCTCTTTGCCAGATGCAGCCCTGGAGCGCACACAAGAGCAGGAGTCCAGCCGTGGCCGCTTCCGCAGCACAGCGCAGGTACCTGCAGCCACCCCCACCTGGGCTGGGCCTGCTGTCCCTGCTCAGCCCAGCACCGTGTGTGCAGCACTCCATGCAACATCCCCAGCTTCTTGCCCTTCTGCTACAGATGGCTGGCAAATTCATGAAGAGGATTCAAGAGGAAGAGACCAGCGTTATGGGCACTGTGATCAGAGCATACCCTCCCATCTTCAAAACCAAGAGCAGTGCTGCCCTGCTGGATATGCTTGTGGAGGAGGGTCCTTCCAGTCCAAAGCATGTAAGCAGCCTGTGGCCTGGCATCCATCCTCCCAGCAATTGCTTGGCCTCCCAAGCCACGCCTGCTGCTCACTGTAAGCCTTGAGGATATGGCAGTGTGGTGGCAAGGGAAGCACTTTTCTGGGGCAGCTGGGCACATGACTCCCTCTGGCAGCTTTCCAAGTCTCCTCTCCCTTCTCCAGGTGCCTGCCATTGTCAGGTACATCCACCAGTGGCTTGTGGCCAGTGAGTTTCCTGAGTACAACCTGCACAGGCCCCTTCTGGATCTGACAGAGGCACAGCCCGCTGATGTGGTGATGGCTCTCCTGCGTGTGGCCCCATCATGTGACAGGTACAGGGCCCATGTGCCCACAAGGCTCAGGGCTCAGCAGCCCATCACCCTGTACAGCCTGTCCCAGTGGTCTAACACACAGAGAATTCCAGGGCCCTCTGGCTCCCCCCTTTGCCAGCCCCCAGCATGCTGCCATAGTCCCTCCCTGCTTCTCAGGGGCCAGTCCCCACGGGGCTTGGCTGCCTGCGTGCTGAGGGCCAGTGGGCAGAGGCAGAGCTGGCAGTCAGCTCAGTTCCCCACTGCAGCCCAGGCCATAGTGCTGTGTCTGAGACCCCCCTGAGACAGAGCTCTAACCCCACAGAGCTGCTTTGACCATGTGGAAGAGCATCATGTGCTCGCCCCGGACTGCAGAGCCAGTGCAGCTGATACTCCTGGATGTTCTGGGGAGCTGGCCAGAGCACAGCACGTGCACCTCTGATGGGGACAGAACGGGTGTCTTTGGCCTGACTGTGAGTTTCTGACACTGGCCTTTGCTGGCCCCAAGGCCGGCCGCCTCTCCAGCAGCTCTCCATCCTCCTTCCCCCACTGCATCTCCCTGCCTCAGGTGCTGGCCTGAAACCCTGCCCAGGGGCAGCTTCAGGCCCACCAGGCCCCGTGCTCTCCCTGCCACGGTCTCTCCGGGCCTCTCCCTGCCACACTTGGGCCCTGCCACACGGACACCTCGGCACTGAGTGCTGTCTCGGGGGGCTTTGTCCTTTGCAGGCAACCGTGGTGATGTGGAAGATCCTCCAGGTACCCTGTGTCCCACGTGTAGTGAGGCTGTATTTCCCTCGCCTATTTGTGCATCTGCTCTTCCAAGTGTTCTTCAGCACAGAAGAGATGGCAGAGGAGGTGGATACCTTCTGGAAGGGATGCCAGGAAGAGCACGGCCTTGCCACCAGCCCCAACAGGTGCTCCTTCCCACTCCTCCTGTCCCTGCCACGTCCCTGGGCAGGAGCCCGTGTTCCCAGCATGACCTGGGCTTTGCTGTGCATGCAGGTTTGCAGTGCAGACTCTGAAGTCCCTGCTCTGCCGAATGCAGCACGAGGATGTGGTGGTGTCAATGGAAGGCAAGCGTGGCTGGGACACGCTGCTGTGTGCTGACACCCACCACTATGCCGTGGGTCTGCTGGCCAGGTGAGACCCCCTTCTCCCCACTGCCTCTGACATTTGTGCTCTGTGCCCAGGGAGCACCACACGGTCCCCGAGGTCGTGGGCCAGAGGGCCTTGTCACTGAGGGATGGCCAAGCAGATTGGAAAAGGCTGGGAGAGGAGGGTGCCCACCAGGAGCTGCCTCCCAAATAGCCCAGGGCCCCTTGCAGGATGCTGGGGAAAGACCAGACCTGTGTGTGTAAGTCCTGGCAGAGGTTGGTCCCCCTGTCCCACAGTCTTGGTTACTTTATCTCCTGCCAGGAAGATGTGCTGTGTCTCCATCCCCTTGTGTTCCCGGATCGCTCGCTACCTGCTCCGGCTGCTCAGAACACAGGAGCCACGCTGGGAGCTGCACGCCCTGGCGTTCCTTGTGGAGGTGAGCCTGATGGCCAGCGCTGCCTGGCTGAGCTGCCTCCCAGCTCTCTGCCCTCTCGGAGCCGCAGCTACCTGGGACGGTGCCCGTGCCCTGTGCTGCTGCCTGGGCCCAGCCCCGTGCGGCTCCAGGCTCCTGCCGGCCGGCTCCCTGTCACTGCCCTGTGCCTTTCAGGTCCTTGAGTGCCTGGACTTGAGTGAACGCGGTGCTAAAAGAGTCCTGAAAATCTTGTCAAGGCAGCTGCAGAGCGAGTGCAGGGAGAGGCGTCGCCTGGCACTCAGGGGCCTTCTCAAGCTCACTGATGATCCCTGCATGGTGAGAAGGGGTCAGCAGCTGAGGCTGAGCTGGGGAATGCGGTCACTTGGGCTTGGCAGGGCTTTGGGTGCTGGGGCAGCTGCTCCCAGCTCTCCTGCCTCCTGGTTCAGCTGCCCAAGTGCTTTAGGACAGGCCTTTGGCCTCCAGGCCCTGCGGCAGCAGGATGGCATTTCATAAACTTGTGTTCTGCACAGACCAAAAACATGCAGAGCCTGACTGAAAGTCTTGTGGAGCTCCTGTGGGATGGAGAGATAGTTATCATGACAGTCATGCTACTCAACTCTATCATCTTGGACAGTGACAGGCTGCTGCCCAGCCCCATCACACTGCAGCTCCTTGAGGCGCTGCTGCCACTCTTTGACCACGTAAGGCTCACTGCTCCCAGTCACAGCCACTGGGTGCTGCCCAGACACTTTATGCCCTGTGGATTTACAGGCTTGCGCCAAGCTGAGCTCCGTGCAGCCAATGCTGAGGTCTTTTTTTCTTCCTTTCATACAGGACAATAGCCAGGTGCAGCTGATCTCCATACTGCTCTTCCAAACATTGGTGACTCATCCAGAGGAAAAGGCAAAAAAGGACCTGAAGACACCCCTGCGCAAGAGCCTGCTGCCACTGTTCTTCCGCTGCCATGATGAGAATCAGCGTGTGGCAGAGGTGAGGACTCGTGGGCTGCTGCTGTCCCCCTGGCAGGGGACTCGGCTGCCTCCTGCCCTGTGCCTGCTGGACTGCAGCCTCCTCAAGGCCTTGGCACAGGGACACGGGTGCTGTGTCCTGCACTGTGGAGCTATCTCCATGTCTCTACTGCTCTCCAGGCTTCTCAGGAAACGCTGCTTTGTGTGGCTGAGTTCCTGAAGAGGAGGGATCTTGAAAGACTGCTGAAGAACAAGAAGGTGTGGAAGTTCGCTGAGTTCCTGGTAAGGAGGGCCTGCAAGCCCCAGCCTCAGCCTGGAGAAGGCCCCTGAGGGAGGTGCTCTCAGGGGTGTGCGGGGCTGGCAGCTGTGCCCGCAGCTGCACCCAGAGGCCGCGCGGGCTCTTCTCCAGGCTCCCGCGGGCCTGAGTCAGGTGCCCATGGAGCCCCGGCCCGGCGGGGCTGCGGGGCGGCACCTCGGCTCCCCGGGCAGCAGCCGGCCCTCTGCCCCCTCCCCTCGGGAGCCCTTGGCCAGCGGCTGCTGGCCGCGCCTCAGGGCTGTGCGGGCAGGGGAGGCCGGGGCTGGGCGCAGGCAGCGCCCGGCCCAGGGGCTGAGCCCGCGCCAACCCTTCCCTCCTGCCGCTCTCTGCAGCTGGCAGAGGACAGGAGCCGAGCGGCCGAGCACCTGCGCCGGGCCCTGCGCTACGTGGAGAGCCCACAGGAGCCCCTGCGAGAGGCGGCCATCAGGTTCATGGGTGAGCCACGTGCCCGAGCTGCCCTTCCCCTTCCCGGCCCGGCCCGCTGCAGTTCGGCCCCAGCCCCGCCTGCTGCCCCGGCAGCGCCAGCCGTGCCCTGGGGCGCCGTGGAGCCCCGCCTGGCCCGGGCATTGCTGCTGCCGCTCTCTGGCAGCCGTGCCCTGGGGCGGCAGCGTGCGGCCCGGGCCGGACTGAGCCCTGCCGGGCCAGCAGCCCGTGTGGCCACAGCGCCGGCAGTGCCGCTGGCAGGGAGCTGTGCCGCTGGGGCCGTGACAGGCTCTGTGTTCACAGGCATGGCGGGGCGGCACCTGAGGGGGCAGCAGCAAGAGCTGCAGCTGATCTGCACTGGTGAGTGAGGGCAGCGGGCTGACAGCGGGGGCTGGAGGGGGCAGCTGCAAGCCCTGCCCCGGCTGCGGAGGGCTCTGCTCCCATGGGCAGAGCATGCGGAGCTTTCAGGGCCACGTGGGCCATTGGTGGCCAGCAGCTTCGGGCTGATCCCCTTCCTCCCTGCTCCCTCCTGGCCATGGCAAGAGCCGGCTGGGATGGCCCTTGCAAGGGGCTCTCCTGGTGTCCCCGCAGATCTGGCTCTGACCGTGCCTCTGTTCCTCTCTCTTGCAGCCCTGGACCCCCTGACAGAGGACACGAGCAGTGCCGTGTCACAGCTGGCACTTGAAACACTGCATGTCCTCCGGGCAATACAGCGTGGGCGATATTCCACCATCTGGAGGCTGCACGATCAGCTGCGCAGGGCATGGCGGACTCGGCCTCGCCTGTCGGGGCTCGGCTGCTGCACTGCCAGATGACTGAGGAGGAGAGCTGATCTGGGAGGCTGTCTTTGCTGGGGCAACCTGAGCCAGGGGTAATTTTCCTTTTCTTTAAGATTTTTCTTTTCTTCTTTTCCATTTTTTATCTATATTGTAAATAAATAAATTCTAGAGTATATTATAATTATATATATTGCTATATATTATAGATTACTATAAATAATTTTAGAATGTGTTATGATACACAGACTGCCAGGAGCTTTTCTTTGCTGTTCAGGGTCTGCAGGGCAAGAGGCAGGAAAGGGGGAAAAGGGAGCTTGTGCTCAGCAGCACAGCAGGCTGAGGGGTGGTGAGGCCCTGAAGGGGGAGAAGGGTGCTTGTGCTCAGCCAGCTGCCCAGGCGTGCAGCACTGCAGGGGAAATGGCCAGAAGCCCCTTGGCCTTTGGTGGTTCTGCTGAAGCCTTTGTGCTGCCCACAGAGCGGGTGGGCAGTGCCCGGGGCTGCGGGGATCCCTGCCAGAGCGGTGCCTGGAGACGGCCACAAGCCCTGTGCCAGGCAGGAAGTGCCATGTGTGTCCTCCTGCCCGTGAGCTGCTGGCTGCCTTGCTGAGGGCTCCCAGGTGCCTCTGGATGGGGCTCCTCTGGAGCTGCTGTGGGGCTGCGGCGCTGCTGCCGGGCAGCTTGGCCGGGCTGGGGGAGACCCTGAGGGGCTGGGGCGCTGGCAGGCCCTGAGCAATGGGCTGTCAGAGGCCACAAGCAGCCCCCCGGCAGCCGCCTTGTTCCTGCCAGAGTTGACTTGCAAGAGGGTTCCTGGGCACTCTGGCACTAACAGCATCAGTGTTGTTGGAAACCCAAATGCGGGGAAATCTCAGACCTTTGGTCTTGTCAGCAAAGCTTAGAATTAAACACAGGATTTGATCTGAGACCTTGGAAAGGGCTTCCAAACTTAGGTGCTAGAAGCGAGAACGAGGATTTCTAGTTTATTATAGCAGAGACACGGGGAGGAAAGTTTAGAGTTTTAGAGTCCAAGATCTAGAAAAACTAAAAGTAGTTACAATTGTAAACAAGAAGTTTAGGATGCAGTGCTGTGAGTTTGTGTGTCATAACATGATTGGCTAAGGAAGCTTACACTGTAGCATGAGTCCGTAAGATGAAATATTGAAGGGTAGGCTCCAAAACACAAGTATCCTTGTTGGCCGTATCTTCTTGGCCAAGAAATCCTTCAAAGCTCTTTTAACTACAAGTCTTGTGGCCTTGTGAGCCATGCGGTGGAGATGTGAGCCAAACTCACCCTTCCTGTCTTTGTAGAAGAGAAGAAAAAGCAATGGCATCATCTAAAAAACTCAGAGGTCCGCTTTCTATCTCATTCCAAAGTCCTTCGACTCCCCCAAAGTAGGATTTAGCTACAAAGAGATGACAAGGACTCTTAGTGCTGGCTCTTTGACTCCAGAGCAGCTGCTTTAGAATCTTTCCCATAACCCTGTGCAGTTATGTGCCAGAAACGGATCATTGGAAGAAACTTTCCCAAGTGACTTGCATGGAGGTTTGTCTGAAGGGTATTTGAGGAGAAAGGCTCCCAGCAGAGGTCTGGGCTTTGGCCTAGCTGTGTCCCCTGCTGACTGTGAAGTGTGCCATCAGCTGCAGGGCTTTCTGGGCTAAAAATATCATCAAGACACTTGGACTTGCTCTTTTTGGCCTCTAAAAGCTGGACCCAATTTTGGGGCAATTTCGGAGACCTCATCTATGGGTGGATGGAGCACCTAGAATTTTCCCAATTGCTGGGAATGGTTCTCCAGGTCCCTGGAGTATCCAGGGCCCTGGTAAGTTCCTGCTCCACACATGCCTTGGCAATGAGAAGCAAAGGAACTCAGAGCTTTTTGTGCTGCCTGTGTCACTGCACTGGGGTCATGAGATGGGAACACACAGCCCTTGTGCTGGAGCTGAGCTGCTCTGCCCAGCACTGGTGGCTGCCATCCAAGCTGGTTTGCTTGTCCTGGTTCCCTGACAGCTGGGGCCCTGGGCAGAGCCCTGAGAGTCTGGTCTGCCCCCAGGGAAGGAGAAGGAGCCCCTGGAGAAGCTGTACCGGGTGGGGATGCTGCTGCTGCTGCTGCTGCTGCTGCTGGAGAGAGTGAGGATGACACCAAGGATGAGAAGCTCTTCCTCAGCCTGGCCACTGGAGGCTGAAGGTGATGGACTTTGATTCTGGCACCTTCTTCAAAGCCAAACTCCACAGGGAATTTGCAGATGAGTCCCCACCTAGGGAAATTCTGCCAGATTTGGGCATGGCCCAGCCTGGCTGGGAACCAAAGGCTCCCCCTTTGCTGGGGCAGATGCAGCTCATTCTTCAGTCGCTGCCCAGCTGCTTTTGGCAGGGCTGGGAGGATGGGCTGGGGTGGGTACGAAATGGGAGTGGGCTCCTGGCCCTGCCAACAGCCCCCAGCACCCACCGTGACCCGGGCTGGGGCTGGGGCTGGGGCAGCCAGCCTGACACAAACCAACCCCCATGGTGGGAGCAGAGGTGGGACTCCAGAACCTGTGCACAGCTGCTTTGCTGTGTAGGCAAGGAAGGGCTTGGGCTGCTCCACTGCCCTTGTTTGCTTTGGGGTCACTGTGATTTTGGGGGACAGTGCAGGGGGGAAGAGAGAAAGTGTGGGCTTCCCTCACCCAAGAGGGAGCCTTCCTCAAGGCTCTGACAGAGATAAGACTTTTTATAATTTTTTTGTTTTCCCTTTTTGTCTCTAATATCTTTTCAAGAATGTGTTGTTTATTTTTCCAGAGGAAATGTTCCAGGTGGTCCAGTGTGGATGGGGAAGTGCTGGGGAACAGCTGTGGCGTGGATGGGCCGTGCCCTTGGAGAAGGCTGAGGCCATGGTTTGGGAGCAGCTTTTCTTGCAGCCGTGGCTGGCGTGAGGTGGGTCCCTGTGTGCTTGGCAGGGTGGGATCAGAGCTTTTGGGAGCTGGCAGCGAGCACAGGAGCATCCTGCTCTGGGCAGCTGCTGAGGGCTGGATGTGCCGTGGCTGGCTGCAGGCTGGGCACATGTGCTGCCCTCCTGCTCTGTGCCAAAGGGAGCAGGGATGGGCAGCTCTGGGCACAGCTCTGGGCACAGTCAGCATGGCCTGGGCACCGCAGGCCTTGGCACAAGGGCACAGGAGCCCTCAGCTGATGGGCGGTTTCTGCTTTCTCTCCTTGCAGCCGGGCTCTGCAGGTGCTGAGGCTGCTCTGGGCTCTGCCAGGGCTCTGCTGGGCTCAGCCCTGGGCCCAGCTGGGCTGGCTCTGCTCTCACATTGCTCTGACAGCTCTGCATCAGATGAGCCCGTTGCGAGCACAGCGCCTGAGCTTTCTGCTTTGGCAGGTGAGTGAGACTCTGCTGCAGGCCCAGAGATTGCAGCTGGGGACACACATCCAACTGTCAAGGACCCAAACTCTCCACAGTCCCAGCTGAATTCCTGGATCTGTACAGGGTGTTTTGTGTGTCCCATTCTTCCTTCTTGATTGGCTGGAATTGTGCAATTGCACTTTCTTCCTCCTCTAGAAGTGCCACGAGTGGGCCAAAGCTGGCGAGTGGGCCGTGCTCCTGAGGCAGTGCAGTCTGGAGCTGGTGGATGGAGAATTGCCCTTCTGCACTTCCAAACCAGAGCAAAAAGCTGTCAGTGGGACTTTGTGTCTCTAAGAAATCCATGACAGTTTCAAAAGGAATGTATAGCTCATTCAAAGGCTGAGAAGGAAGATCATCTTGGAAAGGATTTGTGCTTCGACACAGTTTCCATTCCCAGTCCTGCTTGGAGCTGGAATGGCACAAAGCAATTTCCTCTTTCTTCGACCACAATTTAAAATAACAATATTGGAAACAATCCCCAAAAACTTTTTATAAAGATTGCTGAAGTAAGTAAGATGGATCCATGCCATCAGCACATTTACAAAATAAATAACTGAGTACTGTTTCAAAAGATCAGTTACCTCTTAAGTCAAAGTTAGAGAAGATTTTCCACTGCAGACTTGGGTTTTGTTGTTATCTTTCACATTTTATAAAGTTTTTTTTTGCTTTTTATTTTTTTTCCTTTCAATAGAAAACATGTCCTACAAAAGGAATGTTCTTTGCTCCTGGTTCCTGTGTGGAGCAGCTCCCTTCCTGCTGGCTGAGCTGCTCAGGCAGAGCCCGACAGCTCCTGGCCCTGCAGGGCTGAGGCTTTTCCCCATTGCTGGGCACAGACTGATGGAGCAGTCTGCTGAACACGGGCACACAGAGGGAGCAGCAGCAGCTGCCTTTGGCCACCTGAGGCTCCAAGGCCCAAACTCTGAGCAGCCAGGGCTGGAAGAGACTGGCAGGATCGGATCCCTGACTCTGGGCCAGGGCTGCCCAAATGACCCCACAGCAGCAGCAGCAGCAGACGGAGCTGACTTTGAGCACAGCCCCTGCCCCTCTTCCCTCCCGTGTGCAGCGGTGTCACAGCAGCCTGAGGCACCTGGGAGCCCCCAGTGCCAGCAGGGACTGGAGATGGCAGCCCTGGGCTCCTGCAGGCTGTGCAAGGAACAGAGCTGGGCACTCCCTGTCCATGGGGAGCTTCCAGATGGAAAAGGCTGCTGTGCCCAGGCAGCTGCAAGGGCACAGAAAGGAGGCTCTGGAGCACTGGATCTGTGCCAGTGCCACAGTCCTGGGCAGCAGCCAGCGAGCCCTGGGGGAACAGAGGGCACAGCAAGAGGGACAGAACCAGGCAAGGGCAGAGACTGGAGAGAGCCAGGCCTGGGAGCAGGAGCAGCTGCTCCATTGCACTCTTGGAGAAAGCTCTTGGCTGGTTCAAAGCGCTGAAAGGCGTGAAGGGCAGAGAGGAGGCCACAGCAAACAATGCTCCTGCTTGCACAGCCTCCCCTCTCCGTGTCCCAGAAGGAATTGCATGGACTGTGTTCTTCTCTCCGAGCCGTCTCGTTCAGCATGAGCAGCTCAGCACCCGGAGCTGAAGGAGCTGAAGCCTCAGGTCACAGGAGCTGGGCAAGAGGGAACTTTTGGAGCAAAGTAATGCTGCTAAAATAGCCCCAGCTGAATGCAGTGGATATAATCATGGAATCACAGAATCCTTTCTGCTGGAAAAGCCCTCTGAGCTCACCCAGTGCAGCTGGTCACCCAGCAGTGCCAAGCCCAGCACTAAACCACGTCCCTGAAGTGCCAAGGCCTGGACACCAGCCCTGAGTGAGGCCTGGACAGCAGGCCCTGAGCCAAAGGTGGCCTCTGGATGAACCTTCCAAGCAAAGGTTATCTTTGTATCTGCTCCCTGATGAAATGTGCATGGTCATTAGCACTGTAATAGATGTAGCCACTCCTTAGTGAAACATGTATTGACCTTTGTGTATTTAGAAGCCAGACAAGGCCATGAAATCTGACATCTGACCTTATTTGAGGCTGTATGGTCAAAGTCACCTCCCTTGGTTCCACCTTGAGCCCTGGCCAGGCTTTGGGAGGGACCCAAGAGGAGGATGAAAGCAGATGTTGCCACACTAGCAGTGCTGTCAGTTTGTTCATTCAGCACTGTCAGAGCTGGGCCCTCTCCCAGCGGGGTTGGAGCCTCACCTGGGGCTGGAGGCACCTGCAGGAGTTCCCAGTGCCCAGGAGTGGCTCTGCAGCCCTTGGCTGTGACAGCTTCCCCAGCTGCTGTGTGGGTCTGGGGGATGGTAAAGGCTGAGGGTAAATGCTGCTGGATCTTTCTTAATCACTGCTGCCATCTTTGGTGGGGATTGTTGGGTGCATTGCTGAGCTGCTCCTTTTGTGATTCTTTGATTCCCTGAACTGCAGCAAATGACACTGATTCCTTCAGCTGGAGTCTGTGTCTTTGGTGCAGACTTTGCCCACTGGTGAAACAAAACTGGCACAGTCTGTACAGATCCCAACAAAATGTCACTTGTTCAATGTAAATGTGAGGAATCAGTGCCATCAGAAATTCCCAGCTGGGAAGCTCTTCCCTGGAGTTCCCTGCTCTGGAGTGGGCTGAGGTTGGAACCCCATGGGAGCAGTGGGGCAGTCGGGTAAAAGAAGCTGCACCCCTGGATGGCTTCAAATGCATTCAAAAATTGCAAATGGAAAAGGAAAAGACCTTGTGGGTTTGGGCAGACAAAGCTGGATTTGCTGAGAGCACATAGGAAACAGCACCTTCAGGAGGAGCAATTATTGTTGGAATGCTCCCACATGGAGCAACAAAAGAAGGTTTTAATCTTGAGCTCAGATGCTCTTGTGCAAGTGAAATATCAATATAATAAATAAGTATATACGTATTTATAGGATAATAAGACCATGTTTATATTTATAGATTTTTATAGATATATTTCTATATCTGCGTATCTGTATCTATATTTCTATATCAATATGTACATGTAAAATAAGAATAATGTAAAATATTGACAATAATAATGTGAAATGCTGACAATACTAATTTGGTATCTTTGGCTGCTCAGGGATGTAACACTAAATACCCTACAGAACAGGATTGGCCAGGACCCTAATGTCAGTGGTCAACTTTGTGCGATTGTATACAATGGAAAAAGGAGAAAGAGATGAAATTGGCTGTTTTTACAGGGTGTGCTGATACTGTGATGCAGAGTGCTTTGTCTCTTCCTGTGAAAAATACAGTGATTTTTCCTGCAGGGTTTTTCATGTACCAGACTATGCACAAGCTGCAGGATTGGTTGAAAGGGTGAAGGGGTTGTTAAAAGAGCAGTTGGAAAGATGAGGAGATGGGAACGTTTGCCCATGGAGAACCCATCTCCCAGATGTGCTCCATGCCCTTCACAATGGCCCACGGGGGAAATGGAAACCCCCTGGCTGTGCACGGCTGCCCCCAGTTTGCAAATCCAACCATGGGCAGTGAGACTTGGGCTGCCTGGGAAATTGTTCTGGCTGTGATGGCCCCTGGCAGGGCCAGCCCAGAGGCTGCAGGGCTGGGCCTTCCTGCATTGGAATTCATTAGGAGAAATTCAAAGCAGATGAGAGCTGTCAATACTGAAACAGGAATTCAGATTCCTCCAGGACACTTTGCTTTGGTAACTGCTCCCTTGGAGCTTGGCCTTGCAAAGTGTTCCTGTCGTGGCAGGAGGAACTGATGCAGAATATTAAGGAGAAATTACAGTAATTCTGTTAAACAATAATGAACAAGATTGGATTATTCAACCCCATGACAGGGTAGCACAATTATTGATCTTGGAATTTTAAGAACTATTGTGAAAAAAGGAGATCCAGCTCCAATCACAACCATTTGTGGAGATAAAGGGTTTGGATCCAGCAGCCCTAATAATGGAGCCAGAGTGTGGGTCCAGAGGCCAAAAGGCCCTCCCGAGGCAGCTGAAGGAACAGCTCCTAAGAAAGACAACTCTGAGTCCTGAAACCTGGGCAGGAACAATGGGAATGTGTCACTGCAGCCAAGGATTCTGTGTGAGAACAAGGAGATTTGCCAGGATATTGTTTTACGCATCCTGCCAGACCAGATCTCCCTGTTTGCCCCAAAGGCCCCTGTGGAAAATGTTCTGATCCACGGGGCTCCATGTGAAGGCTGCTGTGACACTGAGGGACTTGCACAGGAATTCCATCCAGGAGCCTGGGTGCCCCTCAGGGACTGGGACCCGGCCCCTTCCAGCCAGAGGGGAAAGGGCCCCCCAAGCCTTGTTAGCCACAGACAGCATGGTAAAGCTGAACAGCAAAAGGCCTGGGGGCATTATTCTGGAATTAAAAAGGTGCCAGCTCCATGGGCAACAGAATTCTTGTTCCTAATTCAAATGAGATTGAGAAAAAAGAATGAAGAACGGTGTCACTAAAGTACTCCTGATGTCTGTAAGGTGTACCTTGATAGTCAGCCAGAATCTTTGTCTGCCACAAACACCTCTGGTGTTTCACCAAGGGGTTAGTCATCAAAATGTAATGATGAGTTATGATGGATTTCTGAGCTTCTTTTGTAATTCTTTGCTAATGATGATGTGCTTTGCTGAGCTTATCCTTTTGTAACTCTTTGCAGCTGTGCATGATATAAATGACACAATTCCTTAAGTTGGTGTCTGTGTTTTTGGTAGTGACCCTGCCCACTAGTGAACAGGGCCCCCTCTTGCCCAAGTGTTCCCTGGGAAGGCAAAAGCCCTCCCTCCAAAATTCCCCCCTTCCTCCCTGTTCCCCCCTTCATACCCTGAGCATGATGTGCTCTGATCTGGGCTATGCCCGGGCTCAGTTGGGGTCCCCTGTCCTGGCTGTGTCCCCTGCCCAGCTCCCCCGCAGCCCCAGCCCCTCCCCAGTGTGGCTGGACGAGGGGCAGGACAGGCCTTGGCCGTGCTGCAGCTCAGCAAGAACAAAACCATCTCTGCGTGCTCAGCCCTGTGCTCAGCACCCGGCCCAGCAGTGTCTCAGTGCCAGGGGCTGTGCCCTCAGTCCCTGCCAGGGGTTTCCATGGCAACTGCCAGGCCAGGTGACCCAGGTGTCCCCCCAGTGCCGGTTGCCATGGGAACAGTGCCCAGCCCCGCCCCTTTCTGTCTGGCTGACCTGGCCTTTGGCCCTGGCAGTGCCGGTGGCTGCTGGTTCCTGGTGCCAGAGCGGCCAGCGCGGCACAGGGCAGGTGGCCATGGCACAGCCCCCAGCAAGGGATCCCCTCTGGCTCTGGGCACTGACACCAGCCCTGAGCAAGGGCCAGGGCAGCTTCCCATGGCCACCAACCATCGCAATGGCTCCGGGCATTGGTTGCCATGGCACCAAACCAAGGAACGGGTCCCCATGGCCATTGCCATGGCACCTGGTGGCACCAACAAGTGTCACTGCAATTGTACCTGGAACAGCCCTGGCAACGTTTTGTCTGGAGGGTTGCCATGGCAGCCGAGGGCAGCAACAGCTCTGCAGGCAAGTGGCCATGGAACCTGGCTGCAGAAATGGCTCCTTGGGCTGGTTTCCAAGGAAACCTGAACTGATGGGGGTTGCCATGGCACCCAAACCCAGCAGTGGGGTCAGTGCAGTGTCCATGGCAACAATCCCTTGCAACAGCCCAGTGCAGATTGGGATGATGGTCCACCTTCACAGCTGGCCCAGGGCAGGTCTGGAGTGCTCTGGGTGGCAGCTTGGGCTCGGCACGCACTCGAGGAGGATGTCTGTTTGCAATGGGGAAACTCAGGAGTTTTAGATTGCTTCAAAATGAAAAGAAGGAAAATCCCTCTTTGGCTGAGTTTAGCCAGTTCTCCAAACAAAGCAGGTCCCAGGTGAGTGAGGAGAGACACGATGGGCTTGGGGAATGTGGAGCAAGGTTGTCCAGACTGGCTCAGAGCTCAAGGCACCGCTTCTCTGAGCAGGCCAGACCTCCTTAGGAGAGTCCCTGCATCAATATCAGTCACTGAATGCTGCAATCACCTCTTGTGTAGTAAGAACAGCAACAAAAGACACCCTTTAAAATAGGAATGCATATTTCCTAGAAGCTCTTTGAATTATTTTTATAACTGTCAAAGGAAACCCTCCTAACAAACTGCACTGGAGCAGAGAGAAATCAAGGCAGAGCTAGGGTTTGTCAGGACAGGATTGATCCTCATGAGCCTCACTGTGCATTTGGAGCTGAGCCCTGGAACCTCAGGGCCTGGGAGGAGATTGCACAAACCTTTTCAGGAGTCAAAGTCAGAGAAAACACCCAAAGTGTCTCAGAGCACTAATGGGTCCCACTGAGATCCATCCCCAACACAGGCTCCTCATCGACTCCTTAAAGGAGAGAATTGGAGACCAGGATGGCACAAAAACCTCTCAAACACTCAGTGTGGGAACAAAAATCCCAAGTACCTTAAAACCTTGAGTATCTCAAGGCATTGATGAGCCCCACTGAGTGTCAGTACAAAGTTCTCAAGGGACTCATTAAAGCAGATAATTGGGGCCATGATTGCAAAACATCTCCCAGAGTCTGTATCCAAAGGGAAACACCAAGTACCTTAAAATAACTGAAGTACCTTGAAGTATTAATGAGCCCCAATGAGTGTTGTTACTGACAAAGCTTCTCCAGGGACTAATTACAGCAGGTAATTGGAAGCCATGATAGCACAAACCTCTCAGAGCCTCCAAGGCAAAAGCCAAACCCAAAGTCCTTTAAAAAACTCTGTGAGCATTCAGGAGCCCCCAGGGCCATTGCTGAGCAAGACTTCCCCAGGGACTCCTTCCAGCAGATCCTTGAGGCCACTGGGATGTGGGCTACGGGGGGATGCTGAGGGCAGGACAAGGGGGTGACAGTGCCCAGCCTGGCTGGGGCTGCGCCAGGATGCCCCAGGGCCTCAGGACAAGGTGTATCCTCATAGCCCTTTGTGGCACAGACCCTGCTGTGCCCCAGGGCACCAAGACTTGGCTTCTCTTTGTCCCCACCTGTCATCAGTGCTTCCAGTTCTCTGCTCTGCCTGGGGCCTGGGGACACTTTCTCAGTCATGTCCCTCAGTGGGACCCATTAAAAGTCCAAGAAACTTTGGAGTTGGATTCTGACTTGAAGTTCTGGAGAGGTTTCTTCAGCTCCCTCTCAGGGACTGATGTTCAGGGCCTGAGCACAAAGCCCCAGAGGCTCATTCATGTCCTTGTGCTGTACCTGTGCTGCTAAACTGGTAACCAAGAAGAGCTTCAAAAGCACATTTCTCTTGATGAGCAGCTCTTCTGCCAGCCCAGCAGGGCTGGGGCACTGCCTACAGCTACCCCAGGCACAGCACAGAGGCACAGAGAGCTTCAATCAGTCAGGGCTGGGAAGGGGCTGAGAAGTGCCTAGGGCAGAATCACTGCCAGCCCTTTGCACAGGAACCTCTGGCTGCAGGACAATGCAGCTGCATCTCCTGGAGTGATCTCCTGAAGCTGGAACATCCCAATGCCTGCAGACCCTGTGAGTACAACTCTGAGTATTTGTGGTGCAGGGGAGGTGAAATGCTCATGAAGCTCTGACTTGCTGAGGGGTTCTGATCAGTCATGCAGTATTTCCAAGACAAAGATTTTGATAAAAATGAGGAAAATTCCAGTGATTTTTTATTTATTTTCCTACTACTGGACAATGGCAGGGAAGGGGGGATAAATATTAAAGGCTGATTATGAATTTTGACAAGTGCCTGAGACATCCGAACTGTTGCTTTTAGTGATCAATAGGTGCACAGGAGATCCCTAATGTACTTTCAGGCATTTTGCCCATGGACAGCACCAGCAGCACTTTTGCTCTTAACAATCAGGCTCAGTCTGAGCTGTCCTTTCTCCAAGCTGCAAACAGAACCTGCCCCCAGCCAGTGCCCTGCAAACAGGCAGGGTTCTGTAGGGCCAAGGAGAGTGCACAGAGATTTGGGGTCTGTGAGTGCTGGCAGGGAGAGATCAGGCACAGGGAAACACCTGCAGGAGGAAAATCTCCAGGAAGCAGAGAGAAGATCAGGCAATGAGAGAAAACAAAGCCCAGAAATGCTGTGGCAGGGAGAGATTAGAAATGCCCACAGGATCCCCTCCAGTGCAGCCTCTCCCTCTAAACAAGCCCCCTCCCTCCTGTGCCCCCAGCCAAGCCTTTGCCCTCCGGGCCAGGGCTCCAAGGCGTGCAGCCCCTCCTGTGCAGGCAGAGCTGCAGCAGAGCCACGGGGCAGCTCTGCAGCCCTGGGTCCAGTTCCCTCTGCAGAGCGCAGGGCTGGGAGCAGCTGCCCAGCACTGGGGGCTCTGGCAGGGGGGCACAGCTGGCTCAGGGTGACGCTGTCCCCAGTGCCCGGCTCTGGGCAATGCTGTCAGTGCAGCCAGGGAAGGAGCTGCTTCTCCCTTCATCCAATGCCATCATAAGGACACTTGGGAATCTCCTTGATTCAGGAGCTGGGATTCAGTCCAAGCTGGGAGCTTCAATCCAGGGTCAAACCTGTCCTAAAGCATCTCTGAGTTATACGATTGTTGGGGAAAGGCAGAGGTGCTGTGACACTGAAAATGCTGCTGGGTTGGTGAAATGAACAACATGAATCCCTGGTTACAAATATGGAGCTGGGCTGTGGGTAATCCATCTGCTCTCAGCAGTGCCTGGTGACATTTCAGGGGAAGCATGAGAAGGTGATCACCCTCCACCTGAGCAAGGTTAAAACACAGACAAACTCCAAACAGGTCAGAATGACAGACTATCTCCTCTCAGTCTTAACTCATCACTTTGCCTCATAGAACTTGTCCTGTTCTCCCTGGGGGCAGCAGAAATGCTGAGGGTTTCTGATATCCAAGAATACCAGGATACACATGGGGAAGCTTATAAAGAAAACACCAGATCTTCAAAATACTAAACACCATGTCTGTGTGTTCCAAGGGAGGATGTATGGGAAATGGCATTTATTTTGGTTGCAGGTATCTCATCTAACCTTCACTGTCTTTTTCTCCATGAAGAGAGCCCCATGGCCAGCCACAACAAATGTCCAACAGCAGCTCCATCAGGCACTTCCTCCTGCTGGCATTGGCAGACACACGGCAGCTGCAGCTCCTGCACTTCTGCCTCTTGCTGGGCATCTCCCTTGCTGCCCTCCTGGGCAACGGCCTCATCATCAGCGCCGTAGCCTGCGGCCACCACCTGCACACGCCCATGTTCTTCTTCCTGCTCAACCTGGCCCTCAGTGACCTGGGCTCCATCTGCACCACTGTCCCCAAAGCCATGCACAATTCCCTCTGGGACACCAGGGACATCTCCTACAAAGGATGTGCTGCACAGGTTTTTCTGATTATCTTCTTCCTCGGATCACAGCTTGCCCTCCTGACCATCATGTGCTATGACCGCTACGTGTCCATCTGCAAACCCCTGCACTACGGGACCCTCCTGGGCAGCAGCGCTTTTGCCCACATGGCAGCAACTGCATGGACCAGTGGCTTTCTCAATGCTCTGCTACTCACAGCCAACACATTTTCCCTGCCCCTGCGCCATGGCAATGCCCTGGGCCAGTTCTTCTGTGAAATGCCCCAAATCCTCAAGCTCTCCTGCTCAAATTCCTACCTCAGGGAACTTTGGGTCATTGCTATCAGTGCCTCTTTAGGACTTGGCTGTTTTGTGTTCATTGTTTTCTCCTATGCGCAGATCTTCAGGGTAGTGCTGAGGATCCCCTCTGAGCAGGGACGGCACAAAGCCTTTTCCACCTGCCTCCCTCACCTGGCCGTGGTTTCCTTGTTTGTCAGTACTGCCATATTTGCCAACTTTAAGCCCCCCTCCATCTCATCCCCATCTCTAGATCTGGCCCTGTCAGTTCTGTACTCGGTGGTGCCTCCAGCTCTGAACCCCCTCATCTACAGCCTGAGGAACCAGGAGCTCAAGGCTGCAGTGTGGAGACTGATCACTGGATGCTTTCAGAAACATTAAACTTCTGTTCAATTTCTGCAAATCCCGTGGAATAAAAGTTATCTTTGATAATTTTTCTTGGTTTGATTGTGGGTTTTGTGGGTTTTTTTTTTCAAAATTTTCAATATTGTCAAAAAAGAAATGTAATTGGTTGTGCCATATCTCATTTTGTTTCTCTCCACCTTCCCTGTGGCCAGAGACTGTGTCAGTGAGGGGCTGTGCTCTCAGTGCCTTTAAATGAAATAAAGGACCTCCCAGCTAAGTTTTCTGTAGAGATGCCCTTTTGTTGCCCTCCTTGGACCTGCAGCAGCAATGTCTGTGTGCAGAGCTGGGGGCAGATCAGTGCTGGCACAGCAGCTGCGCCCAGCAGCAGCAGCACTTGGTGTTGCCAGTGCTGCTGCCATGGCCCTGCCCTGCTGCCCTGCTGCCCTGGTGTTGCTGCAGGGCCTGAGTGCTCTCGGGGCCGGGCACAGCCCTGGGGGTGGCAGTGCCGGGGCTGCAGCAGGGACAGGCCATGGGCACTGCTGGGGCAGCACTGACGCCTCAGCCCAGGCCCTGGGGGCTCCAGGCTCCTTGCCCAGGCTCTCTCAAGAACACAGCCAGTCCAATGCTCAGCACAGAAAACCCCTGTGAGCAACCCCTAGGCTGGACATGGGCAGGCTGGGGGCAAACAGCATGGCTGGGGCTCTGCAAGGGCCCTGGGGCAGATGGGAAGGAGCAGTAGAGCAGGGGCTGATCCATCCCCAGTGCGCTGCACAGCCCAGGGCAGCGTCCCAGAGCGTCCTCATGGAGCTGCCAACAACATCCCCCCTCTGCAGCCCTGGCCTCTCCCCCAGCTCACACAGGTGCCCCATCCTTACAGGCACAGACACGGCAGCACTGGCTCAGCAGCCCCTGTTTGCATTGCACACAGCAGGGACAGCACCCCCATGCTGTTGCTGTGGGGACATGAACCTGAGGGAGCACAAATGCCATCAGCCCCTGGGGCCAGCAAGGGCCGGGGGACACCAGGGAAACCACTCAGGTTTGTCCTGGCCTCTGCAGTCAGCCAGAAAGTTTGTTCCCATCAGCTGGGAGTTTCCTGTGCCACTGCAGACGCTGTTGCTCAGAGCCAGGGCTGCCTGGCAGCCATCCCCAAACTGCCCTCCGCATTTCCTTTGCTTCACCTTTGCTTTCTTTCCTCTTTCCTGATCCAGATTTTTTCATATTGCCATTGCTCTCCCTTCCCCTGCAAACAGCCCATCCCTGTTTGCCCTTTCCTGTTGGCCCGACTCCCCATTGCAGTTCCTGACTTGGCCCCATGGGAACGTCCCTTGGGCAGCAGGATCATCCTACAAGTGCTGCAGGAATTGTCTGCAGGCTCCTGCAGTGCCTGGTGCTGCTCCCTTGCCAGAGGCACCCCAGGCCAGGGGGGCACATCTGGGCTGCTGTGGCTGGCTCTGGGGCTCCCTGCTCTGGGCAGTGAGGAGGAGCTGCAGAGGCTCTGCAGGACTGACAGGATGGGCTTTGGGGCTGGCAGGAGAAGCTGAGGGACCTGGGCTGCTGGAGCTTCTGAATAGGAGGCCCAGGGCTCTTCCTGCAATGGCTTCATGGGTGGTTTTAGAGAATCCCAGAATCAGAAAAGGTGGAAAAGACCTTGAGATCATTGAGTCCTACCTGTGCCCTGACATTGCCTTGTCTCTCCCGAGCCTCTTCTTCTCTGGGATAAACAACCCCAGCTCCCTCAGGCTCTCCTCACAGGACTTGTTTTCCAGACCCCTCCCCAGCCTTGTTGCAATTCTCTGGACATGCTCCATCCCCTCCATGTCCTTCCTAAATTGGGGGGGCCCAGAACTGGACACAGCACTCAGGGTGTTGCCCAACCAGTGCTGAGCACAGGGGAGGAATCCCTGTCCTGCTCCTGCTGGCCACACCATTCCTGATCCATGGGAGTGCCAGAGGTTGTATGAGGGAAATGGTGGAGAGGGGTGGGTACAAAGTGTTATTGATTGTCAGCCATGGGGCAGCTTGATTTTCATATTCAGACTGCATTAGAAGGTGCTGCGGGTCAATACCAATTGGACATAGATGATATCAATCTATAAACAGGAAAATTACAGGACAAAACTGTTCTCTCTGCATTTTTATCAATATAGTGTATTCACTTAGAATATACTTCTGAAATCTGCATAATTAACCACAGATGAATTGAAAACTTGACTTATTCCATGGGGCTTTTCTTGTTCAGGCATTTTGAACAAATATTTATGAGCTTTTCTCTCTGAATTTCTGAACTGAAGAGATCAAGAAAGAAGAGGTCTGTGGAGTAATAAAATTCATCAGCAACCTCCAGGTGGCTGAGGATCCATCCCCATCAGAGCAGCAATGAATAGAAATGGGCACAGCTTTGTGGCTGCCCCAGCTTTGGCATGGGCCCTGGGCCTGGAGCAGGAGCAGCTCTTGAGGGCCCCAAGGCTGGGGCTCTTGTGCTGCCCTGGGCAGATGGGATGGCAGCAGGGGCTGCAGAGCTCTCAGCACCTCAGGCAGAGGGGAGCAGAGCAGCCAGGGAGCCTCCTTTGGTCTTGGCCCAGCACCTACCCCCATGGCTGGGGCTGAGTCCTGTGGCAGCTGCAGCTGCTGCTGTGCCCTTGACAGGGGCTAAGGCCGTGGGGCCAGTGCCCAGAGAAGCCAGGTCTGAGCAGAGCTGTGGGGCCAGAGCCTGCTGGGCTGGGGAGAGGCCCTTGGTGCTGCCCAGAGCTCGGGGCAGCTGGCAGAGCTTGAAGGTAGCTGGGCTGGGCTCTGAGAGCCTGGCCCAGAAACCATCAGTGTCCATCTCAGCCTGGCTGAGCGTGCAGGGGCAAGGACTCAGGCCGGGCCTTGTGGGGCAGGGCCAGTGCCTGTGAAAGGCATTGAAAACAGGCAGGCAAGTGGCCCAGAGAGGAGGCTGCTCTGTGCCCTTGGTGGCATGGACAGAGCAGGGAGGGGGCCCAGGACATTTGTCATGGCCAGCCTCTGTCCCCATGCATTGGCAGCCCTGGCTGCTGAGCCCAGCTTTGGCCTGGGCTGAGTTTGGCTGTGGCCCAGCTCCATCGTCCGGTGGGGCTCAGCGCCTGTTCCTGGCCACGGCCAGCCCGGTCTGGCCTTTCTGCTGGCCCAGAGGCCGGCAGAGCCCGGGGCAGGTCTGTCTGTGCCACCCCACAGGTGCCACGGGCTCTGCAGGAGCTGGCAGAGGCTGCCCAGCAGGGAGGCCATGGGGCACAGAGCCCCAAGGCTGCTGTGGGCACCACGGCACAGGGGCCGTTCCCAGCCGCAATGCTCCTGGCCTGGGCTGGGCCTGCACAGGGGCTGGGCTACCGTGGCTGGGCCAGCACAGGGCCACAAAGGCCACGCAGCCACTGCCGGGGCTGACAGCAAGGCCAGGCACACACAAGCAATTGCTGAGCATGGCCTGCACTGGCCAGGCCTGACTGTGTCAAAGGCAGAGCTCAGCTGCCCTTGGGGGCTGCAGGAACAGTCCAGAGCCCAAAGAGCCTCCATGGCTGTGCTGGAGACCAAGGCTGCAGGAGGGAAATGCAGGGCTGCTGTGGAATGGGGAGGACATTGAATTCCAGCACACACCTCAGCTCTCTGATGATCCCAGCACCATGCTGGGCCCTGTTTCAGATTGGAGCAGAGCAGATGTTGATGGGACAGGAGCCCTGTGGGGCTGTCAGGGACCTGCAGCTTGCAAGGTGCTCTGCTTTCCCTCAGGTGCTCTCAGAGAGATCCAATCCCAGCCGGGCCCCTCAGGGCACAAGTGGCACTGCCTGTTCATGGGCACACAACTGATTGCTGCCTGGAAAGGGGCACAGGTTTTAATACCTGTTAAATTCATAATATACAAGCAAATTTTTATTATCTGACTCACTTTAGTACTTTTAAGTACTTTTAAGCATATTTTTCCCGCAAGAAACAGGAATTTGATGGATCTACTGGATTCTTCTACTGATGGCAGGAAAAAATATCAATCTTCTTCTCTACGTTAGCCACCAACATTCAGTCTAATATTTCATGATCCTCTTCCTTCAGATATTTCCAGCTCTCGTTTAAATGGCCATGTCTAAGGACGTCTCTTCACTTGACCAGCCAGATCTATGACCTTCCCATTGATCCCAGATTTCCTCCTCCAGATGCTCTCTTGTCATTCAAGTGCCTCTCAATTGACAGGTTTCATACTTTGGGCTTCAGAGGTGTTGTCCAGTCTTTCTGCTGTTCAAACAAATATCACATTAGACAACATTCTAATTGTCATTATATCTATCATAGAATTACGTTTTCTTATGTCTCTGTCTCAAACTGTTCCCATACAGAAATCCCCTGGGGATGGGGGACATGTCAGATGCTGCTGGGACATCACAGAGAGTTAAGGGAAGAGCTGTGATGGTTATTAAACTGTTCAAATGTTCAACTTTTTTTTGTTGGCAAGAAACCTTTCTGTGCCTCTGAATGTCACCAGGCCCTGAGACCAAAGGACACAAACGTGATGAGTTGTGGTTCCCACTGCAGGGGCTGCACTTGGGCCTTGGCTCTGCACAGGAGAGCTCCTTATCCCCTTTCTCTCTTTTCCTCCCTCTGGGCATGGAGGGAGCTCCTGACTTCAGTGTGTGACTCATGTGGGCAAAGAGCAAATCTGGGCAGAATTAGGGCAGGGAGGGTTTGGGGGGACCTTGGGATCTGTGCTGGGCACAGAAGGTGTTTTCCATTGCTCTGAGACTGTCTGCTGTGGAAAGTGGATTTAATACCAGCAGAGGAATGACTTTTGCATTTGATGGAGCTGTGCCTTCCCTTAGCTTTGCTGGCTGTCAAGAAATGAACATCCCTCTGTGTCTCGGGCAGCTCCTTCTCCAAGGAAAGCAGGTGGGAGTTGGAGCCAAGGAGCTGAAAGCTTCAGGTGCAGCCTGGGCTGGAGGGAGCTCAGATTTGCACAAGGCTGCTCTGAGTGCCAGGGCTTGGATGGGGGAAATGGTGGGGTGGGAGTAGGGACAGAGTCTGATTGATTGTCAGCCATGAAGGGTCTTGATTTTCATATCTATTCCAACTGCATGAGGAGATACTTGGATTCAGTGTCAATTAGAGATTGCTATTAACATTCCCCTGTTAATAAAATAAATAAAAGGACCCTAAACAGGATCTAAAAAATGTTTTCTCACTGTCTTTTAATATCAAACATATTCAGTTGAATGCACTTCTGAAATCTCTCTTAATAATGACACAAGATTTGGAAACTGAAATCAAATTATCCCCAGAGGCTTGGATGGTCAAGGTGTTCTGATGCTAATGGGCCCTGGGACACTGAATTCCTGCACTCAAGAGCTGAAGGCTGAACAAGCCCCTGGAGCAGGAAAATTCAGCAGCAGCCTCCAAGTTGCTGAGGATGTCAGCAGCCCCCACTGAGGCCATCCCTGCCCAGAGACCGTGGGGGAATGGGCAGACAAGGAGAGTGTCCCTGGGACTGGGGCAGCACAACTCAGAGGCAGCAGCGGCTGCAGCTGGGAAATGGAGTGTGGAATGTGGCTGGGAAAGCCCTGCCTGGGCTGGGCCAAGCAGGACCCACAAGCCCTGACTCCCATCCCCAAAAAAACTCTCTCAAGGAGACATTTAAAAGGAATTGCAATTGTTTATGTACTCTGAGTTTGATGCACTGGAGAAATACCAACAAGAGATTCTCAGGAGCATAAAACAACAAACCAGCTATTATTGAGTGCTTTAGAAAAGAAGAGATATTTGGCAAAATGTTTATTATGACATTGTAATTGTTTTTGTTTGTCAATTTAAGATTTTTCTGTTCATGAGATTACTTAATTAATGTATTGAATAATTCTGGGAGTGTGATGGGTTTTAGTGTTGGTAAATTATTTATGTATTTGTTTTGTTCTGAAATAGGAGTATAAGATACGTAAAGTAGGCTTAAAATTTTAAAAGGGTATAAAGAAAATTTCATTAAAAGCAGCCTAAGGAAAAAGGTATTAAGACTTAAAACAAACTCTTCTGAACATTTTTTTTTTCTTTACAATATTTTTATTTTACTGACAATGGAAACAAAGTAAACTCAAAATTTCTAATTTGTTTACTATTTCTAGAAAAGGTTTTTTTTAGTTTATTTAGGAAGAAAAATTTTTCTTATTAAGGTTATGAAGATTGTTTATAAGGGGAAAAATTAGTTTTTTTGTGGTTCTTAATTCTCTCATGCATAACAGCTGTCTGGGGAAATTTGTTATTATGAATAATTTTTTTTATTGCTTCAAGCTTTTCTACAACTTGTTGAAGGGCCATGTAGACCTATGGGGTTTTGTTTTTAAGATTAGTTATTGTTATGGTTTTGGCCTGGCAAAGCCAGAGCCCCCATGAGTACACCTTCTCCCCGGTGTCTGCTGTGAGATGTGACCAGGAATAAGCAAAACAGGCTCCAACTTAAACATAAAGAAAAGTTTATTAACTAAGCTACACACAATTACTAAACTACACACAAAAGAAAAAAAAAAAAAAGAAAACACGAGGAAAATTAAAACCTCACAAAAAACACTCTCCCCCTCCTCCCCTCTAAATTCCCAATACAATACATCCTCCAAAATCACCAGTTCTGGGTGCAACACCACCCTTTAGATTGCTCAAACTTTCAGCTCCTCAAGAGGAGAGGGAGTCCTACCATGTGTCATGGTGGCCTCTTCCGTCCTTGTTCCGGTGCTTTCACCACTGAACAGAGATCAGGACTGCTTCCAGGGTTGTCTCTTTAAGGCTTTTCCAGTTCCAGAAAAGCACAGTATCTCACCTTCTAACCTTTGGGACATCTATCCCCCCCATATTTTATATACCCCCTGGGGCCGAGGGGTACCCACACTGAATCTTCTTTGGCACTGGGACATTTCTCCCCCTGGACTCAGTCTCTGTATCACATGGAAACATGGCTCTGTCCATGGCTACACGAAAGAGTCCAGCATAAAATGCCACTCCATCTTCTCCATTCTTTCAACATCTCTCACTCTCTCTCTCTGGTCCAGACCTCCATCACTCGTTCATTTCCTTCGTCCTCCTCCACTCTTATCACTCGTCTAGGAAGGGTTGATGTTCTGTAAGGTTTTCATTGTCCAAAAAGGGTTAAAACTCCTCCAGGCAGCTGGACTCCTGGCTGCACCCCCCCCCCATCTCCTCAGCCGGGCTGCCTGCTGCCCGCACATATTTACTGAGTTTCGAGATAACGACACAGGCTGCACTTTCTCTGTCTGTCTCCAAGGGGGAGGGGGGGGGGGGGGCGGAATGGCTGTCCGATGTCTCTTGGGGCTCTCCACCCTTCCATCCTCCAAGGCCTCCTCAACTCCCATCTCTGTCCAGGCCCAGGCCTACCACATGGCTGCCCCTCCCCCGCCCAGCAGCAGCGGCTGGACAGGGGAGGGAGATCTGACCTCCATCCCTCAAAGTCCCAAGAGAGCCTCCCAGGCCCGAAGCTCTGCTTTTAACCCCTGTGTATTCTCGGAGGCGTGTCCAAAATCCCACTGGCTACACCAGGTGCCAATATCAAAATCCAAGCACCCATTAGTTTGACCACAACATCCCAGAATTCCCACTTCTTCCTAGTCAAACCACCACAGTTATTTAAAGGTAAATGTTTTTATTATTTACTTTTAAAATTATTTTTATCTCTGGGAATAGAGATCTTCTCTTGGGGGTACTGGATTGCTATTTTCCTTCTGCTTAAACTTTTTATGAAATTACATTTATATTAACTTTTATTTAAACTTTTTATGAAATTACATTTATTTTTAATATACAGTTAAAATAAATTACATTCATTTTAACTGTATATTACAAAAACATTTGTTTTTTAATATAGTTTTTTGTTTGATATTATTTTGAATATTTAAATTTTTTATAGTTTTATGTGTAATAAAGAAAAAGAGTTTTATCTTTATAGTTTATAAGAGGATTTTACTTTTAGGTTTAAATTATTTTTTTCTGTTTTATTTTGGATTTAATTTATTCTTTATTGATTTCGATGATTTTATCTTTTTTTTTTTTAATGTTTTGTATTTTGTTTTTTTCCCTTACTTGAGGGACGATTGAAGTATTGAAAGGAGTAACACCTGACCTGCCAGTAACTTGTGGTGGAAGTTGTGGTTGGGTTATGTTAGGATTAGTTTTATGGCTGGTTTTTTGGTTTTTATGTGTTTAATTTTAGTGGTAGGGTTATTTTGTATGGGTTGAAGTTTGTAGGAGTTTTCAGTTTTAATTGTGTTGAGGGGGGGAGGGACTTGATGGTAAGATTTTAATGGCTATGGCTGCTTTTTTCTGGTTGGGATTTTGTAGCCTCTTTTGTTTTCCTGTTTGGTAGTTGTTGGGGTTTGTTTGGTTAGAATGGGGCCAATGGAGGGGGCAGCCTGGGGATGGGAGAAAGGGCTCAGCCCACGGCAGGGTTGCTTGGTTTGGTTTGGTTTGGTTTGGTTTGGTTTGGTTTGGTTGAGATGGGGGCTGGGGCCAGGGCCCACTGCTTCTTTGTTGACTGGAAAAGAAAGAGGAGGTTCCTGGGTATTTTTGTCTTTAACATATGTGTTTCACAGAAACATGTTCAGTGTCTTAGTGGTTTAACAGATTGTCAGTTACACAAAAAGTTTTGTATTACTATAAAAAATTCTTCTCATGTCAGATGAGACAGATATTCAGTCAACAAAAAACACTTCTCAAGGCATTGACTTGGCCCATTCAACTTCACAAACTCTAAGCCTGTTCAATTTAATGTTAATCAAAATTTGCAGGAGCACAGAAACAGAAGAAGAAGACACAGAAAGAGAGACAAACATAAAAGATTTAGAGAAGCACACAGAGCTACCAACTCCTGGATTCCAGCACTGTTCAGATGGAAATTCCAAGAGGAGTAGGGTCAACATGTGTGCTTGTGTGAAGGTCCGCCCGAAATAAATGGGTGACGAATGATTTTTGGGTGCAAAAATAACCAACAAGAGGCACAGGGGTTTTGCAGTAACAAATCAACAAGGTGCAATTTATTGATTATAACCACAGTTAAATATGCGTTCGGTTAAGGGATCTGGAGAAGAGAAGGGTAAGACAAGGAAAAAGGGAGGAAAGAAGGTCAGGGAATGGGGTATAGCTACCAAGACGTGGTGTCTTCGGGGTCCCGCCGCCAAAACTCGCTGGTACACGTCTTGGGGAGTACTCAAAGGACAGTCGGGCCGAACCCCAATATATATACTGTTCTTGGTTGGGGGAAGGTAACTGAAATTAGGTTTCCATGGAGGGGAGAAGTCCATTGTTTTCATGGCCGAATGCTCACAGGTACGTTAAGTTTTCCCCCTCCCTGAGTTGGGAGGGAGTACAGTCCCAGTCTCTGGAAGGAGGTTGCCATGGGGGTGCCATGGGGGTGCCATGGGGGTGTCAATAGGGTGCCAGAGGGGTTCTTGGTTCCTTGATGAGGGGATTCGCATCTCTGTTGGTCTGTCACGGTGGTTGAAGACAGGCAAGAGGGGTCTTCTCATGGAGCGGGGGGGAGCCACCCCAGAGCTCAGTCCAGCCAGCTCAGGAGTTTGGAAGAAAGTCCAGTTCAATTGTCCAGAAAAGGGCAGCATGCTCCCTTCGAGTACAGCATGGCGTGTTCTGCAAGCATCACTTGTGAACACACTAGATAAGCAGGAGACTTTCTTTCCCAACCGGCTCAGCACTTTTAACTCTTTGGTAGTCTTTTCTCATGACAATTGTGAGGCAAAAAATGAAGGATTTTCGGATGGACTTCTACATGACCCCGTGACTCACGATTGTCTTGAGGAATCTTCATCAGCAGAGCTCTAGAGTGTCTTCGAAACTCGTTGCACGTTGGTAGCATAACCCCGGAAAAGTAGGGATGACAGGAGAGAGGGGATAAAAGGGGAAGAGAAGGAAAAGAAAAAGGGAAAAGGGGAACCAACAAACATAAACATAATTAATATTGATCATCATAACAACTTCACACGTGGTTATTTGTTACAACAATTTCAAAAATTATGATTAATTTTAACAATTTCAAAAAATATTAATCAATTAAAAGCAATATCATTTCTTTAACAATTTCAAAATGATTAAAACAAATCATAAATAATCAAAACAACAAACAAATCATAATATCATCGTCTTTTAAAATTATTTACTAAAAATTAAAGTAGCTTTCTCTAAGTCATACTTGATATTTAAGAAGTTGTTCTGAAGCATATATGCCTGATTCATAACCGTTTCGTATCAAGTGTTTTGGGGACATCTATTGTATCGAGTACATCAGCTAAGCGGTGTGCATTGACTACAGCTGACAGTTTCTTAAGCTTTTTCATCATTCTCCAATTCAAAATGAATAGGGCTGCTGACAAGATAAAACCAAGCGTAACTAGGATCAAAAGAACAACAATTGGATGGCACACACTGTTCAGAACACCTGTGGCAGTAGGTGACCACCCAAAGAGAGTATCCCACCACCTATGCTCAGCATCCTGCTTTACCCTCTCCATAACCCGGTGTATTTGGTTCACATTGTGATGAACAGTCACCAGGGTCTTCTGTCCACTCTCCTTGATTTTCTCGAGGATGTCAATCAGGTCTTGATGGAGCAATAGTTGTCTCACGAGGGTGAGGTTCATTCCGATAGGAGTGGGCATCAGCTTCTGGATCAGTGTGTAGTTGGATTGCAGTAGGTGGTGAGAAGTAACTGGAGCTTCATAAGAGAAATCGCATCCTACTATCTTAGTAAAGTTACAAGCACAAAAATTTGAATGATTCTTTGTGTCTACTACAACATCTTCTACAAAGACAGAATCACATGTCGTTCTAAAGCATGCACAGCCATTGCCTATGTATATAAGAACTGTCTGGGTATCCTCATGTGGACGAATCTCGAAATGACAGATGTTCTGCTCTGTGTCTAAACAGATATCCTGAGCTACAATTGCATTGCTTTCACAGATAAACCCTTGCTGTTCTCGGACAACACAAGTTTCCAGGTTAACAGTTTGCCATTTGTCATCAACCTGACGGGCCCATCCCCTATGTTCAGTAGGATAGAGAACAGCTCCGTCATGGTTTAATCCTAATGCAATAACAGGGAAGACCAAATGTACAGAGGCATTGCGTATGGTTAGGACAAAAGCAGTGGCTGTGTTTGAAATGGGATCATAGGTAAAGTTCACCAGGTTCCACCAGGATTGGAATTCTCTTTCAAATTCAGTGGCACTGTCCCAGATTATTTTCCGAATTTCTGTGGGGAAGGTGCCTTCCTCGCCCTCTCTTATAATTGCAGCGGAGTCAGATTGCATCCACAATTGTGCCTGGATACAGCTGAGGGCTAAGGAAACATTGTTCTGTGTAGCACTAAGTGCATCAATTACCAATTTGTGATCATCCACATTCACTCTTTCCCAATTTGGTAAAATGTTTGACAGCAGCCACTGGTGTGTCCCTAAGGCTGACAGAGATGACCTCAGTGGTTGCTGCAGTCCGGCCAGATCTCTAGTTGTAGCAGCCAATTTGTTCATTAGTACTTCAGAGTCAATGCTATTCAGAATTCCCAATCCTGTACCCACAACACCGGTCACATCCCTTGGTGTCCTCTTAAAGGAGCTTCATTTCCGAAGCCAAGTGGTCCAGCCTTCAAAAGAGGTTTGCAGGAACGGAGAACAGGCTGGTTCAATATCTGAAACATTGTTCTGCATTAGCAATTTGACTTGTTTGAGAGACCATGCCGGATTGAACAATATTTGTTGTTGACCAGTTTCCAATCTCGAAAATTATTGGGATGAGTATGACTGGTGGTATGGGTGTAGTGGTAACAGTGGTGACAGTGGGAGCAGTGGTTTCAACATTAATTATCTTAAATGTGTAAACCAAGCCTCTCAGTCCTAATGGACTAGCTGTGTCATTCTCCCAGCGACATGTCACGTAAGTGGGTTTGGCCAAAGTAAAACTGTACCAGCAATCAAGTGATTCATCATTACAATCTTTTGTAATTGCAACATTGGTGGTTTTGGCACTAGAAACATAACTACCAACATGTTCCTGGCGACAACACAGAGTAAGGGGACTTTCTATTTTGGAACAACCCCATTTCTTTGTGGGACACAATCTCGCTGAGGGGATGTTCAGATAATTCTTTCCGCCTGCTTCCATAAAATTTCCAGCAATTATGATGGAGGTGGCCTTTTCATGGAGGGTTCCTTCCACTTTTCTGCATGTTACCACAATTGACTCACCAACCGTTCCCGTCAGGGTTCTCATCAACTCATTCTGGTCCCACCTCCACTCATTCGGGCGGTACACCTTGGAGTCATGCTGCACTAGGGTTGCCAGGCTCGGGTAACGGCCCTTAGGATAGGTTCCAAGGGCACTGGTGTGCTGAACAATGGCTTCAAGCCACAGCTGCTCACCAGGGGGTTGTCCATGAAATTGCGGTAAAATGCAGAAAAGTATTAGCAAGGTTATCATGTTTTCAGACGACTCTCATGTCCCTCGGGGTTCACCTGTAAAAGCAAGAACAACAAAAAATCCTGCCACTGAGAGGCAGAAAGGAGTTTAAAATGAGGGGATTATCCAGCGTGTGTGTATGCGGTGCTCTTTTCCAAGAGCGTCAGAGGCTACCCATGCATATTTATTCAGAGGGGTTTTCAGCACAAGTGGTACTTCGCCCACCGAGGGGAGGTCCACTAAGACAGGTTGTCCAGGGTAATGCGATGGATTGTTTGCATCGTCGGGACCTTCCAGCGAAGGGATGATGCTTGGAGGTGTGGGGTAAAAGGCAGTGACTTTGGGGCAGCCATTCACTCCCCACCTGCTATTTACCCCTTTAAGAGCCTCCCACAGTGGACAGTCCCAGCTTGCTTTGTGGGGCTTAAGGAACCGCTTTAAAAGGCCATTTGTCCTTTCTACGATCCCGTTAGCCTGAGGGTAGTAAGGAGTGTGAAAGGTCCACTTTATGCCTTCGGCTTTGGCCCAATCCTGAACCACCTTGGCAGTAAAGTGACACCCGTTGTCAGACTGAATTTCTTGCGGCTTTGGAAAAGTTCCAAACCACCCCTGCAAAGCTTTAACTGTATTTTCACCTGTGGCCCTTTTAAAAGCATCAGCTTGTACTAACCCAGATACAATTTCCACTCCTACTAACACAAAATGTTTACCTCCTGATTTCTTAAAAGGGCCAATATAATCTATCTGCCACGCATCCCACAAGCCTTTACCTTTCCTCAAATGCAGAGGGTCATCCTCTAAAGGATGCCTTTCCAGTCGCTTGCGGCACTGTTCGCAGGCTGATATGCATGTTTTACACATTTCCCTGGTGACTGGCCAGCCGCGGGCGTGTGCTTCCTGGTACAGATCTTTGGCACCTGTGTGTTGCCTTTTTACATGTAACCATTCTAACAGTTGATTCCAATCCTCTGAAATAGTTTCTGTTTTCAGGGGGCTAAGCCTTGCTAGTTCATCAACTTTGTTGTTCCATTCACCTGCTTGATTTCCATCTGTTTGATGAGAAGCTACCCAACCAACCAGAAAGTTTCCTTTACTGGCGATTTCTAGGATTTCTTTCCACTTATCTTTCTGCCAAACTGGAATTCTGTTAACTTCCCAGCCATTCTGTTGCCAGAAAGGGAGCCACTCAGTGCAGCCTTTGTATACCGCATATGAATCAGTATAGATGTAAACAGGAGAAGTGTTTTGTGCCTCACGCTGGAAAACACTCCAGAGGGCTATGAGTTCTCCTACCTGAGCGCTGCCCTCCCCTTCTGTGATAATCTTTTCACCAGATGAAATATGTAAGGCAGCCGCCTTATATTTCCAAATTTTTCCTTCCCGCTTTGAGGAAGCATCTGTAAACCAACAGTTTGCTGCTATTTCAGGTGAGAATGGTGGTGCTATTTTTATTACAGAAGCAGGTTTGTCTTGGCTACTATCTAGGCTCTCAGTGTCTTGTATTGCTAAGAATTTTGCAGCACCTTCTGTGACAGAAAAGCTATTGCAGTAATACTCTATTTGAGCATACCATTTCCTGACTGATGATTTTTGAGCTATGCCGTCAGGTGGAGGGGTCCCATTTGTGACAGCTTTAATTACCTTGAAGGGACCTCTCAAGATGATAGCTTGCTGTCGTGTGATTTTTTCTACTTCAATGAGAGCTAAGCTAACAACAAACAATCCTTTTTCCCAGGTAGTGTATCTTTTTTCAGCATCTTTAAAACCACGGGAAAAGAAGCTGACAGGCCTTGTTGGGCCTTCAGGACCTCGCTGCCAGATGTGTATTGATAGCCCAGAGGAGGCGAATCCCCATTCCACTTGGAAAGGGTCTTTAGGGTGGATGGGCCCCAATGCCTGATGTGCAGTGGCTTCAAAAATCAATAACTGCAGTGCTTCCTCCTGAGAAGGAGTCCAATCCCATTTGATTCCTTTCCTCAGTAAATTGTAAAGGGGCCTAGCAATGATTGAGAAATCTGGGATATGTTTCCTCCAGAATACTAACAGTCCTAAGGCTTGCTGGAGGTCTTTTTTGTTTTCAGGCATTTTCATCTGCTCTAGAGAAGTTAAAGTGTCAGGTGGGATGCATGTGCTGCCAGATCGCCACCAAATTCCCAGGAATTTCACTTCCTGAGAAGGCTTTTGGATTTTCTCTGAGGGGATCTTTAAATCAAGGCTCTCCAGATGAGAGATTATATTCTGCTGGAGATCCCCCACCTCTTTAATTTCCTCTCCTCCTACCAAAATGTCATCAATGTATTGGTACACAGCTACAGTGTCAGGTTTAGGTATCTTTTCTAATTCTTTTGCTAAAGCATGATGTGCTAGTGTTGGAGAGTGTTTGTATCCCTGAGGGAGTCTGGTGAATGTGTACTGTTGTCCCTCCCATGTGAATGCAAAGCGATCCATGTCCTCTGGCTGTATAGGTATCATGAAGAACATGTCTTTGACATCTATGGTTGCCATGATTGTGTGAGCCTTTTCTTGTATTGATGTTATCAGTTCAGCTAAATTTGGCACTGCTGCAGTCAGAGGGTCAGTGTTGGCATTCAGCCTACGGTAATCAACCGTAAGCCTCCACTTCCCGTTAGGCTTTCGGACTGGCCACACGGGTGAATTGTATGGGGAGTGTGTGTTAACAATTATTCCTTGATCACGCAATTCCTGAATAACTGGTTTGATGCCTTCTCTAGCTCCAGAAGGCAAGGGATACTGTTTCACATTGATTGTTTTACTGTAAGGCAGTGCGGGTGCGGTCTGAAGCAGTCTAATGTTAAGTTGTGGAGTGCCAAAAGACCAGAGGAAACCCTCAGTGTCTTCCCACTGTCTTCCTGAGAGGACATCCATCCCTAGCAGATTATTCGGTATGTCCCCAATTACCATTTTGATAATCAATTGATTTTCTTCTCCAGGGAGTGTTATTTTGATTAAAGCAACGTTCATGGGTTCTATGGTTCCTAAAGCATTAAGAACGCAGCATTGCTTTTTTGTTGGAACAACTCCACACTTCTGGGCATCTCTATGTGTCAGTGCAGAGATCTGGGCTCCCATATCAACAATGTAGGTTACCAGAACTTTTTTAGGACCCGTGATTGCTGTAATTAACATGTCTCCTGATTTATTTTTTGTGAGCCTTCGTAAGTAAACCCAATCTCCACCCCTTCGCTCACCTGTAAGCGGTGGAGATATTAGTTTCCCGAAAGCTCTGTGGGTGAAGATTCGCTGTTTGTGATTTGGGGCACGGGCGGGTGGGCAGTTACGTTGCTTAGATTCTGTGAAAGAAGTTGCGAAAGAGTTACTTCCGGCTTACTGCTGGTGCTTTTCAGGAGACACGCAGCCAAGGTTTCACTGTCCAAGTTCTGTGAAAGAAGCTGAGAAAGAGTTAATTTTGGCTCACTGGCTGTGTTCTGTGGGAGAGGCTGAGATGCAGCTTCACTGCCCAGGTTCCGAGGAAGAGACTGTGAAAGGGTTAACTTTGGCTCATTGCCTGTGTTCTGTGTGAAAGACTGTGATGTATTGTGTGAACTGAACTGTGTACTGGTAGGAGTGTTTGTTAATTTCTGGTGAGGGAGGGGGATCGGTGCACTGGGCTGGGTATTTGATCTCCTAAAGTTCCAGTTAGTTATGATTTTCTGCAATTTTTCAAGTGGTAAACCATCCATTATGTCCCGGGGAACCCCTTTCTTTATTCCCAGCATCCACCAGCGTTGTCTGTTGGAAATCTGTTTTCTTGGTTCTATGTTTTCAGCGTTAGGGGTTCCCATAAACCGGACACCTTTTGTTTTTTCAGATTTTTCTTCCAGGGTTTTTACAGGCCCATACTGTCTACAATAGTTTATTAAATCAACTGCTACCTCACCCCATGTCCAAATCTTGCGGTTACTGTTAGATGTGTCAGATGGTGTTGTGGGAGCCTGTGTTGGTGTGTAGGGTGAAGGTGCAGTGTCAGTGGATTCAGACTGATCAGTGGAGTTGTTAAGAAGTCTTTTTAGTCTATCTATTGGGCTTAGAGCCATAACTGTTTTCTGAATAGTGATTGCGGTTGATTTCAATGTTTCTGGAAGCCCACGAATTAAAGGGGTCATAATTTCAGGCTTCACAGGCAATTGCATTGGGGATTCAAAACCAGGAATTAATTTTTTCTCATAAATCATTTGCAAACATGCAGCTTTTTGTACACTTTCTAGGATTTGATCAGGGGTAGTGGCAATTGCTAGGGGATCACCCCTTTCCAGGGGATTTATTCCCCCGGCCCAATAGGCTGCACGTTGTGTTAGAGACCAGGCATCACGCTTATCTCCTGTTGTTAGGAAAACACCGTGTCCCCAGTAACCACTGGCTTCTTGTTCAGTTAACTTAATCTGGTCTCCACCAGTGAGGGACACACGGAACACATATTCTGTTTCTGATTCGTGGGGGAGGCGACCGAATTCCTTTTTCAATTTAGCTAATTCGGTAGCGCTGAATGGTGTTTGTTTGGTTGTTATGTGGAGATCCATGTCTTCATCATTAATGTAATTGTATTCAGTTTTAATAAAAGGTCTCAAATGAGGACAACAATTTTCCCCACAAATTTTAGCTATTTCAGATTCTTTTTGTTTTGCTGCCTCAAGTTCTTTGTAAGGATAAAACTTTAATGCAAGGTGTTACTTTTTCTTCCTCCTCTGTAGAGGAGTTGATTTTGTGTATGGCTTTGGTGTGTTCTTCCCTAAGAGCAGCTCGCAGTGTGTAAATTTCATTTCTGTCCTCATTTAACTGTTTTTGCAAAATTTCAACCAAATGTTGAAGGGAATCTATAATTACCGTTTCCTCAGTTCTCCGTTTACAGCGGTTTTCTATGGCTGCAGTAAGACATGCTCCAAGAACTGAGCAAATAATGTTTTTATTTTTACCCATTTTGAATTTTGATTCATGTTGCAGAGAACATATTCTATCAATGACATTTTCCAAATTAAACCAATTGTTCTCTGCCCAAGTTTCTCCGCCAGATGACGGTTTGGCATGATATTTAGCAAGCAAGGTGTAAAAGTCAGCTTTTGCTTTAGGATTGAGATTTTCACTCATTTTGTGTGAAAGGACTAGGACTATACCAGGGAGCTGATTTGCGAACTCAAGTTACACAATCATACAGACTTTTGTTCCACTCTGTCTCCCTAGATAGCTGAAGAAACCAAATCTGTCTGGAAGGCACTGTTTTAATTGCTTCAGATTGTCCCTTTCTTTCCAGACAGTCTAGACACACACATTCACACACACACAAATGTTTTCTCTGTGAGGGGACCAGAAACCTAGAACAGGGAAAAGCCACTCAGCCTTCGCTGCGCCGCCCCTTGCTCCCTGTGTAGGTGAAGGGACAATATCTGTCTAAAAGGCACTGCTTAATTACTTCAAGTCTGCCCCTTCCCTTTTAGACAGTCCAGGTACACAAAATACAGCAGTAAAAAACAGTAACAGGTTCAAATTCACCTCAAAAACAACAGTAACAGGTTCAGATTCAATTCAAATACAACAACAACAACAGTATCAATATCAGTATCAATATCAGTAACAGCATCAATATCAGGATCAGGAGAAGTATCAGTGTCAGTGTCCGTGCCGGTAAAATCAGTATCAGAAATGACAGTAATACTTTCCCCTGCTTTTGCACCGAAAAATCTTTTGTGTCAATTCCGGAGCCTGTGTGCTCAATCGAGCATGAGATTTGGCCTTGGCGTGTGTAGTCTGTAAGAGGTTACAAACTACACAAAACCTGCAAAATCTCACTGGCTGCTGGAATCCTGTCCGTGACGCCAATTATGTGAAGGTCCGCCCGAAATAAATGGGTGACGAATGATTTTTGGGTGCAAAAATAACCAACAAGAGGCACAGGGGTTTTGCAGTAACAAATCAACAAGGTGCAATTTATTGATTATAACCACAGTTAAATATGCGTTCGGTTAAGGGATCCGGAGAAGAGAAGGGTAAGACAAGGAAAAAGGGAGGAAAGAAGGTCAGGGAATGGGGTATAGCTACCAAGACGTGGTGTCTTCGGGGTCCCGCCACCAAAACTTGCTGGTACACATCTTGGGGAGTACTCAAAGGACAGTCGGGCCGAACCCCAATATATATACTGTTCTTGGTTGGGGGAAGGTAACTGAAATTAGGTTTCCATGGAGGGGAGAAGTCCATTGTTTTCATGGCCGAATGCTCACAGGTACGTTAAGTTTTCCCCCTCCCTGAGTTGGGAGGGAGTACAGTCCCAGTCTCTGGAAGGAGGTTGCCATGGGGGTGCCATGGGGGTGCCATGGGGGTGTCAATAGGGTGCCAGAGGGGTTCTTGGTTCCTTGATGAGGGGATTCGCATCTCTGTTGGTCTGTCACGGTGGTTGAAGACAGGCAAGAGGGGTCTTCTCATGGAGCGGGGGGGAGCCACCCCAGAGCTCAGTCCAGCCAGCTCAGGAGTTTGGAAGAAAGTCCAGTTCAATTGTCCAGAAAAGGGCAGCATGCTCCCTTCGAGTACAGCATGGCGTGTTCTGCAAGCATCACTTGTGAACACACTAGATAAGCAGGAGACTTTCTTTCCCAACCGGCTCAGCACTTTTAACTCTTTGGTAGTCTTTTCTCATGACAATTGTGAGGCAAAAAATGAAGGATTTTCGGATGGACTTCTACACGACCCCGTGACTCACGATTGTCTTGAGGAATCTTCATCAGCAGAGCTCTAGAGTGTCTTCGAAACTCGTTGCACGTTGGTAGCATAACCCCGGAAAAGTAGGGATGACAGGAGAGAGGGGATAAAAGGGGAAGAGAAGGAAAAGAAAAAGGGAAAAGGGGAACCAACAAACATAAACATAATTAATATTGATCATCATAACAACTTCACACGTGGTTATTTGTTACAACAATTTCAAAAATTATGATTAATTTTAACAATTTCAAAAAATATTAATCAATTAAAAGCAATATCATTTCTTTAACAATTTCAAAATGATTAAAACAAATCATAAATAATCAAAACAACAAACAAATCATAATATCATCGTCTTTTAAAATTATTTACTAAAAATTAAAGTAGCTTTCTCTAAGTCATACTTGATATTTAAGAAGTTGTTCTGAAGCATATATGCCTGATTCATAACCGTTTCGTATCAAGTGTTTTGGGGACATCTATTGTATCGAGTACATCAGCTAAGCGGTGTGCATTGACTACAGCTGACAGTTTCTTAAGCTTTTTCATCATTCTCCAATTCAAAATGAATAGGGCTGCTGACAAGATAAAACCAAGTGTAACTAGGATCAAAAGAACAACAATTGGATGGCACACACTGTTCAGAACACCTGTGGCAGTAGGTGACCACCCAAAGAGAGTATCCCACCACCTATGCTCAGCATCCTGCTTTACCCTCTCCATAACCCGGTGTATTTGGTTCACATTGTGATGAACAGTCACCAGGGTCTTCTGTCCGCTCTCCTTGATTTTCTCGAGGATGTCAATCAGGTCTTGATGGAGCAATAGTTGTCTCACGAGGGTGAGGTTCATTCCGATAGGAGTGGGCATCAGCTTCTGGATCAGTGTGTAGTTGGATTGCAGTAGGTGGTGAGAAGTAACTGGAGCTTCATAAGAGAAATCGCATCCTACTATCTTAGTAAAGTTACAAGCACAAAAATTTGAATGATTCTTTGTGTCTACTACAACATCTTCTACAAAGACAGAATCACATGTCGTTCTAAAGCATGCACAGCCATTGCCTATGTATATAAGAACTGTCTGGGTATCCTCATGTGGACGAATCTCGAAATGACAGATGTTCTGCTCTGTGTCTAAACAGATATCCTGAGCTACAATTGCATTGCTTTCACAGATAAACCCTTGCTGTTCTCGGACAACACAAGTTTCCAGGTTAACAGTTTGCCATTTGTCATCAACCTGACGGGCCCATCCCCTATGTTCAGTAGGATAGAGAACAGCTCCGTCATGGTTTAATCCTAATGCAATAACAGGGAAGACCAAATGTACAGAGGCATTGCGTATGGTTAGGACAAAAGCAGTGGCTGTGTTTGAAATGGGATCATAGGTAAAGTTCACCAGGTTCCACCAGGATTGGAATTCTCTTTCAAATTCAGTGGCACTGTCCCAGATTATTTTCCGAATTTCTGTGGGGAAGGTGCCTTCCTCGCCCTCTCTTATAATTGCAGCGGAGTCAGATTGCATTCACAATTGTGCCTGGATACAGCTGAGGGCTAAGGAAACATTGTTCTGTGTAGCACTAAGTGCATCAATTACCAATTTGTGATCATCCACATTCACTCTTTCCCAATTTGGTAAAATGTTTGACAGCAGCCACTGGTGTGTCCCTAAGGCTGACAGAGATGACCTCAGTGGTTGCTGCAGTCCGGCCAGATCTCTAGTTGTAGCAGCCAATTTGTTCATTAGTACTTCAGAGTCAATGCTATTCAGAATTCCCAATCCTGTACCCACAACACCGGTCACATCCCTTGGTGTCCTCTTAAAGGAGCTTCATTTCCGAAGCCAAGTGGTCCAGCCTTCAAAAGAGGTTTGCAGGAACGGAGAACAGGCTGGTTCAATATCTGAAACATTGTTCTGCATTAGCAATTTGACTTGTTTGAGAGACCATGCCGGATTGAACAATATTTGTTGTTGACCAGTTTCCAATCTCGAAAATTATTGGGATGAGTATGACTGGTGGTATGGGTGTAGTGGTAACAGTGGTGACAGTGGGAGCAGTGGTTTCAACATTAATTATCTTAAATGTGTAAACCAAGCCTCTCAGTCCTAATGGACTAGCTGTGTCATTCTCCCAGCGACATGTCACGTAAGTGGGTTTGGCCAAAGTAAAACTGTACCAGCAATCAAGTGATTCATCATTACAATCTTTTGTAATTGCAACATTGGTGGTTTTGGCACTAGAAACATAACTACCAACATGTTCCTGGCGACAACACAGAGTAAGGGGACTTTCTATTTTGGAACAACCCCATTTCTTTGTGGGACACAATCTCACTGAGGGGATGTTCAGATAATTCTTTCTGCCTGCTTCCATAAAATTTCCAGCAATTATGATGGAGGTGGCCTTTTCATGGAGGGTTCCTTCCACTTTTCTGCATGTTACCACAATTGACTCACCAACCGTTCCCGTCAGGGTTCTCATCAACTCATTCTGGTCCCACCTCCACTCATTCGGGCGGTACACCTTGGAGTCATGCTGCACTAGGGTTGCCAGGCTCGGGTAACGGCCCTTAGGATAGGTTCCAAGGGCACTGGTGTGCTGAACAATGGCTTCAAGCCACAGCTGCTCACCAGGGGGTTGTCCATGAAATTGCGGTAAAATGCAGAAAAGTATTAGCAAGGTTATCATGTTTTCAGACGACTCTCATGTCCCTCGGGGTTCACCTGTAAAAGCAAGAACAACAAAAAATCCTGCCACTGAGAGGCAGAAAGGAGTTTAAAATGAGGGGATTATCCAGCGTGTGTGTATGCGGTGCTCTTTTCCAAGAGCGTCAGAGGCTACCCATGCATATTTATTCAGAGGGGTTTTCAGCACAAGTGGTACTTCGCCCACCGAGGGGAGGTCCACTAAGACAGGTTGTCCAGGGTAATGCGATGGATTGTTTGCATCGTCGGGACCTTCCAGCGAAGGGATGATGCTTGGAGGTGTGGGGTAAAAGGCAGTGACTTTGGGGCAGCCATTCACTCCCCACCTGCTATTTACCCCTTTAAGAGCCTCCCACAGTGGACAGTCCCAGCTTGCTTTGTGGGGCTTAAGGAACCGCTTTAAAAGGCCATTTGTCCTTTCTACGATCCCGTTAGCCTGAGGGTAGTAAGGAGTGTGAAAGGTCCACTTTATGCCTTCGGCTTTGGCCCAATCCTGAACCACCTTGGCAGTAAAGTGACACCCGTTGTCAGACTGAATTTCTTGCGGCTTTGGAAAAGTTCCAAACCACCCCTGCAAAGCTTTAACTGTATTTTCACCTGTGGCCCTTTTAAAAGCATCAGCTTGTACTAACCCAGATACAATTTCCACTCCTACTAACACAAAATGTTTACCTCCTGATTTCTTAAAAGGGCCAATATAATCTATCTGCCACGCATCCCACAAGCCTTTACCTTTCCTCAAATGCAGAGGGTCATCCTCTAAAGGATGCCTTTCCAGTCGCTTGCGGCACTGTTCGCAGGCTGATATGCATGTTTTACACATTTCCCTGGTGACTGGCCAGCCGCGGGCGTGTGCTTCCTGGTACAGATCTTTGGCACCTGTGTGTTGCCTTTTTACATGTAACCATTCTAACAGTTGATTCCAATCCTCTGAAATAGTTTCTGTTTTCAGGGGGCTAAGCCTTGCTAGTTCATCAACTTTGTTGTTCCATTCACCTGCTTGATTTCCATCTGTTTGATGAGAAGCTACCCAACCAACCAGAAAGTTTCCTTTACTGGCGATTTCTAGGATTTCTTTCCACTTATCTTTCTGCCAAACTGGAATTCTGTTAACTTCCCAGCCATTCTGTTGCCAGAAAGGGAGCCACTCAGTGCAGCCTTTGTATACCGCATATGAATCAGTATAGATGTAAACAGGAGAAGTGTTTTGTGCCTCACGCTGGAAAACACTCCAGAGGGCTATGAGTTCTCCTACCTGAGCGCTGCCCTCCCCTTCTGTGATAATCTTTTCACCAGATGAAATATGTAAGGCAGCCGCCTTATATTTCCAAATTTTTCCTTCCCGCTTTGAGGAAGCATCTGTAAACCAACAGTTTGCTGCTATTTCAGGTGAGAATGGTGGTGCTATTTTTATTACAGAAGCAGGTTTGTCTTGGCTACTATCTAGGCTCTCAGTGTCTTGTATTGCTAAGAATTTTGCAGCACCTTCTGTGACAGAAAAGCTATTGCAGTAATACTCTATTTGAGCATACCATTTCCTGACTGATGATTTTTGAGCTATGCCGTCAGGTGGAGGGGTCCCATTTGTGACAGCTTTAATTACCTTGAAGGGACCTCTCAAGATGATAGCTTGCTGTCGTGTGATTTTTTCTACTTCAATGAGAGCTAAGCTAACAACAAACAATCCTTTTTCCCAGGTAGTGTATCTTTTTTCAGCATCTTTAAAACCACGGGAAAAGAAGCTGACAGGCCTTGTTGGGCCTTCAGGACCTCGCTGCCAGATGTGTATTGATAGCCCAGAGGAGGCGAATCCCCATTCCACTTGGAAAGGGTCTTTAGGGTGGATGGGCCCCAATGCCTGATGTGCAGTGGCTTCAAAAATCAATAACTGCAGTGCTTCCTCCTGAGAAGGAGTCCAATCCCATTTGATTCCTTTCCTCAGTAAATTGTAAAGGGGCCTAGCAATGATTGAGAAATCTGGGATATGTTTCCTCCAGAATACTAACAGTCCTAAGGCTTGCTGGAGGTCTTTTTTGTTTTCAGGCATTTTCATCTGCTCTAGAGAAGTTAAAGTGTCAGGTGGGATGCATGTGCTGCCAGATCGCCACCAAATTCCCAGGAATTTCACTTCCTGAGAAGGCTTTTGGATTTTCTCTGAGGGGATCTTTAAATCAAGGCTCTCCAGATGAGAGATTATATTCTGCTGGAGATCCCCCACCTCTTTAATTTCCTCTCCTCCTACCAAAATGTCATCAATGTATTGGTACACAGCTACAGTGTCAGGTTTAGGTATCTTTTCTAATTCTTTTGCTAAAGCATGATGTGCTAGTGTTGGAGAGTGTTTGTATCCCTGAGGGAGTCTGGTGAATGTGTACTGTTGTCCCTCCCATGTGAATGCAAAGCGATCCATGTCCTCTGGCTGTATAGGTATCATGAAGAACATGTCTTTGACATCTATGGTTGCCATGATTGTGTGAGCCTTTTCTTGTATTGATGTTATCAGTTCAGCTAAATTTGGCACTGCTGCAGTCAGAGGGTCAGTGTTGGCATTCAGCCTACGGTAATCAACCGTAAGCCTCCACTTCCCGTTAGGCTTTCGGACTGGCCACACGGGTGAATTGTATGGGGAGTGTGTGTTAACAATTATTCCTTGATCACGCAATTCCTGAATAACTGGTTTGATGCCTTCTCTAGCTCCAGAAGGCAAGGGATACTGTTTCACATTGATTGTTTTACTGTAAGGCAGTGCGGGTGCGGTCTGAAGCAGTCTAATGTTAAGTTGTGGAGTGCCAAAAGACCAGAGGAAACCCTCAGTGTCTTCCCACTGTCTTCCTGAGAGGACATCCATCCCTAGCAGATTATTCGGTATGTCCCCAATTACCATTTTGATAATCAATTGATTTTCTTCTCCAGGGAGTGTTATTTTGATTAAAGCAACGTTCATGGGTTCTATGGTTCCTAAAGCATTAAGAACGCAGCATTGCTTTTTTGTTGGAACAACTCCACACTTCTGGGCATCTCTATGTGTCAGTGCAGAGATCTGGGCTCCCGTATCAACAATGTAGGTTACCAGAACTTTTTTAGGACCCGTGATTGCTTTAATTAACATGTCTCCTGATTTATTTTTTGTGAGCCTTCGTAAGTAAACCCAATCTCCACCCCTTCGCTCACCTGTAAGCGGTGGAGATATTAGTTTCCCGAAAGCTCTGTGGGTGAAGATTCGCTGTTTGTGATTTGGGGCACGGGCGGGTGGGCAGTTACGTTGCTTAGATTCTGTGAAAGAAGTTGCGAAAGAGTTACTTCCGGCTTACTGCTGGTGCTTTTCAGGAGACACGCAGCCAAGGTTTCACTGTCCAAGTTCTGTGAAAGAAGCTGAGAAAGAGTTAATTTTGGCTCACTGGCTGTGTTCTGTGGGAGAGGCTGAGATGCAGCTTCACTGCCCAGGTTCCGAGGAAGAGACTGTGAAAGGGTTAACTTTGGCTCATTGCCTGTGTTCTGTGTGAAAGACTGTGATGTATTGTGTGAACTGAACTGTGTACTGGTAGGAGTGTTTGTTAATTTCTGGTGAGGGAGGGGGATCGGTGCACTGGGCTGGGTATTTGATCTCCTAAAGTTCCAGTTAGTTATGATTTTCTGCAATTTTTCAAGTGGTAAACCATCCATTATGTCCCGGGGAACCCCTTTCTTTATTCCCAGCATCCACCAGCGTTGTCTGTTGGAAATCTGTTTTCTTGGTTCTATGTTTTCAGCGTTAGGGGTTCCCATAAACCGGACACCTTTTGTTTTTTCAGATTTTTCTTCCAGGGTTTTTACAGGCCCATACTGTCTACAATAGTTTATTAAATCAACTGCTACCTCACCCCATGTCCAAATCTTGCGGTTACTGTTAGATGTGTCAGATGGTGTTGTGGGAGCCTGTGTTGGTGTGTAGGGTGAAGGTGCAGTGTCAGTGGATTCAGACTGATCAGTGGAGTTGTTAAGAAGTCTTTTTAGTCTATCTATTGGGCTTAGAGCCATAACTGTTTTCTGAATAGTGATTGCGGTTGATTTCAATGTTTCTGGAAGCCCACGAATTAAAGGGGTCATAATTTCAGGCTTCACAGGCAATTGCATTGGGGATTCAAAACCAGGAATTAATTTTTTCTCATAAATCATTTGCAAACATGCAGCTTTTTGTACACTTTCTAGGATTTGATCAGGGGTAGTGGCAATTGCTAGGGGATCACCCCTTTCCAGGGGATTTATTCCCCCGGCCCAATAGGCTGCACGTTGTGTTAGAGACCAGGCATCACGCTTATCTCCTGTTGTTAGGAAAACACCGTGTCCCCAGTAACCACTGGCTTCTTGTTCAGTTAACTTAATCTGGTCTCCACCAGTGAGGGACACACGGAACACATATTCTGTTTCTGATTCGTGGGGGAGGCGACCGAATTCCTTTTTCAATTTAGCTAATTCGGTAGCGCTGAATGGTGTTTGTTTGGTTGTTATGTGGAGATCCATGTCTTCATCATTAATGTAATTGTATTCAGTTTTAATAAAAGGTCTCAAATGAGGACAACAATTTTCCCCACAAATTTTAGCTATTTCAGATTCTTTTTGTTTTGCTGCCTCAAGTTCTTTGTAAGGATAAAACTTTTTAATGCAAGGTGTTACTTTTTCTTCCTCCTCTGTAGAGGAGTTGATTTTGTGTATGGCTTTGGTGTGTTCTTCCCTAAGAGCAGCTCGCAGTGTGTAAATTTCATTTCTGTCCTCATTTAACTGTTTTTGCAAAATTTCAACCAAATGTTGAAGGGAATCTATAATTACCGTTTCCTCAGTTCTCCGTTTACAGCGGTTTTCTATGGCTGCAGTAAGACATGCTCCAAGAACTGAGCAAATAATGTTTTTATTTTTACCCATTTTGAATTTTGATTCATGTTGCAGAGAACATATTCTATCAATGACATTTTCCAAATTAAACCAATTGTTCTCTGCCCAAGTTTCTCCGCCAGATGACGGTTTGGCATGATATTTAGCAAGCAAGGTGTAAAAGTCAGCTTTTGCTTTAGGATTGAGATTTTCACTCATTTTGTGTGAAAGGACTAGGACTATACCAGGGAGCTGATTTGCGAACTCAAGTTACACAATCATACAGACTTTTGTTCCACTCTGTCTCCCTAGATAGCTGAAGAAACCAAATCTGTCTGGAAGGCACTGTTTTAATTGCTTCAGATTGTCCCTTTCTTTCCAGACAGTCTAGACACACACATTCACACACACACAAATGTTTTCTCTGTGAGGGGACCAGAAACCTAGAACAGGGAAAAGCCACTCAGCCTTCGCTGCGCCGCCCCTTGCTCCCTGTGTAGGTGAAGGGACAATATCTGTCTAAAAGGCACTGCTTAATTACTTCAAGTCTGCCCCTTCCCTTTTAGACAGTCCAGGTACACAAAATACAGCAGTAAAAAACAGTAACAGGTTCAAATTCACCTCAAAAACAACAGTAAAAGGTTCAGATTCAATTCAAATACAACAACAACAACAGTATCAATATCAGTATCAATATCAGTAACAGCATCAATATCAGGATCAGGAGAAGTATCAGTGTCAGTGTCCGTGCCGGTAAAATCAGTATCAGAAATGACAGTAATACTTTCCCCTGCTTTTGCACCGAAAAATCTTTTGTGTCAATTCCGGAGCCTGTGTGCTCAATCGAGCATGAGATTTGGCCTTGGCGTGTGTAGTCTGTAAGAGGTTACAAACTACACAAAACCTGCAAAATCTCACTGGCTGCTGGAATCCTGTCCGTGACGCCAATTATGTGAAGGTCCGCCCGAAATAAATGGGTGACGAATGATTTTTGGGTGCAAAAATAACCAACAAGAGGCACAGGGGTTTTGCAGTAACAAATCAACAAGGTGCAATTTATTGATTATAACCACAGTTAAATATGCGTTCGGTTAAGGGATCCGGAGAAGAGAAGGGTAAGACAAGGAAAAAGGGAGGAAAGAAGGTCAGGGAATGGGGTATAGCTACCAAGACGTGGTGTCTTCGGGGTCCCGCCGCCAAAACTTGCTGGTACACGTCTTGGGGAGTACTCAAAGGACAGTCGGGCCGAACCCCAATATATATACTGTTCTTGGTTGGGGGAAGGTAACTGAAATTAGGTTTCCATGGAGGGGAGAAGTCCATTGTTTTCATGGCCGAATGCTCACAGGTACGTTAAGTTTTCCCCCTCCCTGAGTTGGGAGGGAGTACAGTCCCAGTCTCTGGAAGGAGGTTGCCATGGGGGTGCCATGGGGGTGCCATGGGGGTGTCAATAGGGTGCCAGAGGGGTTCTTGGTTCCTTGATGAGGGGATTCGCATCTCTGTTGGTCTGTCACGGTGGTTGAAGACAGGCAAGAGGGGTCTTCTCATGGAGCAGGGGGGAGCCACCCCAGAGCTCAGTCCAGCCAGCTCAGGAGTTTGGAAGAAAGTCCAGTTCAATTGTCCAGAAAAGGGCAGCATGCTCCCTTCGAGTACAGCATGGCGTGTTCTGCAAGCATCACTTGTGAACACACTAGATAAGCAGGAGACTTTCTTTCCCAACCAGCTCAGCACTTTTAACTCTTCGGTAGTCTTTTCTCATGACAATTGTGAGGCAAAAAATGAAGGATTTTCGGATGGACTTCTACACGACCCCGTGACTCACGATTGTCTTGAGGAATCTTCATCAGCAGAGCTCTAGAGTGTCTTCGAAACTCGTTGCACGTTGGTAGCATAACCCCGGAAAAGTAGGGATGACAGGAGAGAGGGGATAAAAGGGGAAGAGAAGGAAAAGAAAAAGGGAAAAGGGGAACCAACAAACATAAACATAATTAATATTGATCATCATAACAACTTCACACGTGGTTATTTGTTACAACAATTTCAAAAATTATGATTAATTTTAACAATTTCAAAAAATATTAATCAATTAAAAGCAATATCATTTCTTTAACAATTTCAAAATGATTAAAACAAATCATAAATAATCAAAACAACAAACAAATCATAATATCATCGTCTTTTAAAATTATTTACTAAAAATTAAAGTAGCTTTCTCTAAGTCATACTTGATATTTAAGAAGTTGTTCTGAAGCATATATGCCTGATTCATAACCGTTTCGTATCAAGTGTTTTGGGGACATCTATTGTATCGAGTACATCAGCTAAGCGGTGTGCATTGACTACAGCTGACAGTTTCTTAAGCTTTTTCATCATTCTCCAATTCAAAATGAATAGGGCTGCTGACAAGATAAAACCAAGCGTAACTAGGATCAAAAGAACAACAATTGGATGGCACACACTGTTCAGAACACCTGTGGCAGTAGGTGACCACCCAAAGAGAGTATCCCACCACCTATGCTCAGCATCCTGCTTTACCCTCTCCATAACCCGGTGTATTTGGTTCACATTGTGATGAACAGTCACCAGGGTCTTCTGTCCACTCTCCTTGATTTTCTCGAGGATGTCAATCAGGTCTTGATGGAGCAATAGTTGTCTCACGAGGGTGAGGTTCATTCCGATAGGAGTGGGCATCAGCTTCTGGATCAGTGTGTAGTTGGATTGCAGTAGGTGGTGAGAAGTAACTGGAGCTTCATAAGAGAAATCGCATCCTACTATCTTAGTAAAGTTACAAGCACAAAAATTTGAATGATTCTTTGTGTCTACTACAACATCTTCTACAAAGACAGAATCACATGTCGTTCTAAAGCATGCACAGCCATTGCCTATGTATATAAGAACTGTCTGGGTATCCTCATGTGGACGAATCTCGAAATGACAGATGTTCTGCTCTGTGTCTAAACAGATATCCTGAGCTACAATTGCATTGCTTTCACAGATAAACCCTTGCTGTTCTCGGACAACACAAGTTTCCAGGTTAACAGTTTGCCATTTGTCATCAACCTGACGGGCCCATCCCCTATGTTCAGTAGGATAGAGAACAGCTCCGTCATGGTTTAATCCTAATGCAATAACAGGGAAGACCAAATGTACAGAGGCATTGCGTATGGTTAGGACAAAAGCAGTGGCTGTGTTTGAAATGGGATCATAGGTAAAGTTCACCAGGTTCCACCAGGATTGGAATTCTCTTTCAAATTCAGTGGCACTGTCCCAGATTATTTTCCGAATTTCTGTGGGGAAGGTGCCTTCCTCGCCCTCTCTTATAATTGCAGCGGAGTCAGATTGCATCCACAATTGTGCCTGGATACAGCTGAGGGCTAAGGAAACATTGTTCTGTGTAGCACTAAGTGCATCAATTACCAATTTGTGATCATCCACATTCACTCTTTCCCAATTTGGTAAAATGTTTGACAGCAGCCACTGGTGTGTCCCTAAGGCTGACAGAGATGACATCAGTGGTTGCTGCAGTCCAGCCAGATCTCTAGTTGTAGCAGCCAATTTGTTCATTAGTACTTCAGAGTCAATGCTATTCAGAATTCCCAATCCTGTACCCACAACACCGGTCACATCCCTTGGTGTCCTCTTAAAGGAGCTTCATTTCCGAAGCCAAGTGGTCCAGCCTTCAAAAGAGGTTTGCAGGAACGGAGAACAGGCTGGTTCAATATCTGAAACATTGTTCTGCATTAGCAATTTGACTTGTTTGAGAGACCATGCCGGATTGAACAATATTTGTTGTTGACCAGTTTCCAATCTCGAAAATTATTGGGATGAGTATGACTGGTGGTATGGGTGTAGTGGTAACAGTGGTGACAGTGGGAGCAGTGGTTTCAACATTAATTATCTTAAATGTGTAAACCAAGCCTCTCAGTCCTAATGGACTAGCTGTGTCATTCTCCCAGCGACATGTCACGTAAGTGGGTTTGGCCAAAGTAAAACTGTACCAGCAATCAAGTGATTCATCATTACAATCTTTTGTAATTGCAACATTGGTGGGTTTGGCACTAGAAACATAACTACCAACATGTTCCTGGCGACAACACAGAGTAAGGGGACTTTCTATTTTGGAACAACCCCATTTCTTTGTGGGACACAATCTCACTGAGGGGATGTTCAGATAATTCTTTCCGCCTGCTTCCATAAAATTTCCAGCAATTATGATGGAGGTGGCCTTTTCATGGAGGGTTCCTTCCACTTTTCTGCATGTTACCACAATTGACTCACCAACTGTTCCCGTCAGGGTTCTCATCAACTCATTCTGGTCCCACCTCCACTCATTCGGGCGGTACACCTTGGAGTCATGCTGCACTAGGGTTGCCAGGCTCGGGTAACGGCCCTTAGGATAGGTTCCAAGGGCACTGGTGTGCTGAACAATGGCTTCAAGCCACAGCTGCTCACCAGGGGGTTGTCCATGAAATTGCGGTAAAATGCAGAAAAGTATTAGCAAGGTTATCATGTTTTCAGACGACTCTCATGTCCCTCGGGGTTCACCTGTAAAAGCAAGAACAACAAAAAATCCTGCCACTGAGAGGCAGAAAGGAGTTTAAAATGAGGGGATTATCCAGCGTGTGTGTATGCGGTGCTCTTTTCCAAGAGCGTCAGAGGCTACCCATGCATATTTATTCAGAGGGGTTTTCAGCACAAGTGGTACTTCGCCCACCGAGGGGAGGTCCACTAAGACAGGTTGTCCAGGGTAATGCGATGGATTGTTTGCATCGTCGGGACCTTCCAGCGAAGGGATGATGCTTGGAGGTGTGGGGTAAAAGGCAGTGACTTTGGGGCAGCCATTCACTCCCCACCTGCTATTTACCCCTTTAAGAGCCTCCCACAGTCGACAGTCCCAGCTTGCTTTGTGGGGCTTAAGGAACCGCTTTAAAAGGCCATTTGTCCTTTCTACGATCCCGTTAGCCTGAGGGTAGTAAGGAGTGTGAAAGGTCCACTTTATGCCTTTGGCTTTGGCCCAATCCTGAACCACCTTGGCAGTAAAGTGACACCCGTTGTCAGACTGAATTTCTTGCGGCTTTGGAAAAGTTCCAAACCACCCCTGCAAAGCTTTAACTGTATTTTCACCTGTGGCCCTTTTAAAAGCATCAGCTTGTACTAACCCAGATACAATTTCCACTCCTACTAACACAAAATGTTTACCTCCTGATTTCTTAAAAGGGCCAATATAATCTATCTGCCACGCATCCCACAAGCCTTTACCTTTCCTCAAATGCAGAGGGTCATCCTCTAAAGGATGCCTTTCCAGTCGCTTGCGGCACTGTTCGCAGGCTGATATGCATGTTTTACACATTTCCCTGGTGACTGGCCAGCCGCGGGCGTGTGCTTCCTGGTACAGATCTTTGGCACCTGTGTGTTGCCTTTTTACATGTAACCATTCTAACAGTTGATTCCAATCCTCTGAAATAGTTTCTGTTTTCAGGGGGCTAAGCCTTGCTAGTTCATCAACTTTGTTGTTCCATTCACCTGCTTGATTTCCATCTGTTTGATGAGAAGCTACCCAACCAACCAGAAAGTTTCCTTTACTGGCGATTTCTAGGATTTCTTTCCACTTATCTTTCTGCCAAACTGGAATTCTGTTAACTTCCCAGCCATTCTGTTGCCAGAAAGGGAGCCACTCAGTGCAGCCTTTGTATACCGCATATGAATCAGTATAGATGTAAACAGGAGAAGTGTTTTGTGCCTCACGCTGGAAAACACTCCAGAGGGCTATGAGTTCTCCTACCTGAGCGCTGCCCTCCCCTTCTGTGATAATCTTTTCACCAGATGAAATATGTAAGGCAGCCGCCTTATATTTCCAAATTTTTCCTTCCCGCTTTGAGGAAGCATCTGTAAACCAACAGTTTGCTGCTATTTCAGGTGAGAATGGTGGTGCTATTTTTATTACAGAAGCAGGTTTGTCTTGGCTACTATCTAGGCTCTCAGTGTCTTGTATTGCTAAGAATTTTGCAGCACCTTCTGTGACAGAAAAGCTATTGCAGTAATACTCTATTTGAGCATACCATTTCCTGACTGATGATTTTTGAGCTATGCCGTCAGGTGGAGGGGTCCCATTTGTGACAGCTTTAATTACCTTGAAGGGACCTCTCAAGATGATAGCTTGCTGTCGTGTGATTTTTTCTACTTCAATGAGAGCTAAGCTAACAACAAACAATCCTTTTTCCCAGGTAGTGTATCTTTTTTCAGCATCTTTAAAACCACGGGAAAAGAAGCTGACAGGCCTTGTTGGGCCTTCAGGACCTCGCTGCCAGATGTGTATTGATAGCCCAGAGGAGGCGAATCCCCATTCCACTTGGAAAGGGTCTTTAGGGTGGATGGGCCCCAATGCCTGATGTGCAGTGGCTTCAAAAATCAATAACTGCAGTGCTTCCTCCTGAGAAGGAGTCCAATCCCATTTGATTCCTTTCCTCAGTAAATTGTAAAGGGGCCTAGCAATGATTGAGAAATCTGGGATATGTTTCCTCCAGAATACTAACAGTCCTAAGGCTTGCTGGAGGTCTTTTTTGTTTTCAGGCATTTTCATCTGCTCTAGAGAAGTTAAAGTGTCAGGTGGGATGCATGTGCTGCCAGATCGCCACCAAATTCCCAGGAATTTCACTTCCTGAGAAGGCTTTTGGATTTTCTCTGAGGGGATCTTTAAATCAAGGCTCTCCAGATGAGAGATTATATTCTGCTGGAGATCCCCCACCTCTTTAATTTCCTCTCCTCCTACCAAAATGTCATCAATGTATTGGTACACAGCTACAGTGTCAGGTTTAGGTATCTTTTCTAATTCTTTTGCTAAAGCATGATGTGCTAGTGTTGGAGAGTGTTTGTATCCCTGAGGGAGTCTGGTGAATGTGTACTGTTGTCCCTCCCATGTGAATGCAAAGCGATCCATGTCCTCTGGCTGTATAGGTATCATGAAGAACATGTCTTTGACATCTATGGTTGCCATGATTGTGTGAGCCTTTTCTTGTATTGATGTTATCAGTTCAGCTAAATTTGGCACTGCTGCAGTCAGAGGGTCAGTGTTGGCATTCAGCCTACGGTAATCAACCGTAAGCCTCCACTTCCCGTTAGGCTTTCGGACTGGCCACACGGGTGAATTGTATGGGGAGTGTGTGTTAACAATTATTCCTTGATCACGCAATTCCTGAATAACTGGTTTGATGCCTTCTCTAGCTCCAGAAGGCAAGGGATACTGTTTCACATTGATTGTTTTACTGTAAGGCAGTGCGGGTGCGGTCTGAAGCAGTCTAATGTTAAGTTGTGGAGTGCCAAAAGACCAGAGGAAACCCTCAGTGTCTTCCCACTGTCTTCCTGAGAGGACATCCATCCCTAGCAGATTATTCGGTATGTCCCCAATTACCATTTTGATAATCAATTGATTTTCTTCTCCAGGGAGTGTTATTTTGATTAAAGCAACGTTCATGGGTTCTATGGTTCCTAAAGCATTAAGAACGCAGCATTGCTTTTTTGTTGGAACAACTCCACACTTCTGGGCATCTCTATGTGTCAGTGCAGAGATCTGGGCTCCCGTATCAACAATGTAGGTTACCAGAACTTTTTTAGGACCCGTGATTGCTGTAATTAACATGTCTCCTGATTTATTTTTTGTGAGCCTTCGTAAGTAAACCCAATCTCCACCCCTTCGCTCACCTGTAAGCGGTGGAGATATTAGTTTCCCGAAAGCTCTGTGGGTGAAGATTCGCTGTTTGTGATTTGGGGCACGGGCGGGTGGGCAGTTACGTTGCTTAGATTCTGTGAAAGAAGTTGCGAAAGAGTTACTTCCGGCTTACTGCTGGTGCTTTTCAGGAGACACGCAGCCAAGGTTTCACTGTCCAAGTTCTGTGAAAGAAGCTGAGAAAGAGTTAATTTTGGCTCACTGGCTGTGTTCTGTGGGAGAGGCTGAGATGCAGCTTCACTGCCCAGGTTCCGAGGAAGAGACTGTGAAAGGGTTAACTTTGGCTCATTGCTTGTGTTCTGTGAGAAAGACTGTGATGTATTGTGTGAACTGAACTGTGTACTGGTAGGAGTGTTTGTTAATTTCTGGTGAGGGAGGGGGATCGGTGCACTGGGCTGGGTATTTGATCTCCTAAAGTTCCAGTTAGTTATGATTTTCTGCAATTTTTCAAGTGGTAAACCATCCATTATGTCCCGGGGAACCCCTTTCTTTATTCCCAGCATCCACCAGCGTTGTCTGTTGGAAATCTGTTTTCTTGGTTCTATGTTTTCAGCGTTAGGGGTTCCCATAAACCGGACACCTTTTGTTTTTTCAGATTTTTCTTCCAGGGTTTTTACAGGCCCATACTGTCTACAATAGTTTATTAAATCAACTGCTACCTCACCCCATGTCCAAATCTTGCGGTTACTGTTAGATGTGTCAGATGGTGTTGTGGGAGCCTGTGTTGGTGTGTAGGGTGAAGGTGCAGTGTCAGTGGATTCAGACTGATCAGTGGAGTTGTTAAGAAGTCTTTTTAGTCTATCTATTGGGCTTAGAGCCATAACTGTTTTCTGAATAGTGATTGCGGTTGATTTCAATGTTTCTGGAAGCCCACGAATTAAAGGGGTCATAATTTCAGGCTTCACAGGCAATTGCATTGGGGATTCAAAACCAGGAATTAATTTTTTCTCATAAATCATTTGCAAACATGCAGCTTTTTGTACACTTTCTAGGATTTGATCAGGGGTAGTGGCAATTGCTAGGGGATCACCCCTTTCCAGGGGATTTATTCCCCCGGCCCAATAGGCTGCACGTTGTGTTAGAGACCAGGCATCACGCTTATCTCCTGTTGTTAGGAAAACACCGTGTCCCCAGTAACCACTGGCTTCTTGTTCAGTTAACTTAATCTGGTCTCCACCAGTGAGGGACACACGGAACACATATTCTGTTTCTGATTCGTGGGGGAGGCGACCGAATTCCTTTTTCAATTTAGCTAATTCGGTAGCGCTGAATGGTGTTTGTTTGGTTGTTATGTGGAGATCCATGTCTTCATCATTAATGTAATTGTATTCAGTTTTAATAAAAGGTCTCAAATGAGGACAACAATTTTCCCCACAAATTTTAGCTATTTCAGATTCTTTTTGTTTTGCTGCCTCAAGTTCTTTGTAAGGATAAAACTTTTTAATGCAAGGTGTTACTTTTTCTTCCTCCTCTGTAGAGGAGTTGATTTTGTGTATGGCTTTGGTGTGTTCTTCCCTAAGAGCAGCTCGCAGTGTGTAAATTTCATTTCTGTCCTCATTTAACTGTTTTTGCAAAATTTCAACCAAATGTTGAAGGGAATCTATAATTACCGTTTCCTCAGTTCTCCGTTTACAGCGGTTTTCTATGGCTGCAGTAAGACATGCTCCATGAACTGAGCAAATAATGTTTTTATTTTTACCCATTTTGAATTTTGATTCATGTTGCAGAGAACATATTCTATCAATGACATTTTCCAAATTAAACCAATTGTTCTCTGCCCAAGTTTCTCCGCCAGATGACGGTTTGGCATGATATTTAGCAAGCAAGGTGTAAAAGTCAGCTTTTGCTTTAGGATTGAGATTTTCACTCATTTTGTGTGAAAGGACTAGGACTATACCAGGGAGCTGATTTGCGAACTCAAGTTACACAATCATACAGACTTTTGTTCCACTCTGTCTCCCTAGATAGCTGAAGAAACCAAATCTGTCTGGAAGGCACTGTTTTAATTGCTTCAGATTGTCCCTTTCTTTCCAGACAGTCTAGACACACACATTCACACACACACAAATGTTTTCTCTGTGAGGGGACCAGAAACCTAGAACAGGGAAAAGCCACTCAGCCTTCGCTGCGCCGCCCCTTGCTCCCTGTGTAGGTGAAGGGACAATATCTGTCTAAAAGGCACTGCTTAATTACTTCAAGTCTGCCCCTTCCCTTTTAGACAGTCCAGGTACACAAAATACAGCAGTAAAAAACAGTAACAGGTTCAAATTCACCTCAAAAACAACAGTAACAGGTTCAGATTCAATTCAAATACAACAACAACAACAGTATCAATATCAGTATCAATATCAGTAACAGCATCAATATCAGGATCAGGAGAAGTATCAGTGTCAGTGTCCGTGCCGGTAAAATCAGTATCAGAAATGACAGTAATACTTTCCCCTGCTTTTGCACCGAAAAATCTTTTGTGTCAATTCCGGAGCCTGTGTGCTCAATCGAGCATGAGATTTGGCCTTGGCGTGTGTAGTCTGTAAGAGGTTACAAACTACACAAAACCTGCAAAATCTCACTGGCTGCTGGAATCCTGTCCGTGACGCCAATTATGTGAAGGTCCGCCCGAAATAAATGGGTGACGAATGATTTTTGGGTGCAAAAATAACCAACAAGAGGCACAGGGGTTTTGCAGTAACAAATCAACAAGGTGCAATTTATTGATTATAACCACAGTTAAATATGCGTTCGGTTAAGGGATCCGGAGAAGAGAAGGGTAAGACAAGGAAAAAGGGAGGAAAGAAGGTCAGGGAATGGGGTATAGCTACCAAGACGTGGTGTCTTCGGGGTCCCGCCGCCAAAACTCGCTGGTACACGTCTTGGGGAGTACTCAAAGGACAGTCGGGCCGAACCCCAATATATATACTGTTCTTGGTTGGGGGAAGGTAACTGAAATTAGGTTTCCATGGAGGGGAGAAGTCCATTGTTTTCATGGCCGAATGCTCACAGGTACGTTAAGTTTTCCCCCTCCCTGAGTTGGGAGGGAGTACAGTCCCAGTCTCTGGAAGGAGGTTGCCATGGGGGTGCCATGGGGGTGCCATGGGGGTGTCAATAGGGTGCCAGAGGGGTTCTTGGTTCCTTGATGAGGGGATTCGCATCTCTGTTGGTCTGTCACGGTGGTTGAAGACAGGCAAGAGGGGTCTTCTCATGGAGCGGGGGGGAGCCACCCCAGAGCTCAGTCCAGCCAGCTCAGGAGTTTGGAAGAAAGTCCAGTTCAATTGTCCAGAAAAGGGCAGCATGCTCCCTTCGAGTACAGCATGGCGTGTTCTGCAAGCATCACTTGTGAACACACTAGATAAGCAGGAGACTTTCTTTCCCAACCGGCTCAGCACTTTTAACTCTTCGGTAGTCTTTTCTCATGACAATTGTGAGGCAAAAAATGAAGGATTTTCGGATGGACTTCTACAGCTTGCCTTGTGGTCAGCCTTCAATACCCCTTGGTCTTCCTGGGCCCTTCCCCCAGGTGGGCCTTGGACTCATTTGGTCCCTCAGGAGCTGGGCTGGGGCTGCAGAGGTGGCTGTGGTGCATTGCCTGTGCTATGCCAGAGACTGGCAGACACTGCTGGGATGGGATAGAGGCTCTGGGGGGATTGGGGTTCCAGGGAAGGGCAGTGCTGGGCTTACAGGGCAGGGCAAGGCTGGACCTGCCCCTTCCTCCCCCTCACACTAAATGTTTTCATCCAAAAATCTCCTCCAGTCTTTCTCAATAGACAATGTTGGAAGTGGAAATCCCAATTCTCACCATGGGCACCTGGGTGAGAAGGATAGTTCTTTTCCATAGCACAGAGCCACAGTGTTTGGAAGGCAGGCGAGAGCCTCACTAGGTCAAGGCCAGCCAGACTTGTCAGTAAGGGCAGATTTTTTCTGGGAGCATTCTTTGGACATAGGGAATTTGGAGGTGGAAGCCCAGTCTTGGCCATGAGTGCTTGGAGAAGCAGGACAGTTCTTTCCCATAGGACGTAATGTATGGAGCCTTCCCCAGTGTTTTGGAGACTGATGGGAAGTGACCATTGTGAAACCGTTGCCAGCCAGACTTGTCCTGGCAATATTCCTATGGGAACAATCCCTGGTTAGAAGGAAATTTGGAGGTGAAATCCAGTTCTGGCCACGGATTCCTGGACAACAAGGACAGATCTTTTCCATAGGAAGGAAAGCACAGAGCCCCAGTGTTTCAATTGCAGATGAGAAGAGACCCTCAACATGCCAAGGTCAGCTGGACCAGTCAGGTGGCCCCTGGGAGGCCAAACCAGCCACACCTCTTCTGTGTTCCCTTGTTTCCATGGGATCCAGGAGTGTCAAAATGGCCCCTTGATTACAAGAAGACCTGCAATGTCACAATGGACCCTTGGTTCGATGGATCCCACAGTGTCACAATGGCCCCTTGGTTCCACAAGGACCCACAGTTTCACAATGGTCCCAATGATTCCATGAGGCCTGGCAGTGTCACAATTGTCCCAATATTTCCATAGGGCCTTGCTGTGTCACAATGGTCTCCGTGGTTCCACAGGCCCTACAGTGACATGTGACTCCTCTGTTACATAAGGCCTGCAATGTCACAATGGATCTCTGGACCCTGGGGTTTTGCAGTGTCACAATAGTCTCCTTTGTCTCAACAGTGTCACATTGATGGCAGGAGGCCCCTCTGTGTCACTCTGGACCTTTGATTCCATGCAGCCCTGCATTGTCACAATGAACCCTTGGTTCAATGGGGCTCCACAATGTCACCATGACCCCTCAGATCCATGAAGTCCTGCAGAGTCAAAATGGCCTCCTTTGGCTCCACAGTGTCACAATGCTTTGCTTATTCCCTGAGGCCTCATAGTGTCACAATGGTCTCCATGATTCCATGAGTCATGAGTCCCCTCAGTGTCACAAGGGCCCCTTGGTTCCATGAGGCTGTGAAGTGCCCTAATGATCTCTCCACAGTTCCATGAGGCCTTGCAATGTCACAAGGAACCTTTGGCTCCAATGAGTCGCACAGCGTCACAATAGCCCCATGGTTCCATGACATCTCAAAGTGTCATAATGGTCTCTACAGTTCCAGAAGGCCCCAGAGTGTCACAATGATCCTTTGGTGTCACAGGGCCCCACAGAGACACCTTTGCCTTGTTTGTCCCCAGCTGTCATCACTGCCTCCAGTGTTCTGCTCAGACTGGAACCTGGGGACATTTTTCCAGTCATGTCTCTCAGTGGGACCCATTAAAACTTCAAGAAAATTTGGAGTCTAAATTTAACTTTGTGTTCTTGAGAAGTTTTTTCAAAACACTCTCAAGGACTGAGTCTGATGTAAACAACATCAAAGCCCTGAGAGGGTCATTAAAGTTTTCCTAGTCCAGTTATGGAGAAAGATTTCAAAGAGCAGTAATAAAATATACATTCCTATTTTAAAGGGTGTCTTTTATTAAATTTCTCTGTAGAGCAGAGGTGATTGCAGCATTCTGTGATTGATATTGACCCAGGGTCTCTTCTCAGCAGCTCTGGCCTGCTCACAGAAACTGTGCCTGGAGCTCTGACCCAGTGTGGACAACCTTGCTCCACATTGCCCAGCCCCATCCTGTCTGTCCTCACTGCCCTGGGCCCTGCTGTGCTTGCAGAGCTGGCTGCACCCAGCCTGAGAGGGGTTTTCCCTTTTTGTACTTGTTGCAGCCATCTCAAACTGCTGAGTTTCCCCACTGCAAACAGACCCAGTGCTCAGGTGTGTGCCAGCCCCAGGTGCCACCAAAGGCACTGCAGAGCTGCCCTGGGCCAGCTGTGAGGGTGGATCATCAGCCCAAGCTGCACTGGGCCCCTGCAAGGGGCTGTGGCCATGGGCACTGCACTGACCCCACTGCTGGGTTTGGCTGCCATGGCCACCGAGAGAAATGAAACTGTCCTTGGAAACACTGGGGGGGACTGGGACATACTGGGGAACACTGGGAACTCTGTGGGAGGCACTGGGACATAGTGGGAGTGACACTGGGGAAAACTGGGAGATACTGGAGACACTGGGGCCATTGCGGAGAAGACTGGGGACACTGGGGCATCCTGTGGATGACACTGGAGGGAACTGGAAGGGACTGGGAATAAACTCAGGGTTATTGGGAGGGATGGGGCTGTACTGGGAGGGACTGGAGGGGGCACTGGGATTGTACTGGCCTTTACTTGGGATGAACTGAGCTGTACTGGGGTTGTATTGGCCTGTACTGGGGTTGTACTGGTCTGTACTCGGGATGAACTGGGCTGTAATGGGAGGGACTGGAGAGGTTGAATGGGCTGTTCCCGCCTCCACTGCATCCCATTTGCCAAGACTCCCGCCTGTCATCACTCGAAGCCAATCAGCGCCAGAGATCGGAGACTCGGGGACGGTGCCTATGGTAGCCACAACTCCCGTCATGCCCTGCAGCCTGATTGAGCCCCATTGGAGCCGGGACTACAACGCCCGTCATGCCCCGCGCTCCACAGAACATCCAGGATCCGCCTCCCCTTTGTCCCTTAAGTATCCCCCAGACCCTCCAGGATCCCTCAGTGCCCCCTCAGTGCCCATTCGGGACCCCCCAAAAGCGTCCCCGGATCCCCTGAGTGCTCCCGACAGCACAGATGCCCAGTACAGCCACTTCTGGGAATTCATCTCCTCTCCTCCCATGCGGCCCCAGAGCCCCTCAGAACACAGTCCTGCGCCTAAAACTCCTGCCGTGCCCCACACCCTAAAGAACATTATTAGAGGTCCTCGAACTCCCTGCAAGTTCTCTCGAAACGCTTACGTTCCCCCGAGGATCTCAAGTCGAGGCTCGGACGCAGGAGTCTCCCCGAAGAGCCTTCCCGGACTTCTAAACAAAGCGTTGGAGCCACTTCTGGGACTACGGCTTCCATAATGCTCTGTGGCGTATGTCCAGCGCTGTTCCAGCCAGGACTTCATCTCCCGTCATGCCCTGTGCCCCACTGAAAACCATTGCAGCTGCGTCTCGAACTCCCGTGATGCTCCGCGGCCCTGTTTAACCGTATTAGACCGTCGCCTACAACCCTCGTGCCCCAGAGATCCCATCAACCCTCGCGCCCCAGAGATCCCAGTCAGAGCCCCCCAAGGGCCCGCCTAGACCTCGCAGGGCCCCAAATTCCCCTCCCTTACCTCCAAGGGCCACCCTGGACCCCCAAGTGCTGCCCCAGACCCCGAACTGTCCCTCAGAATCCCTGAGTGCCCATCCAAGTGCCCACCCGGCTCCTGCAAGTGTCCTCCAGACCCTCAAGTTCTCTCTGAATTCCCTCCCAGACCCTGAACTGCCCCAAATGATCCCCAGAAATGTCTCCATTGACCCCAAAGTGGCCTTTTTTACCCTGTCTGTGAAAATGATAAAAAAGATGACAAAAGGATTTAAAATGGGACTAATAAGCATAAAGGAGAAATCAAGAGCTGCACTGGACAGTGAATTAATGAAGGGAATCGTGTTACTTAGAACTAATGACCAATACATTTTTTGCTTGCTAAAATGGTATGGGTTTTTTAATATAAACATTCAAATTTGGTAATACAAATATAGAATAATAATACTATAAATAATAAAAATAATTATAATTTTATTAATTCAGTTAATTTTCTTTTAAGGGGAGATGATTTATTATTTTTATATTTTGTGATGTCAGTCTGTAAGAGACAGTCCAAAGATCCCTCATCTGCCTCACAGCCGCTGTCAAGGACGGAGATTAAAGCCCTCCCCAAGGACTGAGACTGAGACCCTTCAAATTCTAACCCAGGGGTGCTGGCCTGACTGGAGCGGGATGTCTGCCATGGGAAGCGGGATGTTTCCCATAGGAACCAGTCCTGAAACAACGGGCCCCGCTCACTGCTGGCACTGGTTTGTGCTGTTCAGAACTGGGCTGTCTGTACCTGTTCCCAATGGATTTATTCTCCACTGTTCCCTCCATGTGCCGTCCTGCTCCCCTCCCGGCGGCAGATTATAAAAGAGCCCTGAGTTAACCAAAGACTTTGAGACTCTCCCCGACGTGACCAGATTGATCTATTGGTCGGACCACGAGGATTTCATCTCTCTGTTGGTAGCTATTCCCCCCTCCTTTTCTCTGTCTCTCTATCCTTTATCCCCATTCCAATCCTTGTGCTGCATCTGCTGTGGGCACTCAATAAAAGGTGCATTTGTTTTGGTTAATACTGAAAGTCCCCTGCTGTGTGTCTTTGCACCCTGAGATCAGTGAAACAAACCATCGTGACCCTCCTTGTACCAGGGGATGGTGACACGGCCTGATGGGGTTGCTGCCCACAGCACGTGAACGTGATCTTCTTGGTGGCAACTGCACTGGTTCATCTGCTCTTGCTTTCTGGTCTGCCTATCCCAGAATTACCTGTGCCACTTGCTTTCCTTATATTCTGGTTCTCTGCAGTTCCTTCAATAGTCAGCCCTTCTTAAGTTCACTCTTGGAATAGGGGATCATCATCTCCCCATCATAGCGAGTGCATTTGAGTGCACTTGAATGCATTTTGCCCGCATTCCAAATATGGTCCCTGCTTTTGATTTACTGGGGAATCTCTGTTTGTATTTTCTACTTCTGTCGAGGCTGGGATTGAAGGTACTTGAGATGATATTTGGCGTTCAGATACAGGTGGTTTTTGTTTCTTGTCAGTGACATAGCCTCACAACCATGAGTCCTGCAGCCTTTCATCTAAGGCACAAAATGGCTCCTTGTCTCTTGTTACAAGGCCTGGATGATTCCAAGGAGACCATGGTGAAACTGGGGATCCAAGGAGACCGTGGTGACACCATGGACACTCATGGAACCATGGGCATTGTGACACAGCAGGGCTTCAAGGAACCAGGGAGTCAATTGTGACTCTACCAAACCTCTTGGAACCAAGGGCCCATTGTGACATGGGAGAACTTCAGGGAACCAGGAGTCTCTTGTGACACAGGGGGTACTCGTGAAGCCATGGAGACCATTTTGAAACTTTGGCCTGATGGAACCAAAGGGTCATTCTGGCACTTCTGAGCCTTGGAAGCAAAAAGACCACAGTGACACAGTGGGGCTCTGTGGAACCAAGGGGCCATGGTGACTTTGTTGAGTGTCATTGAACCAACTGTCCACGGTGACACTGCAGGGCCTGATGGAATCATGGACACCATTGTGACACTACAGGGCGTCATGGAAGCAAGGGGCCATTGTCACACTGTGAGGCCTCTTGGGATCCAAGGGCAGTTGAGATACCATGGAAATTATAGTAACTGTAGCACCATGAAACCAAGGAGACCATTGTGACCCTACATGGAACTAAGGATTCATGGAACAGTGCAGGACACATGGAACCCAGGGGCCATTGTGAAGCTGTAGAACCAAAAGAGCCCATTGTGACACTGTGGGCCCCCATGGATCCAAAGGTCCATTTTGATATTGCAGGGCCTCATGGAATCCTGGAGACCACTGGGAACTTTGGGGCCTTGTTGAATTAAGTGGCCCTGCAGGGCCTGATGGAACCAATGAGATCCCATAGAGCCAAGGGTCCATTGTGACCCTGTGGTCCCAAGGTGTCGTGTGTTGACCCAGGCCAAATGCCAGGCATCCATGTGGGCTGCTCACTCACTCCCCTCTGCAGCTGGACAAAGAGAATTTAATAAAGGGTTCATGGGTTGAGATAAGGACTGGGTGAGATCACTCATCAAATACTGTCCTGGGAAAAACAGGCTTAGCTTAGAGATGTGAAATTCATTTACTACTAACAAAATCAGAGCAGGAAAAGGGGGAAATACAATAGGCTCCTCAACTCCCTCCTTCCAGCTCTACCTCCTACCCCAGCAGTGCAGGGAGACAGGGAATGGGGGTTATGGTCAGTTCATCACCCATGGCTTCTGGCCCTGCTCAGGGAGAGGAGTGGTTCCCCTGCTGCACTGTGGGTCCCTCCCAAGGGAGACAGTTCTGCAGGAGCTTCTCCCATGTGAGTCCATTTCAGGGGCAGTAGCCCTCTGCAAACTGCTGCAGTGTGAGTCCATGCCAGGGACAACAGTCCTTCCCAAACTGCTGCAGCATGGGTCACTCTTCCAGGGGATGCATTCCTCCAGGGACAGGCTGCTCCAGCCTGGGAGCAGGGCCCCTCTCTCCATGGCTCTCCTGCAGGGTGCCTGGGTCTGCAGGGCCTGCAGCACCTCCTGCCCCTCCTTCTGCACTGACCTTGATTTCTGCAGAGTTGTTCTCACATGTTCTACCTCTGCTGTCCTCTGACTGGGCTTAAAACTGCGCCACAATCTCTATTTTGATTTCTTTTTATATCTGTTATTGCAGAGGCATTGCCACCATTTGTAAATTGCCAAGCCTTTGCCAGCAGCAGGTCCATCTTTGAAGCCACCAGGAATTGGCTGTGCCAGACACGACGGAGGTTTCCAGCAGCTTCTCACAGGAGCCGTCCCTGTGCCCCCCTTTGAAATACAAAGCTGTGTTCTGTGTCAGGTACATACAGGCAACATGTGTATTTGTGATTGTAATATGTGTGGAAACCAACCATGGGACAGGTATAGACAAATTCTAGTAATTACTGAGGAAAGTAAAGCATGGAAGAAGGCCTTTGAACCTATCTTTTGTTCGTAATTAACCTTTATAAGTCTTAAGTTGAGTTAGGAGCATTTGAATTAAAGCTTTAAGGATGTTGCTTTTTGACAGGAACTTTATGCTGGTAGCTAAGCCTTAAAGAGTTTTGCAATAATAACCTTTTGAAGTATAATTTTAGGATATTGCTTGTAGTAAGGATCTTTGAAACTCTACATTTAGAATATATGAAAGGAAACATGGTTATCTCACACCTTGACAAAACAGTGAAAAGCAGCTTGAGAAAGGAAGATGAACATCAACTCAAGGATTTATAGTTTTGACCAAGGGAAGCTGGACATCACTGTTATGAGATTTATAGTCCTTGCAATCAAAGGTGGACCCACATCTGGAGAGCTGGACCACACCATCTGGGAGACTTCTTCCTTCTTTCAGAAACCAAACCACAAGCATCTGTGGATACTCCTTTCTGGGATACATCCTGAGAAAAACTAAATCTCAATATGTATGGAATTGGGATGTAGAATTGAGAAGAGAAACTGCTGATGAGTAAAAATTGGGAATTGGAACTGCTGAGAAAGCTGATGAGTACCCCTATAAATGCCTGTAAGCCTCAACTATCGGTGTGCAGTTGGAGGGAAAACTTCCCCCACTGTACCCAGTGCTGTATTGCTCATACTTTACCATATTAATTAATGAATTGATTGCTGCTAGAATATTTGCCTAGTCTCATTTATAACAAAATCAACATCAGCCCAGGCTGGGGTGGGCAGTGGCCGCTGAGTTCTACGGACTGGACGCAGCTCTGGACGCTTCCCTTGGAGCGACTGCAGGGAGGGAAAGCTGGGGCTGTCACTGCTGGGGTGTCACACACAGGAACGCTGGGGCTGTCACCGCTGGGGTGTCACACACAGACAGGGGAACACTGGGGCTGTCACTGCTGGAGTGTCACACACAGGAACGCTGGGGCTGTCACTGTTGGGGTGTCACACACAGGGAACGCTGGGGCTGTTGCTGCTGGGGTATCACACACAGGGCAATGCTGGGGCTGTCACCGCTGTGGTGTCACACACAGACAGGGGAACACTGAGGCTACCCCGCTCCTGCCCTGTCCCCAGCAGCTCTGCCAGTGCCTCAAAGGAACACAAAGGTTGAGCCAAAACGTGAGAATTGCAGAAGGGGCTGAGCAAGGAGGGGCCCTGTGGGATCATCAAATCACAGAATCACAGAATCAGAGAATTACTGGGTTGGAAGAAACCTTCAATATCATTGAGTCCCACCCATGCCCTAACACCTCAACTAAGCCATGGCACCAAGTGCCACATCCAGTCCTTTTTCAAACACATCCAGAGATGGTGACTGCATTATCTCCCTGGGCAAACCAATCCAGGACTTTATCACACTTTTTGTGAAAACCCTTTTTCCTAATATCCAACCTGTATTTCCCTTGGCACAGCTTAAGATTGTGTGCTATGGATCTGTCAGTTGCTGCCTGGAGAAAGAGACTGACCCCCACCTGACTACAACCTCCTTTCAGGAAGGTGTAGGGAGTGGTAAGGTCACCTCTGAGTCTCATTTTCTCCAGACTGAACAACCCCAGCTCCCTCAGCCGCTCCTCACAGTACTTGTGTTCCAGACCCCTCCCCAGCCTTGTTGCCCTTCTCTGGACACGCTCCAGCCCCTCCATGTCTCTCCTAAGTTTGGGCATCAAGAACTGGACACAGCACTCAAGGTATGATGCCAGTACAGGGCAAGAATGCCAAGTGCACCAGAACCAGGTACAGGTGGAGAATGATCTCCCTGCTCCTGCTGGCCACACTGTCCCTGATCCAGGCCAGGAGCCATTGGCCCTCTTGGCCACCAGGGCACACTGCTGCCTCATGTTCAGCTGCTGTTGACCAGTACCCCCAGGTCCCTTTCTGCCTGGGCACTGTCCAGCCACACAGGCCCCAACCTATAGCGCTGCAGGGGGTTATTGTGGCCAAAAATGAAGGGTTTGGCACGTGGATTTATTAAACTTCCTCTTATTGACCCTGCCCATCCCTCCAACCATTCCAGGTCTCTCTGCAGAGCCCTCCTACCTTCCAACAGATGGACACACACTCCCAGCTGAATGTCATCCACAGATTTACTAATGAAAGGCTCAATCCCCTCATCCATGTGGTAAATAAAAATATTGAACAGAGCTGGCCCCAGCACAGAGCCCTGGGGACACCTCTGGTGCCTGGCTGCCAGCTGGATGCAGCACTGCTCATCACCACTCTCTGATCCAGCCAGTTCTGAGCTCAGCACAGAGTGCTCCTGTCCCAGCCATGGGCTGCAGCTTTTCCAGGAGTGTGCTGTGGGACAGAATGCCAAAGGCCTTGCTGGAGCCCAGACAGACACATCCACAGCCTTTCCTGCACCCACCAGGAGGCTCACCTGGTCATAAAAGGAGACCAGGTTGGTCAAACACGACCTTCCCCTCCTAAACCCCTGCTGGGTGTCTGATACCATCGGCCATCCTCTAAGTGCTGTGTGATAGCACTCAGTATAAACTGTTCAATTTCCTCACTGGGTACTGAGGTTAGACTGACTGGCCTATAATTATCAGGATCCTCCTTCCCACCCTTGTTGTGAATGGGTGTCACATTGGGCAGCTTCCAGTCATCTGCAACCTCACCAGTGAGCCAGGACTGTTGGTAAATGATGGAGAGCAGCTTGGCAAGCTCATCTGCCAGCTCCCTCATCACTCTGGGCTGGATCCCATCTGGTCCCATGGATTTATGAATATCCAAGCAGCTCAGCAGTTCTCTGACTGACTCCTCCTGGATAACAGGGGGCCCATTCTGCTCCCTGACCCCATCTACCAGCCCAGGAGGACAGCTGTCCTGAGCCATCTTCCCACTAAAGACTGAGAAAAAGAAGGCATTAAGCACCTCTGCCTTCTCCTCATCTGCAGTTACTAAGTTCCCTCCCTCATCCAACAGAGAACAAAGGCTGGCCTTACTCTTCCTTTTACCAGTAGTATATTTATAAAAACATTTTTTATTATCCCTTATAAAAGTCACCATTCTAAGTTCAAATTGAGCTTTAGCCACCCTAATTTTTTCCTACATACTCTAGCAGCCCTCTTAAATACTTCCTGAGAGATCTGACCCTCCTTCCAAAGATGATACATCCTTTTTTTATTCCTGAGTTCCTCCAAAACCTCCTTGCCCATCCAGGCTGGATGTTTGCCTTGTTGATTCACCTTTTGGCACACAGGGACAGTTGGTTCCTGTGCCCTCAAGATCTCTGTTTTGTAGCATGTCCACTTTTCCTGAACTCCTTTGTTTTTAAGGGCTGCTTCCCAAGGAACTCTCTGAATAAGTCTCCTAAACAGGCCAAAGTCTGCCCTATAGAAGTCCAATGTAAAAATCTTCTAAATGTTGCTCTTGACTTCACCAAATATTGAGAACTCTCTAATTTCATGATCACTGTTCCCCAGGCAGCCTCCAACCACCACATCTCCCACCAGACCATCTTTATTTACAAACAACAGATCTAACATAGTCCCTCCCCTGCTGGGCTCACTCACCAGCTATGAAAAAAGTTATCCTCCCACAAACTCTAGAAATTTCCTGGACTGGCTTTTTTCAGCTGGGCTGAGTTCCCAGTAAATGTCTGGCAGGTTGAAATCACCTACAAGAACAAGAGCTGATGAACCTGAAACATTCTCTAGCTCCTTATAGAATGAGTTGTCCACCTCTTTTTCCTGGTTCAGTGGACGATAACAGACTCCCAGGAGGATGTCAGCCTTGTTGGCCTTCCCCTTAAGTCTTACCCATAGAACATGTAATTTCATCATCATTAATTTCAATACCTGTTGTCCAAAGCCTCCCTAATATAAAGGGCCACCCCTCCACCTCTTCTCACTTTCCTGTCTCTACTGAAGAGCTTGTAGCCATCCAGCAGAGCACTCCAGCCATGTGAGTCATCTCATGACATTTCCCTGATGGCAATTACATCAACAGCTCTGCAGTTGGACCATGGCCTCCAGCTCTTCTTGTTTGTTACCCATGCTGCCTGCAATGGTATACGTGCACCACAGCTGGGCTGCTGATTTCATCTCTAACTCAGGCTTAGCACCCTTGGGCCTGCTTCCAGACAGCCCAGCCGCATCCCCTTCCCCCTTCAAACCTAGTTTAAAGCCCTCTCAAAGAGTTCTGCCAATTCATGATCTAAAAACCTTCTGCCCTTATGTCCTGGTTTGAAAAGGAAGTGAGTTTTTTGTGATGCTGTGGTCAAACCAATAAGTGCTCAGATTTGAATCTTGGCACCTGGTGTGGCCACTAAGGGCATGGATATGCCTCTGAGAACACGGGGTAAAAGCAGGGAACTCCCAGGGGGAAGCTCTCTTGGGTTCCGGTGGTGAAGGAGGTCAGAGCTGCCCTGCCCAGCTGCAGGCTGGGTGGGGAAGGGGAAGCCATGCAGCTGGGTGAGGTAGGCCGGGGCCTTGGACAGAGAGGGGAGGTGAAGGCCCCTGCAGGATGGAAGGGTGGAGGAGCACCGAGAGGCACCCCCACCCCCAGGAGAGAGAGAGGGAGAGTGAGCCTGTGCCTGTGCATGTGCCACCTTGATGCTGGCAGCATGGCCGGCGGAGATGGAGAAGGGTAGAGGGGGTGCAGTGAGAAGGTGCCCGGCAGGGCAGCCGTGGGAGTTCTGGACAGGCAGAGCCTGAGATTTTTAACCCTTTTCTTGGATGATGGAAACCTTACAAATGCTGATCCTCCTAGAGTTGAATGAGAAGAGAGATAGAGATAAGAGGAAATAGGCCACGAGAGAAGTAGAAAACAATCTTAAGTGAGAAGAGGTGATAGAGTGGCCTTCAGCTAGACTTTTCTTGTATAGCCATAGACAGAACCATTTTTCCTGCAACTCAGAGAAAGCATTTAAGAGGAAGCAATAGCTCAGAGCTAAGAGAGTTCAGTATTGTTATGAGAAAGAGTGTGTGAACAAAGGCAATGGATGAGGAGGGTGGTTGGTGCCTTTGTTCTTCAGTGGAAGAGATCTCTGTTCTTGAGACCCCTCAGCCCCAGGGGGTGAAATCTGGGGGGAAAAAGTGTCCCAAAAGTGAGAGACTGTGCTCTTTTTTAGAACTAGACAAAGCACTCTTAAAAAGAAAACCCTAGAAGAAGCTCTGGTCCATGTGCAGTGGTGAGAGCACTGGACATGGAAGGAAGATGTCACGATAGCAGATGATCTCCAGGCAGTGCCACATGTGAAAGGAAACACAATACGTTTCAACTGTGTTTCCAGGGGAAGCCTATGGCACAAGAAAGACTCCTCACTCCTTAATGAACTGAGAATTGATTATCTAAAGGATGGTGATGGACTGAGAGTTGGTGATCTGAGAAACAGATGAATTTGAAATTTGGTGGGGGGTGGGGGAAATGTTTTTAGAAAGTTTTCATTCTTTCTGTGTATTTCTTTTTACATATAGTTGTAAGTTAATTATTAAAGTTGTCTCTTCTTTATTTCTAGAGAGAGCCTGCTTTGCTCTATTCCTAGTCACATCTCACAGCAGACACCAAAAATAATGTATTTTCATGAAAGCATTAGCATTGTGCCAGCATCAAACCATGACATTAGACACTTGGAAACAGTCAGATCTCTAGGGTCTGTCCTCTAGACGCTGATCACAGAATAACAGAAATTCAAGGCTGGAAGAGACCTGTAAGATCATCAAGTCCAACCCATGTTCTAACAATTCAACTAGATCATGGCAGCAAGTACCACATCCAGTCTTTTTTTGAACTCTTTGAGGGATGATGACTCCACCACCTCACTGGGTAGATGATTCCAGTATCTGACCACTCTTTCTGTAAAATACTTCCTTCTTAATTCTAGCTTGCATCTCCCTGGATGCAGCTTGAGACTGTGTCCTCTTGTTCTATCTGTTGCCTCCCAGAGAAAGAGACTGACCCCCAGCTCACCACAGCCACCCTTCAGGAAGTTGTAGAGAGTGATAAGGTCATCCCTGAGTCTCCTTTTCTCCAGGCTGAACAACCCCAGCTCCCTCAGTCGTTCTTCATATGGCTTGTGCTCCAAGCCCCTCACCAGCCTCGTTGCTCTCCTCTGGACATGCTCAAGCAACTCAACGTCCCTCCTAAAGTGAGAGCCCCAGAACTGGATGCAATACTCCAGGTGAGGCCTCACCAGTGCCGAGTACAGGGGAAGAATGACCTCCCTGCTCCTGCTGGCCACACCATTCCTGATACTGGCCAGGATGCCATTGGCCCTCTTGGCCACCTGGGCACACTGCTGGCTCATATTCAATTGACTGTCAACCAGCACCCCCAGGTCCCTTTCCACCTGAGCACTGTCCAGCCACACCGTCCCTAGCTTATATCGGTGCAGGGGGTTATTGTGGCTGAAGTGCAGTACTCGGCACTTGGACTTATTGAAGTTCATCCCATTTGATTCTGCCCATCCATCCAACCATTCCAAATCTCTCTGCAGAGCCCTATGTCCCTCTAGCAGATCTACACACGTTCCCAATTTAGTGTCATCTGCAAATTTGCTAATAAAAGACTCTAAACCCTCATCCATGTCGTCAATAAAAATATTGAACAGAACTGGCCCCAGCACAGACCCCTGAGGGACACCACTGGTGACTGGTTGCCAGCTGGATGCAACACCATTCACCACCACTCTCTGGGCCCGGCCATCCAGCCAGTTCTGAACCCAGCAAAGAGTATTCCTGTCCAGACCACGGCCTGCGAGTTTGTCTAGGAGTAAGCTATGGGAGACAGTGTCAAAGGCCTTGCTGAAATCCAAGTAAACAACATCTACAGCCTTCCCTGCGTCCACTAGCCGGGTTACCTGGTCATAAAAGGTGACCAGGTTAGTCAGACATGATCTACCCCTCCTAAATCCATGCTGGCTGGGTCTGATACCCTGGCCATCCTGCAAATTTTGCATGATGGCGCATAATATAAACTGTTCCATTATTTTGCCAGGTACAGAGGTCAGGCTGACTGGTCTATAATTGCCAGGATCCTCCTTTGCACCTTTTTTGTGAATGGGTATCACATTAGCCAGCTTCCAGTCATCCAGAACCTCACCAGTAAGCCATGACTGTTGGTAAATGATGGAGAGTGGCTTTGCAAACTCATTTGCCAGCTCTCTCATTACCCTGGGGTGGAGGGGTGGATCCCATCTGGTCCCATAGATTTATGAGTATCCAAGCATTTCAGTAGTTCTATGACAGCCTCCTCTTGGATAATGTGGGGACCATTCTGCTCCCTGACACCATCAACCAGCCCAGACGGGCGGGTGTCTTGAGGGCAGGTCATCTTCCCATTAAAATCTGAGGCAAAATAGGCATTAAACACTTCTGCTTTCTCCTCATCTGCAGATACTAAGTTCCCACCTTTGTCCAATAAAGAACAAAGGCTGGTCTTACCTTTCTTCCTACCATTAATATATTTATAAAAACATTTTTTATTATCCTTAACAGTAGTAGCCATTCTGAGTTCAAACTGAGCTTTGGCCTCCCTAATTTTTTTTCTGCATACTCTAGCAGCCCTCTTGAATACTTCCTTAGAGACCTGACCCTTCTTCCAACGCTGATAAATCCTCTTTTAATTCTTAAGTTCCTCCAAGACCTCCTTTCCCATCCAGACTGGATGTTTACCCCGTTGACTGATCTTTCGGGACACAGGGATGGTCTGTTCCTGCGCCCTCAAGATCTCTGTTTTGAAGTATGCCCACCCTTCCTGAACTCCTTTGTTTTTAAGGGCTGCTTCCCAAGGGACGCTCTGAATAAGTCTCCTGAACAGGCCAAAGTCTGCCCTCCGGAAGTCCAATGCAAGAGTTGCTGGTGCTCTTCCTGACTTCACCAAATATTGAGAACTCTATTATTTCATGATCACTCTGCCCCAAACGACCTCCAACCACCACATCTCCCACCAGCCCATCTCTATTTGTAAATAGCAGATCTAACATAGTCCCTTCCCTGGTGGGTTCATCCACCAGCTGCAACAAAAAGTTGTCCTCCATACATTCTAAGAATTTCCTGGACTGCCTCTTTACTGCTGTATTAAGTTCCCAGCAGATGTCTGGTAGGTTGAAGTCACCCACAAGAACAAGGGCTGATGATCTTGAGACATTGCCTAACTGCTTATAAAATAAGTCATCTACTTCTTCTTCCTGGTCGGGTGGACGATAACAGACTCCCAGTATGGTGTCAGCCTTGTTGGCCTTCCCCTTAATTCTTATCCATAGACATTCAACTCCATCTTCCTTTGTTTCAATTTCGATGGCATCAAAAGTTTGCTTAGTATAAAGGGCCACCCCATCTCCTCTTCTTCCTTTCCTATCTCTTCTGAAGAGCTTGTATCCATCCAGTGTAGTACTCCAGTTATGTGAGTCATCCCACCATGTTTCCGTGATGGCAACTACATCATAGCTCTGCAGTTGCACCATGGCCTCCAGCTCTTCTTGTTTATTGCCCAAACTGCGTGCATTGGTATACATGCACCTCATCTGGGCTACTGAGTTCACCCCTATCTTAGCCTTGCAATTCTTGGGCCTGTTTCCAGATAGCTCAGCTGGTTCCCCTTCCCCCTTCAAACTTAGTTTAAAGCTCTCTCAATGAGGTCTGCCAGTTCGTGAGCTAAAATCCTTTTGCCCTTAACAGAGAGGTGTACCCCATCTGGTTCCAGCAGAGAAGATGCTGTAAAAGTTTTGCCATGATCAAAGAATCCAAAATTTTGCCGGTGACACCAACCCTGAAGCCACTTGTTGATTATACGGATTCTTCTGTTTCTTTCATCATTTTCCTCCGCCACCAATGGGACTGAGCAGAACACTACCTGTGCTCCTGCCCTATCAATTACCTGACCCAGTACCTTGAAGTCCTTTCTAATTGCCTTGACACTCCTCTTCTCAATCTCATCACTACCAGCCTGGAGTATCAGCAGTGGGTAATAATCAGAGGGCTGAATCAGCCCAGGAAGTGTCTCAGTGATATTTTGTACCCAGACCCCAGGGAGGCAACAGACTTCCCTGTGGGATGGGTCTGGTCAACATATGGGGCCCTCA